>NC_092722.1:149522271-149851063 GCF_047496885.1 Scyliorhinus torazame | reverse complement strand
CAGTCAGTTTTTATGTTCCCTGCAAGCTTACTCGCGTACATTTTTCCTTTCTTAATCAATCTCTTGGTCCTTCTTTGCTGAATTCCAAACTGCTCCCAATCCTCAGACCTGTTGCTTTTCTTGGCCAATTTGTATGCTTCTTTCTTGGATTGAATACTACCTCTAATTTCCTCAGTAAGCCATGGATTGGCCACCTTTTCCGTTTTAATTTTGTGCCAGATAGAAATAATTGTTCCAGTTTCCCCATGCACTTCTTGAACGTTTGCCATTGCCTATTCGCTGTCATCCCTTTAAGTAATGTTTCCCATTTGACCAAAGCCAACTCACGCCTCATATCATTGTAGTTTCCTTCATAAAGATGCAGGACCCTGGTCTCCGAATCAATTACTTCACTCTCCATCTTGATAGGAAATTCTACCATATTATGGTTGCTTATCCACAAGTGGTCTTGCACAACTAGATTGCCAATGATTTAATTTTCATTACACAGGATCCAGTCTCTCTCTCTAGTTGGTTCCTCAATTTGTGCTTCAGAAAACCATCCCGTATACACTCTAGGAATTCCTCCTCTATGGTATTGTGGCTAATTTGATTTGCCCAATCGTTATGCAGATTAAAATCATCCATGAATACAGATGTTCCTTTATCGTATTCTCACACTTTATCTAGCAAACTTTAAAAATGTGCACTTCAAAATAAAAGAGATATGAAATTGGCAGCAATGTCAACGATCACATTTTTACTGTACTCCCAAAAGAGTAAGGTAAAATTGCACCAAGCTTTGCAGAACTTGCTGACAACCAAAGATAACAAAGAAGTACCCAAGCAACTGCAAACATCATCATGGCTTCATCGTAAAAGGCAAGGTAAAGTCGCCATAGTCCCAGATGACCATAGGGTGCTTTCCCCTTTGAGATGGAGAGCTAACTGGTGGTGGTTTAACCTGAGGATCACCACATCTCAGGCGAGGGGCAAGGTTGAGAAGGTGCACTTTCATGAATAATCTCAGCCAGTATGGGAATTGAACCTGCACTGTTGGCCTTGTTCTGCACCACAAACCAGCTGTAATGCTCACTGAACTAAATCAGCCCCCAGAGTGCAATGTTATCAAAGGTAAATTAAATTGTTCCAAAACACATCTTAAAAATTCCCCTACAACTGTCAAGAAACACAACAGGACTGGTTAAATTTCTTTATGTTTAGTAATATAAACATAAAGAATGGAGGCTCATCTAAAATACAAAAATTTAAGTGTTGCCTTGTGACTGAGACCCTCATCTCACAGATAAAGCAGTCAAAGGTTAAGAGATGAGACTGCAAGGGATCTACTATCCAAAAAGCATACAATTCGTTATGAGGTTCGTGTTTACTCATAGACTAACCATGCTGCAGCATGTTGAAGTTTGTAGAGAGCAGCATGATCCCAGGCACCTGCCTCTGTGGTAAGTGTCTGCAACTGGAAAAATGTTACCTGAGTTGAGCCTGAGGTGTATGTCATGATATCTACATTAACATATCATGGTGCAATCACACACACACACACACTGATGGACAGGTAGTTTGGACCAACCAACATCGCAGCCAATCACCAGTGAGAGCACACGCACTATAAAACAGGGAACACTACAATTCCCGCTCATTCTACCAGGAGATAGCTCAGAGCACAGAGCTCACAGCGTACCACTCAGACATACACCATGTGCTGAGTGCCTCACTAAGATAGTGCTAGGGCTGGGTCCACCGGTTAGCTGGTGAAGTACGAACCACAGCCAGAAGTTAATAGTTATTATTGTACAGAATAATAAAACAGAGTTGTACCATCTACAACCGTGTTGGCCGTTTGTGTATCGGAACACCCAACACGACATGATACCAGGACTGGAAACTCGTCAGCGACGGTGAGACCTACCTGCACCTCTTCCGAAACCCGTCATCCTGCGCCATGGAAACCGTCAGCCCGCCGCAGCCGCTCCGGATCGCTGGAAATCTTGGCATCAACTTAAAGCGGCAATGTCCGGCCAAAGCACGACAATGCCGCCGCTGTGGCAGGATGGGCCACTACACTGCCTGCTGTCGAGCAGCTCAACCTGCCAATACTCCGCAATTCCGCCAGCCTCGCAGTGACGTGCGGGCCATTCAGCCCCCATACACCGAGTCACACCCTGACGATGTGCTGACCGGTGATACCGACGACCGGGAACCCTTCCGCGTTGCGGTAATAAACAAGAACCGGATGTCCCCAAGTCGGACCCACCAGCCAATGCCAGTGCACAGCATTAATCCGGGCGATGAATGGTGTGCCACCCTAACGGTCAACCAATTACATTCTGCTTAGACACTGGTGCCTCCGCCAATCTCATTGCATGGTCAGCCTTCCACACCTTGAAGGTTAAACCACCGATTCTGCCATCCCACTGGTTGATCAGCTGGTTGATTATAACGGAAACGTTATCCCGGCCATGGGGTCCTGCCAGCTCGAGGTTGCACACAATTCACATACAGCCACACTGTCTTTTGACATAGTTGGATCCTCGAAGGACTCTCTGTTACGCGCACAGGCGTGCAAGATCCACCACCTCGTTCAGAGGGTACACACTTTGTCTCCAGAAGGCACGTCCGATTTCCCGGATGCAGACTTTAGGGTGCAGCTCCACTCGCTCCTCGCCCACAACCAGGAGATTTTCGAGGGCATGGGCGCACTGCCCTACACTTACAGAATACGGCTCAATCCGGATTCCACCCCGGTCATTCATGCACCTCGTAGAGTCCCAGCACCACTCAAGGACCGCCTCAAGAGCAGCTGCAGGACCAAGGAGTGCTTTCCCGGTCACGGAGCCAACGCCATGGGTCAGCTTCATGATGTGCGTAAAAAAGCCCTCCGGCGAGCTCCGGATCTGCATCGACCCGAAAGACCTGAACAACAACATCATGAGGGAACACTACCCCATACCCAAATGGGAAGAGATGACGAGCAAAATGGCCCGGGCTAAAATTTTCACCAGGCTTGATGCCTCAAAGGGTTTTTGGAAGATTCAACTGGATAAGTTCAGCAGAAAGCTGTGCACTTTCAACACTCCCTTTGGCAGATACTGCTACAATAGGATGCCGTTTTACGAACCACAGCCAGAAGTTAATAGTTATTATTGTACAAAATAATAAAACAGAGTTGTACCATCTACAACCGTGTTGGTTCGTTTGTGTATCGGAACACCCAACACGACAGTGTAAACGTTGTAATGCATTAGGGAAGGCCAGGGTTTGGTGGACTTTGTTTTTCCAGAAGGTAGTTAAACTCCTTGGGTTAGCTGGTGGCTTAGATTTGGTCAGAGGTTAGTGGCTCTTGGACTCATAGATCAACAAAGATAAATTATATATGACTACATTATTTCACAGACAATACTATAATGCAAATGTGTAGAATTGGAGAGCCACAAGATTAAATGATATGTGAAAAGAAAAGGTCAACCTTATCCCCAGATAATTTTCAACAATAGTCATTCTTAGAACTTAATTCGATTTTACTGAGAGATTTTTCCACAAATCACAGCCATTTGTTCTTCCAGAAATGTTTAAGTTATTCTTTACAATCGCTTTCAAATGTTCAGTTAGCCATCATAATCCTACAGAAACTATTCTTGACAATTTTATAATTTGCATCACAATGGGAAATGACTGACCAAATTGTGTTACAAATGACTGCACAAAATATATTGTTGCACAAGAATAAAACTTACTTGATTATGGCAAAATTAACTTGGCAGTTTTAAAAGAATATCTGAAACACACAAAACTATAATTAATTGAAAATATGCAAAACATGGGTCGTTGGGGATAGCAGTGCAGGAGATGCGCTGCATCTGCAACATGTTGAAGTTTGTGGAGAGCAGCATGATCCCAGGCACCTGCCTCTGTGGTAAGTGTCTGCAACTGGAGAAATGTTGCCTGAGTTGTTGAGCCTTGTAATGAATTGGGGATGGCCAGGGTTTGCTGGACATTTTCTTCCAGAATGTAGTTAAACCCCTTGGGTTAGCTTGTGGTTTAGATTTGGTTAGTGTTTTGGGACCCGGGGAGGCCGATCTGACTGTGACCCAGGGAGGTAATGGGCCTGCAGATGCACTGATGAAGAAGCTTTAGCCTTTGCTATTGTCCAACTAAGATGAGATACTTGCTACTGGTGTGGACGAGAACAAAAACTGCCGAAAGGATGAGTAAATAGACCATGGTGCAGGAGGCCATTCAAGTTGTGGGACTGGTAAGGAACATAGTGATGGTAAGGGACAATATGGTCAAGGAAATAGGTATGTTCTGCAGTCATTACCAGGAATCCTGAAACTGTATTGCCTTCCCAGTGTCAGGGTTAAGGCCATCTCCTCATGGCTAGAAAAAAACTTGGTAAAGGCGTGGGAAGGTTCCGATCATTGTGGTTCACATAGAAACCAATGAGTTAGGCCGAACTAGGAATGAGGTTCTGCTGAAGGAGTTTGAGCAGCTAGAGTCCAAATTTAAAAGCAGAACCTCAAAGGTAATAACCTCGGGATCACCGCCTGAGCTGTGAGTTACACATAATTGATATGAGGACAAACAAATTAGAGGTCTAAAAGAATCAATGAAAGAATGGCATTAGAGGAAGAGATTTCCTATTCATGGTGCACTGGTACCAGGAGTGGGGAAAGATGGACTCTACTTAATATAGACTGGAGACACTCTTGGCAAATGGAATAATTAAGCTGGAAAAGACTATAATTTGAGGGAAATAAAGTGTTGGCTAAGGGGTCAATTTGTAAGTCTAAAAAAAATCAAGTATGTAGAGCAAGGTAGCAGCTTGGGTAAAATCAGCAAGTTGTGGCAGGAAAGAGAGTAACTAGTTCAACTTTGTCAATTCCTTGGTTGCGCTGTCTATCTATGGGGCATTCATGTACTTTGGCTGATGCTACAAAGAAGGGTTTCTCCCCAGAGAGGTCAATAATGATAGGACATTGGTGACTTAGGGTACGTCAGGAAAATTGGTTTAAAAAAAAAAAAGATTTTATGGCCCTATATCTGAATGCACAAAGCAACTATAACAAGATGGATGAATTAATGAGATCAGAGGGAAAACGGATTTTACCTATTATCCATTACTGAGAGATAGTTGCAAGGCGACCACGTTTGGGAAGTAAGACCCAAACCCTATCAGGCTGCATCACAGCCTGGTATGGCAACTGCTCGGCCCAGGACCGCAAGAAACTTCAGAGAGTCGTGAACACCGCCCAGTCCATCACACGAACCTGCCTCCCATCCATTAACTCCATCTACACCTCCCGCTGCCTGGGGAAAGCGGGCAGTATAATCAAAGATCCCTCCCACCTGGCTTACTCACTCTTCCAACTTCTTCCATCGGGCAGGAGATACAGAAGTCTGAGAACACGCACGAACAGACTCAAAAAACAGCTTCTTCCCCACTGTCACCAGGCTACTAAATGACCCTCTTATGGACTGACTTCATTTACACTACACCCTGTATGCTTCATCCGATGTCAGTGCTTATGTAGTTACATTGTATATGTTGTGTTGCCCTATTATGTATTTTCTTTTATTCCCTTTTCTCATGTACTTAATGATCTGTTGAGCTGCTCGCAGAAAAATACTTTTCACTGTACCTCGGTACACGTGACAATAAACAAATCCAATCCAATTTATGCAGAGTTGGGTTGACTCCAACACTGGGATTCCTGCCTGAATTCCTGGCACCAGCAGTTTTCATTGGTGCATAATAAGGGTGAGGATAGCAAGAATACATTCTGCATTCCCAACCTGACCAGCCCCACTGCATTTCATAACCCACCTCCCTCCCACTTCATAATCTTTTTGTGGAGTTGAGCCAGCTTCTGGACAACTTGAGGTTTATTGCCTCAGAAATTCTGTGAACCATAGTCTGGATTCAGGAACCTTCTGAAAGATAAGTTAATAGGTCTTACCATGCCCCATTTCCCTCTGTGCCTTCCATCCCACACATACCTTCCATGCCTACTCATGGAATAGCTATCGGCTTCGTGCGCCTGTCTTTTCCACGCTCGGAGTGGTTCAAGCGACCCTTGATCTGACCTGAACCGTCCAACCTAAAAAAACCAGCAGGATCCAATATCCAGCAGAAACTTGGTCCCCGGTTACCGTTTTTGAGACTCTGTACCTGTATATTAAGTACGTGTTTGCGGTAATTTAAATTATCGAATTTTGAACATAAGTCTGACCAGTTGCTATTTCTCTCACTCGCAAGAAATGTTGAATTACATGTAAAAACTAACATAAGTTGGCAATCAAGGAGAGCTTTAGGTTTAAAAGATTTTATACCTCGCCTTACCTTCTAAGCGTTAACCAGTCTTTAGACTAAATATACGTTTTATCACATCAGTATTCAAAGAACATAGTTTGTCTGGAGAAAAGAATTAATTAATTTAAGAATTCCAAGCATTGTTTCATTTATTAATGAACTGCTTGATGTGCTTGAACAATCAGCATAAAATTGATATATTTGTGTGTACTATTGCTTTCATTCTCCATCACTTGAAGTAGTTGACAGCACTGTAAGATGGATATCAAACTTGTCAAGTTTACTTGATCTTTCCTATTTTAAAACTGGTGGCTTTGTTACATTTCTCATTGAAGTTATCAGATTTGTTAACCACACCTGCATTATGTCATTGCTTTTCAGTTTAAAAAAATCAATTTTCGCATTGAGAAACTACATTGATTAAGAGTATTACAGCATGTTAGATTACAAAAATCACAGCTAAGTTGGATTCAGTTTGTATGGGCAATCCCTGAGATGCTGAGTTCTTTATTAGGACTGACCCTGAACACAAGTTAGGCATTTCATCATGGGAAGCGATAAATTCATTATTGGTTGCTGTGTGGCAGCCTTTTGTGGCAAGAGCTGAAGATTGTGAGAAATGGGAATTTTATTCCACAAAAGGAACATCGAGCAATACAAAGGTAAATATTGAAGAATCAGATTAAGGAATTATTAGATTTTTTTTAAAAAACACATTCCATCTGGTTCATCCTAATAGTTATATTTTACAACGATAATGGAGTAGTAACTAATGCTATAACTGGTTTCAGCAGACCCATATACGACCAAAGTAAATCCCAACTACCGGAAAGCTTTGGAAACTATGGGAGCGATTCAACAATTGAGTAGCTTTTAAAGATATGATAAAGTTTATTTTAGACAGAACCAGAAGCTTGCATTTCTAGGACAAAGGTAGGTTATCAAAAATGATTTTGTTTTTATTTTGTTCAGTAGCTTACCTATAAATAATGCACGCACTGTTTCGACAGGTGTCACAATTTGCAGTATCCTGTCCTGTTCGATAGGTGAGCCTGTAAAGATAAGAGTGCAAGTTATATTGTAAAAGTGAATTTAATTTGTTTTGAGGGAATAGTTGAAAAGTAACTAGGAATTTTTCTATATTCCAATTTTTGATTTCCAATTAGCATTGACTTACATTACCACTAATTAATGTGAATGTTATTTTAAAATGTTTCATTTTAGCTTGTGTATTTAAACTGTTCAAAAATATTTCTCTTCCATTTTCGGGATAGAAAAATAACCTTCCCATTTGTTTTTCGGATAATTACTTTTAATCTGTTTATCATGCTATGAACATGAAAAACACATTCATTTATTACAATTTAGGGCACAATCTCATTTATTACAATTTAGGGCACAATTCCCTTTAACACTTGGCATATTGCATGTCAATATGATTATCAGCATCCAATTCATTTTTTTCCAATTAAGGTGCAATTTAATGTGGCCAGTCCATCTACCCTGCACATTTTTTTGTGTTGTGGGGCGAGATCCACGCAGACACGGGGTGAATGTGCAAAACATTAATATTGATGTCAACTCCAGCAATGACATACCTCTCCAGTGCATTGCTGCCTTTCACTGATCTATGAATCTTTATTGGTGCACGGTTATTGCACTTTCCCACCAAGGTTATAGAAAAATTATCAGTGGTTCATGAATAGAATGTAGAATTTTTAATTGTTCAAGGGATGTGTGCATTGCTGGCTGGGCCAGAATTTATTGCCCATCCCTAATTGCTCTTGAACAGAGTTGCTTGCTCATTTCAGAGCATTTCAGAGGCAACCGCATTGCTGTGGGTCTGGAGTCACATGTAAGCCAGACCAGGTACAGGTGGCAGATTTCCTTCCCTAAAGGGCAATAGTGATGGGTTTTACGACAATTGGTAAAGGTTTCATGGTCATCATTAGGCTTTTATAAAACTATAGACTTTTATTTAATTCAAATTTCACCAACTGCCATAGTAAGATTTGAATGCCCATACCATTACCCTGGATCTCTGGATTGTTCGTCCAGTGACGATATCACTATATTACTGCCTCCCACCAAAGATCGCAATCTGGATCGTGCTTCTTGGGCTGGTGGGATTCGCACCTATTTTCCTGCCAAAAATGACACTATGCCATTTCTCCAAAAATTCCACCCAATAGGTTTTTATGATAATTGACATGGTCATCATTCCAGATTTTTATTGAATTTAAATTTCACCATCTGCCTTGGTGGGATACAAACCTGCGTCACTGTGCTTTACCCTGGTCTCTGGATTGCTAGTCCAAAAAAAAGGTACATTTCTATAAGATTAACAGAAAAAGTGTGCAACATTAAAGTGTGGGTCATCTTTTTCTTGCACACTGACAAATGGTCTAAAGCACTGTTTAGCTCTGTTTCATTTCCTTTTTTTGGGATATTTTTGGTAAGCATTTAAAAATATAAATATAATGAAAGACGACTTATGTTTTTGTCCCAATTTAAAACCCCTATCTTTTGACCTGTTACAATATTGGAGAAGAATCTCAATACATTCCTCAGACGACATGCCCTCAGAATTTTCAAATGCCACCTCCAGTGAGCCATTGCTGGAGTTTTAGCCATTCCACTAATCTTACCAGATGAACCTTGGTTACAAAAAGCAATCGTTTACTCAGTTCGAAGTTTTGTCACCTAATCAAGTAACTTGTTCAACCTACTGAATTTAGCCTTACCACAAAAATATTGATGATATATGTTTATCCATCAAATTTTTTTTTTGGAGGGTGGTAAATAGCTATGAGATCCTATATATGTCTGAGACTAGGAAGCAGGATCAAGATATCAACCAGTGCAAATATCATTTGAATTGATGCCACTTTGGGGCAAGTATTTTACTGTTTTTAATAAGGCAAAGGATATCAGAACTCTGAAAAGAGTCAGGAGGAGAAAAGCCACCTTCACAAGTCCAACGAGCTCAGATTTTTTTCAGTTTCAAGATAGCTACTATTTAGCTTCCGCCCTATTAAAAATTCAGATCTTTTGCAGCTAGTAGGTTCACTAGGTAGTGATCTGAACATCTTGCTTCTGTGGAAATTCGCTACTGTCACCTTTCAAGATAAATACCTGATAAATACAGAGCAAGACTAGGGGTCTTCACTCACCTTCCAGGAGCAGAGACAGCCGGACCTGCCAGGGTCACCTCTAAAGTGGCAGCGGGCTAAGTGTGAAAACCAATCCAGGAGTGACATTGCACAAAACGGTAAATTCATTGTTTGGTGAGAAGTTGCTATTAGGAATTTTAACTAGGAAAATAGAACATTTATAAAGACGTAGCCCCTTGGATTTTAATAAGGATCACTAGCAATAGAGAATAGTCCAAAGATGTGCAGGTTAGGTGGATTGGCCAGGCTAAATTGCCCTAAGTGTCCAAAAAAGGTTAGGAGGGGTTATTGGGTTACGGGGATAGGGTGGAAGTGAGGGCTTAAGTGGGTCAGTGCAGACTCAATGGGCCAAATTGCCTCCTTCTGCACTCTTTGATCTATGTTCAGAAGTAAAGTTAAATTAAGTCAAAGTGAAATAAGGTAATTTAGTAAGCAAAGTAAGACTAGGTTAGGGAGCAGAGAAAATAGAGCACAAGAAAGAGCGAGACTGATAGCGCACCAAGGAGGATGAAAGAGTGTGAGAAAGAACAAAACTGAGAGTGGTGTGCTAGCTTGGAGTTTTGCGCTCCTGAGGTGACATCAGAATTCAAATGTGACGTAGGGCAAATGGAAGCAGCTGATTGGGCGAGTGAGGTCAGGTATGTATTTACTACTTTTATCATTTAAAGTTTGTAAGTTTATATATTGTGGTCTTGAGTTTGTCAGGGCTATATTCTGTAATAACAAAGACCAGGGAAGGAAGACCATAGAGTTGATACTATTTGATTTTAAGTATCTTCCAAAATGTTTAATTTAAAAAGGTAAGTCATGGCAGAGATCTCAAAACTTTAGTATGCTCCTCCTGCTTTGTGTGGGAAGCTCACAACATTTCCAGTGCCCGGGGCCAGCATGTGTGCAGAAATTGTCTCCAGCTGCAGCTCCTGGAAGTCCGGATTTCAGAGCTAGAATGGCGACTGGGAACACTGTGGAGCATCCATGAGGCAGAGAGTATCGTGGATAGCACACATAGAGAGAGATAGTCACTCTGCAGGCTAGATTATACAGGCAGGAATGGAATAGGTGACTACCAAGCAGTGCAGGAATCCCCTTTTGTCATTCCTCTGCAAAACAATTATCTGCTGTGGCTGCCGTGAGGTGGAATAGCCTCTCCGGGGAAACCAGCAACAGTCAAATTTGTTGCACCACAGTTGGCTCTGCTGCACCGGGGAAAAATGTGGGAATGCAATAGTTATAGGCGATTCAATTGTAAGGTGAATAGATAGACATTCCTGTGGTTGTTAATGAGATTCCAGGATGATATATTGCCTCCCTGGTACTAGGGTCAAGTATGTCTCAGAGTGGTTGCAGGGCATCCTGGAGGGAAGGGTGAACAGCAAGTGGTCGGGTGCACATTGCTACAAAGGGCATAGGTTAAAAAAAGAGATGAGGTCCTAAAAGCAGAATAAAATGGAGTTGGAGTTGAAGGACCTCAAAGGTAATGATCTCAGGATTATGACTAGCCACTTGCTCATCAGAGCAGAAATAGCAGGATATATCAGATGAATATGTGGCTGAAGAGATGGTGCAAGGGGGACGGTTTAAGATTCCTGGGACATTGGAACCAGTTCTGGGAAAGTGGGACCAGTTACACCTGTGCTGGACAGGGAGTTTTTGCTAGAGTAGTTAGGGAGGGTTTAAACCAAAATGGCAGGGGATGGGAACCCATGCAAGGAGTCAGAGGGGGAAATACGGACAAGAACAAAAGCCATAAAGGGGAATGAGGAAATAAGATAGACAGAGAAATCAAGGCCCGTAATGAAACCGGGACACAATGGAAAAATAATGGGAACGATTCAAGGAATGTTAAAAAGACAAACCTTAAGGATGTGTGCCTTAATGCACGGAGCATTTGCAATAATGTGGATGAATTCATCATGCAAATAGATGTAAATGGGTATGATGTAGTCAGGATTACAGAGACATGGCTGCAGGATAACCAGAGATGGAAATTGAACATCCAGGGGATTTGCATATATAGGATGAACAGAGAAAATGGCAAAGGTTGTGGGGTTCGTTGCTGGTTAAAGAGGAAATTAAAGTAATAGTGAGGAAGTATATTAGCTACAATGATGTGGAGTCCATATGGGTAGAGCTGAGAAACACCAAAGTGCAAAAAAACTATAGTGGACGTTGAACATACCTGAAGTGTTGATGTTTGAAATGGCATTAAACAGAAAATCAGAGATGCATGCGATAAAGGAACATCTGTAATTATGGGTGACTTTAATCTGCATATCAAATTAGTAACAATGCCATTGGAGATGAATTCCTGGGGTGTATCTATGGGATGGTTTTCTGTGCCAGTATGTTGAGGAACCAACTAGAGAGCAGGACTTCTTCGCATGGGTATTGTGTAATGAGAAAGGACATTATGTGAGGCCCTTTGGGGTTGAATGACTATCATGTAACAGAATTAAAATGCAGAGAGACATAGTTGATTCTAAGACTAATAATAATAATCTTTATTCGTGTCATAAGTAGGCTTACATTAACACTACAATGAAGTTACTGTGAAAATCCCTAGTCGCCACACTACTGCGCCTGTTAGGGTACACTGAGGGAAATTCAGTATGTCCAATTCACCGAACAAGCACGTCTTTCGGGACTTGTGGGAGGAAACCAAAGCACCTGGAGGAAATCTACGCAGACACTAGGAAAACCTACAGACTTTGCACAGACAGTGGCCCAAGCTGGGAATCTAACCTGGGTCCCTGGCGCTGTGAAATAACAGTGCCAACCACTGTGCTACCATGCCACCCTGAATCTAATCAAGGAAACTACGATGATATGAGTTGAGAGTTGGCTGTGATGGATTGGGGAATGTTACTCAAAGGGATGATGGTGGATAGCCAATGGCAAACATTCACTGGACGCATGAGTGGACTGCAACAATTGTACATTCCTGTCTGGCTCAAAAATAAAATGGGAAAGGTAGCTAAACATGTCCTACAAGAAGGAAGCATACAAATTGGCCAGATTTGAGGATTGGGAGCAGTTAGAATTCAGGAAACGAGGTCAAAGGGTTGATTAAGAAGGGAAAATTAGAGCAAGGAACATAAAAACTGTCTGTAAAAGCTTCCATAGCTATCTGAAGAGAAAAGGATTGATGAAGACTATTGCAGGTCTTGTACAGTCGGAAACGACAATTTATAATGGGTGCAAAGAAGTGGCTGACCAACTAAATACATACTTTGGTTCTGTCCTCACAAAGGAGGATACAAATAGCGTACCAGGAAAGTTGGGACACAGCATTTAGTGATAGGGAGGAACTGAATGAATTAATTATTAATAGGGAAATAATATTGGGGAATTGATGGGATTGAAGGCCAATAAATCCCCTTGGTCTGATACATCCCCGAGTGACTAAGGAAGTGGCCCTCGGAATAATGAAGATTCTGGAACAGTTCATACAGATTGGAGGGTAGCTAATGTAACCCCACAATTTAAAAGGGAGGTAGAGAGAAAACAAGTCATTCTACACCAGCCAGCTTGACATCAGTAGTGGGGGAAATGCTGGAGTGCATTATAAAATATTTAATAGCAGAGCACTTGGAAAACAGTGGCAGATTCGGAAAGAGTCAGCATGGATTTACAAAAGGAATATCATGCTTGTCAAATCTGCTGGAATTTTTTGAGGAGGTAACTAGTAGAGTTGACGAGGGGGAGCCACTGGATGTGGCTTTTCAGAAGGCTTTTGGCAAAGTCCCACATAAGAGATTAGCGTGTAAAATTAAAGCACATGGGATTTGGGGTAATGTATTGAGGTGAATAGAAAACTGGTTGGCATACAGGAAACAAAGATTAGGAATAAACTTGTATTTTTATAAATGGCAGACAGTGACGAGTGGTGTACCACAGCTATTCACAATATATGTTAATGATTTAGATGAGGGAACTTAATGTAATATCTCATGAAGCTGGGTGGGAGGGTGAGATGTGAGGATGATACATTGGATTGGATTTTGTTTATTGTCACGTGTACCAAGGTACAGTGAAAAGTATTTTTATGCCAGCAGTTCAACAGATCATTAAGTACATGAAAATAAAATACATAATAGGGCAAGACAAGGTCCACAACGTAGCTACATAACACCGGTATCGGATGAAACATACATGTCGTGTTAATAAAGTCAGTCCATAAGAGGGTCGTTAAGGAGTCTGGTAACAGCGGGGAAGAAGCTGTTTTTGAGTCTGTTCGTGCGTGTTCTCAGACTTTTGTATCTCCTGCCCGATGGAAGAAGTGGATGGATGCTGAAGCATGGATGCTTCAGTATGATTTGGACAAGTTGAGTGAGTGGACAAATGTGGATAAATGTGAGGTTATCCACTTTGGTAGCAAAAATAGAAAGAAGCATAGAATTTATTATCTGAATGGCTATAGACTGAGAGGAATGTGCAACTCGACCTGGTGTCCTTGCACACCAGTCACTGAAAGTAAGCATGCAAGTGCAGCAGATGATAAGGCAAAAGGTATGTTGGCCTTCATAGCGAGGGAATTTGAGGACAGGGACATGGATATCTTGTTACAATTATACAGTACCTTGGTGAGCCCACACCTGGAATACTGTGTGCAGTTTTGGTCTCCTTATCTGAGGAAGGGTATTCTTGCAGGGTAGATGCAGGAAAAATGTTCCCGATGGCAGAGGAATCCAGAACCAGGGCTCACAGTCTAAGGATTGGTTAAACCATTTAGGAGTGAGATGAGAAATTTTGAATTCACCACCACAGAAAGCAGTTGAGGCAAAACATTATATGATTTCAAGAAGGAATTATATATGGCTCTTGAGGCTAAAGGGATAAATGTATATGAGAGAAAAGTGGGAACAGCCATGATCATAATAAATGGTGGAGTAGCCACGAAGGGCAGAATAGCCTACTATTTTCTATTTTTCATACAATAGCATTACTCATGTGCAGCTTTTTTCTTTTTGCTCTCTTTTATGCCAGTTTTGTTATATAATGTGTTTATTAATTCTACTTTTAAATATATACATGTATAACAATTACATTCTCATTCTCTCTTTACCATGGGTATTTGTTCAATTTGATTTGTTCTGGGCCTTGTTTCATCTCCCACATCAATGTCAGCAGGACTGGCGAAGAAGACATAACCAGCAGAATAGGAGAAATGAGGGACTGACCAACTGATGACAGATCAGATTTGGTTTGCATGATCGATCCCTGTGCTCTAGATGGAGGGAGTCATTCTGAAATCAATTTTTGCCTATCATTTAATTTCACAGAGGTGCATTAATCCTACCCAGCTGCATAAAACCATGGCCTGGTGGAATTACAAGAGTTTAAAGCGCACTGACCTGCTCTGGAAAACTTTGTTCAAACCTCTGTTGACTGGTGCTGTTTGAAGTCTGCAGTGAAAGAGTTCCTACAGGCCACAGCGTGGTGTAACTCCAGCGTGCTCAGGGAGGCCACGCATTCTTTTCTACTGGGGCTTGGTGCTTCAAATAGTTACACTTAAATTAGAAGTGGTTTTATTTTTCCTAACCTTTTTGGAGTAACTATCGGTGTAAAACTGGCAGACCAATCCCAAATTAGCGATTTGGAATTGTTTTGTTGGATGGTATCCAACCCAGTGTGTTTGTCCAGGAAAAGTTTGCCCTTCTGAACAAATGCTGCTTAAAGACAAATCTGGGAACTTCCAGAGGGATGTTCCAAATGCATTTTTGGGGTATCCCCAAATCTGATGCTGGGGAGTCATGAAGTTACTGACCAGTGTAATTGCAGCGCAGAAAGAGGGCATTCAGCCTATCGGGTTCATGTTGTTCTCAATAGGGCAGTCCAGTCAGTCCCATTGTGCAGCTCTAGCAAAGTATGAAAAATAAGGAAAAACTTAATTTGAAAGAAACTACAAGTAAGCAATCTCTTTTGACAAAGTAAGATCTTGGCTGTAACTTAGTTTTATTTTCAGCTATTATGTGCTTCCAAGCAACATGCTTTTTTTCTGGCAAAGGAACCTAAATTAAAGGGTAAGAAAAATGCAATCATTTTTCCAAGTAAAAAGCAGGAGTGCCAAAGTAATTCTACATGTCAGAGTTCTAAAGTTACTTTCTCTTTGTAGCAGAAATTTTTGTTGTTGGAAATTGAAAACAGTTTCCCCAAAGAAATAGTAATATCAGAAGCAATATTGCATTTGCAATTTGTAGTGTCCCTCAGGCAGCAATGAAACTTAAAGATTTTAGGAATGTTGAAAATTGCGAACAGCAAAAGATAGCTGTAATGTGTATTTTGAAAGAAATATTTGTATTCCCCTATAATGTTATTGTAGCAAAAATGGGTCTCAATATAATGACATTCTGAATCCTTGTAATAGGGCAAATATTGGTTGCTAGTTTGAAGAGACCAAGTATATTGCTTCTTTGGTAGCAGTTGTTTACTTTCGTGCAAAAGGCAGAAGGTTTTTCATAAAGTGTTTTATATTGTAAATCAAGGTATATGAATTTCCTTATATAGATATAAGGATGAAAATTGTATGTGGCTGAAAAAATGCAACACTTTTCCAGTATTGCTTTGCATGCATTCCACTAAGGCTACAATGCTCAGGTTATTTTGACCAGGATTTTCACTCTTGGGTCGGGAGCGCAGGGTTTTTCGGCATTGCAAGCCGGACCTGGGAAAGAAAATTTCCCTGGAAGTTGGGATTTTCATTCCAGGATGGCAGGGAGTTGCACCCGACCACCCTGCATTGGGTTCAGATGCAGGCAGGGTGGAAGGCCTGCCAGTGCTCCCGCACTGTTTGACTTGGAAAAACCCAGTAAAACATAAAACATCCCTCCAGCTCACATCGCCTCAAATCTCCGCCACACTCAAATGACCATCAATGCCATCCCATGCCCCCCACCCACCCCCATGGACTCTCATACCCGCCATGCCAACCTCAGGTTTCCTACTCTGCCACCCTATGGCTCTTTAGAGGCCTTCTGCCAACTTAGTATCAACTCTTATCAACTCGTCAACTTATCAACTCATGCCTCCACAAACCACTTTATTCCCTTTACACCTACCGTGCCAACTAACCCAGTAGCCATGGGCATACCTTGGGACCCATACTGAGATTAAATAAAGTTCTGTCTATTGATGAATTCAATATTTAAAAAGTCTTAATTCATGAAACCCCATTCGGTATATTTACATTCCATCAACTACATCATTATAAAAACAGCATTTCATTCAAATGCTTAATCTCAAATAAAAACATCCATTGGCATTCATAGTCCCACTTCAAAGAATTGATAATGACTTGGTGCTGTCAGTTAAACTGTAAAATGGAAGGCACTCTACTATAAAAGTGGAAGGTTGTGATATCAGCTAATCTCGTAATGCAAGCCTGGCATGCTGACATGGCTTATGTCAGCAGACATAGTGAAATAGCAAACATTTTTCTTTAAATACGCCAGGCATATTTTTCAATGATTTCTATGGAGGAGTTTTAAAGGCTTAACAGCTTACACCTTGCCTGTGACAGTTCATTTTGGCACTTTTGACAGTTCCAATGAGCTTGACCATTAATATGTTTATTCATTTTTTACACACATTCAATTCTAGTTTAATCCCAAGGAATACCTGACCACCTCCGAAGGTGGCCCATGACCTTATCCAAAGGGGAACCCCCACCTCTGCAAATAACTCTCAAATTCAGACCTGATCCTACCAGGTTTAACATGTGCATGTACTGTTTTGCACACTTGGCTCACCAAAATCACACAAGTGGAGACAATTGCTGATTTAGATTGGCAGTTGCCTCTGCGAAAAGTGCAAGCGCACATCCCGACCCAGGCCCATTCCTGCACCAATGCAAATGGTTGGTGCTGTGTTGAGGGTCGGACTTCCGGATTTATGCTCTCCTGTCTGTCATTTTCGCAACATCAAAGAGGCACTCCGCCATTGTGAAAATCTAGTATTCTAACTTGCTTTTGGAGCTGTTTAAATTGCATTGTATTTCACAATTATTATGTCCTATGTTGCACATGACTCCATTGAACAGTTGCATACCGAATTAGATGCTCCTTATTTTCACACCATGGGCATATATATTCGTGGACCTAATTCCAACTTTTTCTTCTCTATCTGAAAGAAAGACATGATCTGTATAAAGGCCAAATTGCATTTCTCATGCAAGGCAGGATCATGTGTAGCAGCTTTTTTTATCTACAAAGTAATGTTACTGTACAGCACACAATCTTAATACACGTTAATAGTTAAGTTTAGAACATATTTCTCTTTCTAGTCATTTATGGGATGTGGCATTGCTGGGTAGGCCAGTATCCCTACTTGCCCTTGCGCCATTGCTATGGTAGTGGTGAGCTGTCTTCTTGAACCACCTGAGATATATTTAACCCATAGTGCTGTGAGGGATATATTGAACAATTCTTTTATTTATGTTCAATCGTTCAAATCTCACCATGGAAGTTTGGGATTTTAATTCATTTTAAATGATGGTATTGGTAAAAAAAGTGACCACAAAGCTGTCAGATTGCCAGTAATACCCATCTGATTCATTAATATTCTTTATCGATAACACCTAACCCTTTTATTTTTTAATATTTATTGCCACAAGTAGGCTTACATTAACACTGCAATGAAGTTACTGTGAAAATCCCTTCGTCGCCACACTCTGGCGCCTGTTCGCGTACACTGAGGGAGAATTCAGAATGTCCAGATTACCTAATTGCAGTCTTTCAGGACTTGTGGGAGGAAACCAGAGCACCCAGAGGAAACCCATGCAGACATGGGGAGAACGTGCAGACTCTATACAGACAGTGACTCAAGCCGGGAATCGAACCTGGGACCCTGGCGCTGTGAAGCAACAGGGCTAACCACTTGTGCTACCGTGCCACACTGCATGCTTGACTCTTAATTGCCTGCAGTATTGCAAGCCACTCAAATGTTTCAAATTGCTACAGCATTGTGACTGCACATTCACCACATTGACTCCAGTGATTCGTGAAGAGGGCCAACCATCACATTCTCAGGGCAACGAAATATGGACAGTAAGTGCTCGTCTTTCCATACCACCCAGATCTCTGAAATATTTTTTTTAAGTTTGCTGTAATTTAAGAATTATTGAGGCTAGTTCAACCTCAAAAAATGGGTGGATTCGGGCCACATGGGATGTTAAAATCTCACAACCTGTCTCAAACTCCCCTTCTTCCAGTTTTAATGGTGACAGAATGATGGCAGGCAACCAACCTTCCCCCAGGAGGTGGCTCACTCCTTTGAACATTAGAATGAAGCTATGTGGCCATGTGTATCTTAATAGTAATGTTGCCCCTCTTGCTCATCCAAAGCCATGATTTCCCCTCCACTCCGTACCTCCCACCATCCATTTTTTCTTTCCAATCTCTTCCTCTGTCCCTCGCCTGCACTCCCTGGTTGCATTCTATAATCTCCCTCCATTCTTATGGTCTTCTGAACTTCTTTGCTGAAGCCTGAATCAATTAAATTTGACAGGACCTAAGTCAAAACAATTCTCCTATGCTTCCTGACCAGAAAACAGCACCTCCCCTTCTTCCTCCTTGCCTTCAAGCTAACATCAAGGTAATTATTTCCAATGGTACAATTGAAAACAAAGACCACATAAAAAGGCTGATAGTAATTTAATGAATAAAACTCTTAAAGGGAGCAAACATGCTTTGCGTTATTGCGGACTTCAGTGAATGTAATACATGACCTGATTGGAAAAGCAATTTACACTGGAGCAAGTTATCATTGTTTTTGTTTGTTGGTCGATACCCACATTGACATCGATCTAATCCTGTACAATAAATTAGATATATATTAATAAAAATATTAATAAAATCTGTCTTTTGTACAATGCAAAAACATTATTTTAATTTAATTAACTTGAACCGTTTAAAAGCTGCATTCCAATTATTTCCTTAAATTACATATTTGCAACTTAAAAGCTTCAAGCTGAAAAATGTTGTTTGTTTGGAAACATTTGTCAAGGTTACTGTTCACACCAAGGTGACTACTGCTCTTTGTTGAATAATCAATCATGAAGTCCTGGGTAGAATACATGAAAACCAGAAATTAATATATTAAAGGGTTAAAGTACAGGAAGAGAGAAAGTTATGTGATCACACTAATTGCTTACCCACTAATAGCAACAGTAATTTCTGTCCTATTCTGTTGAATAAGATAGTTATACATATTTAGTCAAATATTGATAAAGTATAAATTGCATTTAATTTTGAAGAGATAATGTCAGTGCAAATGTATGTCAATTTTACTTTCTGTTTCAATAACATTTTATCTTTATAAGTCACTTCGACCAAATATCCTCTCTTCTTCCAACATTTCCTGATCACTTTTGTCAAAAATACTGGTTGGATATTAGCCTTTATGTTAAAATAACCTCAGCAATATTTTTTTCTCGCCAGCTTAACTTTTAATTGACTTGTTTTATTTATTTTTCCATTTTGGTTCTAATTTCTGAAACGGGATGTAAATTTTCTTTCGTTTGGGGACACAAATTACTTTTTAAAATAAAAAAAACAATTATTCATAATTGAGAAGGTTTAATTTACAAAACAATTTTGTAGGAATATTTTATAAGTAAGGCAAATTAAATTTGTTTACAAATTAAATTAAATTAGGAAGGAGTTTGTTTCAACTCCTCCCGGTGGAACTTTATTCAACCAAGTGCATTTGACTGAGGTGGCTAATGATATGCTCCATGTTGATGCTGCCTGTTGGAATAGAGAGAAGATGAAGTGCTACCTGCGTCAAACAAACATTGTATTTTCTTTACAAATACACTATTGCAGATTTTCCTGAATTAAAAAAACAATGCGGTGGAACATAACTAACATGCTCAGTACTCTTTAATCATGTCATAATCTCACTCTCCAGGGGTGGAATATGATGATCTTCCAGGAAATCATTTTATACCACTTACAGTTCTCACTGGTTACAGTTTAGCTCTGACCAGAGGGACAGCCACAGTGAAACCACCCCCAGCTGGTCCAAGATCATTTGGGGACATTGAAATGCAATATACCAGGAGCAGAGTTTTGTGCACATATTCATCAGGTATAAAAATAGGTTATTTCAGCAATAACCTCATTGTAATCTAGAGTGCAGCGGAGCTGGCATTCTAACTACGGATAGTGTATTGCACTGTGCCTATTGATATGAAACAAACACATTATTATTTAGCCCTGTTAGACTTAAGGTGCAGAGATTTTGGGGAACTCGCCTTGAATTTCACTGATCAGTGTATTACAAATGAGTCATCTGTTTTATACAGTGTTCATTTCATTGATAATTTTGGCATTTATCCTTATCTCTGCTTTCTGGATCACTGTGTAACAGTGATACTCCTGAGTTTGGCTATTTGGACATTCATTTTTAAACTAGTATGTATGTGTATACCTTTTCATAAAACATTTTTTGTGGTCTTACCCTTCTCTGAGGGCTTCACCTTTTTCTAATTCTTGAATAACCCCAAGCAGCACCTTAATGGTTTCCTGACTGGAACTGATCAGGTTTTCCATTATTTGCAGCTGTGCTTTCAGATCCACCACTTCCGTAAGAGGCATGATTTGCTGATTTGACTCCATTACAGATACTGTCTGGTTAGACTGACTTTGACTTTCGTCTCTGGGTGCAATGTTTGATGCAGTGGATTCAGAAGTTTCTTCTTCACTTTGTGGGAACTGTAATGAACAGGCTTGACCATTCGTAGGCAGAGAATTCAGACTGGTTGGATGCAAAGTTCTCTCATGTACTTCCCGTGCTCTCACATTTTGTGGGGAGTTCTGTGTAAAGGAATTAGAAGAATCAGGCTGCGTAAGTTCACAGTTGGCTTCTGTTAAGTGGAAGGAGGTGAACTCCGTTAGCTGCAGCGCTGATTGATTAAAGTTCTGATTTTCTGATGCCCCCTTATCATATTTTGCCGTATTGCACAGCTGGTAATTTTGCTCAGTTGGGTTTGAATCTGCCAACTTTAATATGTGAGAGGACTCTTCAGTATAACTGTGCATTTCTGGATCTTTGCTGCTAGAATCACCAAAACTGTCACTACCAGCTTGTTTATTCAGTTTGATGAAATTATTATGTGAGCTGATATCTGTATTCTTTTGATTGTTCCCCTCTGCACTGCTAAGAGTATGTGCTCTTGAGTCTTTATTGAGGTTACTATCTTTAATATCAATTGCCCAATCATTGTTTTGTCGCCTGAATGTGTCAATTGTTGGAGCAATTTTAATGACATTCACTTTCTTCCTTTCCAAAGGGAATGTCTGATATCGCTTTTTCAGATCAGGTGATGTCTGCACACCTGTGCTTCTGGTTACATTTGGGATTGACCGTCGTGCAGGCACAGTCATGTATTTGCGATAAGCTGCCTTATAAGAAATAGCTTTCATTGTTTTTTTGTCCAGTTGCTGTGCTGCAGAAAGTCTCTTCTCTTGTTCATTCTGAGCTTCCCGGATATCTTTAAATCTCACCTGTAGGGCTTTATTTCTTTTTCTAATCTGCCTATTTGGATCCAGTACGTATTTAATCTCCAATGAAGCTTGCTCAGCTTCGTTCTCTGTACTTGTGAGTTGGCATTTGCTTGGTTCCTTACTCACCATCTTTCACCTATAATTAAAAACAATGGAGATAATATTTCAAAACACACATTGCAATCTGTCAAGAACAAAGAGCATAAAAATATTTGTTGCAAAATTATTGTTGAACTGACACCATGATCTCTCCATAACAGCAATATTTTGTAATTTGAAAACACCAATTTCAGGTCACATTTGTTTAAAAGTGTTAAGTTTACACATACACAAACAAAACTTATCTTCTCAGCTGAATTCCTGCAGCGTTCATAAAAATTGTTTGCAAGTTAGTGAAAATGAATTTTAGGCTATGTAATTTATTTTTGAATTCATTCATTCCCTCTCCCCCCGCGCCCTCTCAACTCCACCCCAATGGCCTGCTGACTGAATTCACTAGGAGAATATTCTGCTCTGAATGCATTACAGCTTAAAACATGATAGCAAAACTATAATAACATAATTTTGTAAATCTGATGGCTTTGTAAGTCTGCGCAAGAGCCACTATTGTTTTGGAGCAAGACCGGTTTGCCTTAAGATGAGATGCAAACTGAAAAATATCTAAGCATCTGATCCTTTAAAAAAAGTCAGAATATATCAACACAAGTATTCTTGAGTATGCTTCATTGCAATTAAACTTTTTACAGCTATATGTATTTGTTAATATACATCTGGAATGAAAACTGGTGCTGTAAATGTAGCGATAGATCCTTCCAAGAAATATATAATCTTTGATTTGAGTGAATGCACAAGCTAAGTACAAGCAGGTACTGATGAATTCATTCAGGGAATCAGCAGGCAAAAAACCCTTTAGCTGCTTTGAAAATCAAGTACTGCCAGTTTGACGGCAATGATGTGTGCCCCTGATTTTTGTTAAAAAGTGTATGTTACATTTGTAACTTTATTGGACTATGTTTGAATAAATCTTGACCTTGTCTACTGAGAATGTTAATTTACCAATATTAGTTTGCAAAATTGAGAATACGGCCTCATTTCATCACAACAGAAAGGTATGGGATTTGTACTGAAAACTGTGTTTAGCCCTAAAGGAAGGGTTAAAACCTTGGGGGCGATTCTCCAAAATGGAGATGAAGCGCTCCCGCAGTTGTGAACGCCGTCGTGTTTCATGACGGCGCGAAACGGGCACGGGGACGACCGATTCTGTCCCCCACAGGGGGCCAGAACGGTGCTGGAGCAGTTCACGCCGCTCCAGCCTCCCTTCCCGGCGCCAAATGGGCGCCACGCCAACCCGCGCATGCGCAGTTGGGCTGCGCCAACCTGTGCATGCGCGGAGGACTTCTTCAGCGCGCCGGCCCCGACTCAACATGGCGTCGGCGTTCAGGGGCCGGCCACGGAGGAAAGTAGGCCCGGGAGGGGGAGAGGCCGTCCCGCCGATTGGTGGGCCCCGATCGCGGGCCAGACCCCATCGGAGGCCCTCTATTAAGTCCAAAAGTGAATGATTAAAAGTATAAAACAGATTTAAATTAAAAAGTTGAAAATATCGTATTTGCAGCTCAACATATATTGGCCGGAATTTAACGGAAACATTTCTATGTTCATTTGTGGCAGGTTTTGCAGGGAGATTTCTGCTGTCTCTGCCAGCCCACCGCTATCAAGCGACACTTAATCACTTTATTGGGCCCTGGGGAGTTTCTCACCGGTTTAGCCCACACTTAGAATTTTTTTCAGCACTGGAGAGCTGAACTCCGGGATCGGGGCGTCCTTTTGAAAAGGTGCCCGATTTCTAAGTAAGCTTGTGCCCACCCCCACCGCCCCCATCCCCACCCATGGCAATGTCACCGCATATACACATGGGCATTACCGTGTGGACCAGTACAGATCGGTACCCGCCTGCAGTCTCCCTGGGCATCTACAGGCCGTGTTGCGCTCGAGCGAGAGCGCAATGCAACTAGTAGATTGCACCAATTACCTGCTACAGAGGTATTGTCTTGTTGCTCTAGTTTATAAACAAAACTATGCTTCAGACAGTACTGAAGAACTGAATGGAGGTTGCATTTCCAGAATGATGCTTTCCTTTTTATCCTTCTAACATTATGTATCTTAGCAACAGACATTGTATTGTCCGCATGCAATACAAAACCTTTTACTCCTACATTCTTTATTCTTTTATTAAATTGTTTATTTTCATTGTACATTTTATAGCATCTAAATAGAAAAAGAAAGACTTGTGCCTTTCAGGTCTTCAGAGGTCCAAATGAGATACTTTTGAAGCGATGCCACTGTTATCACAGTGCAGAAGGATGCCATTTGGCCCTTCGATTCTGCACTGGCCCTCAGAAAGAGCAACCTCCTTAAACCCAGGCCTCCATCCTATCTCCGTAATCCAATAACCCCACCTCATCTTTTGGGCACTTAAGGACAATTTAGCATGGCCAATCCACCTAACCTGCAATCTTTGGACTGTGGGAGGAAAGCGGAGCACCCGGAGCTAGTAAAGCAGCATCAAATTTGTGCACAGCAAGCTCCAACAGACAAAAATGTTATAATGACCAGATAATATTTTTAAAATATTGATTGAAGGATAAATATTGACCAGGACACTGAGGATTACTCTCTTGCTGTTCCACCTGAGTGAGGAGAAAGGGTCTTGATTCAACCAACTGAACCATGTCCCTGTGTAGTAGCAGAGTATAAAAAGGAGCCAATTTAAGAAATAATAAAAATGATATAGGGAAATTTAGTAAACATTGTGCTGACATTAATTTGTTCTTTATACTTCTAAATTCTCTGTGACGCCAATATGAAATTTTACAGGTCTTCAAAGTGGAAAATATTTGTAATTTTGCTCAGTTGCCTCCTAAAGGTGATATTTCATCTTTATGTAACTCATGTTTCATAATGTGGGCAAATATCACTGTAGTTCCAGAACAAAGCTGCCTCTTCACCTGATCCAAAGGCAATCTCTTGGTATGTGTTGGAGAGTACAATTTGAATATCTTGGAACTGTTTTTCATATATTACAACAATTCCATTAAATGTTTAAATGCTTTATGGATGCTTTACGAATAAACATGTAATGAACCTGTGGCGTAGCGTTTTGAAGGATTATGTACTCGAAGCAGCCACATAAGGCTCTTACACTTCTTGGGGTCTATACTTCAAAACTGCCTCTTCTGGTTCCTACTATTGTTTTCTTATGGCATAGAACATGGTATGAGTTAGTTCTTGTTTAATATAAAGTAATTCATAAAGAATTTTTAACTTCAAAGTCAAAGATGGAAAATATTTGTTGTTAATGGTTCTGATTTCTGAATTTTTAATTGGTTTGGTTTACAGTTTAGGCTAAATGAACACATTTATTACCTTTCAAACAACTATTTGATTATACTATGACATTTATTATTTATCATATATATTGGATTATATTTCATAGCATGGATAATTGGAAATTTTACTTTTTAAGATAAATAAAAATGGAATCAAGATATATGACTTGGAAACAATGAAATTGACTATAAATGCATTTAGTATGGTGGCAATTTTTTTTTAAATAAAGCGGAACATTGGTGATATCTATTTGAAGTGGGATTATGCATTATAGTTGTGATGTTACCTTTGGGTTGCAGGTCATAATTCTTTCAGAGTTTAGACTAGGTCATGATTACTCTTATTCAGTATAAGTAAGAAAATAGTCATCTCTCTATTTTATCCGTGCCAAGAATAGATTTTTACCAGTAAGTTCTATTTGAAATCATCTTGTATTTCAGTGCATTTTATTTAAATTTAGCAATGACAAACTGACCAGGGGCATATTCAACTGAATCAATTATTATGTAGATTCCATCTGCAATGAATTCTATATGCATATCAGTTCCAAATTGAAAAAGGCCATATAATGCATAAATTACTTTAAACAAATACATTTCATGTCAAGGATCGGTAGAATTCTACTAGTATTTTACATCTTTAGTTAAGAAGAACAAACCTCTTTTAAAAGCTCATTTAGAGCTTCCTGTAAGGAATATCACTTAGATGAAGATCATCCTCAGCAACATACCTGAGAGTAAATTATATTTATGACTTGATATTATTCAAAAACATTGGACAAGTGACTTCCTCTTATTTTGATTTTTAAGCTTATTAACTCTAAATCAACGTCATTAAAAACTAAAATGGAAATATTGATAGGATTCTAATTAATAATATTATGATGAAGTATCTTAAGGTTTTAGTTCTTAAAACTTTCAAATAACTAAACTTTGTTCGCCCTGAGATGGTATGTCTCTAATCTCCTTGACTGTGCATTTGACCATTAGTAAAATTCTAATGGAAAAAAAAAAAAATTCTCAAATTACTCAGATTAAAAAATGGTATCTGAATTGTCTCATCATTCATTGATTACTTGATCATAACATTTGCTTATAAATTAGATAACCAATTTAAAACATCAAAAAGTGTAATTTTAGCTTTTTTATTGAATCCAACTAATGTTTTGCTATGCAGTCTTAGTTTAAACCTTCGGTGTTAATTATGTGAGCAACTATTTGTCAGAGACTAACTTTGGTTGTTAAATCTTTTTATTTATTTCCCAGACTCAGTCAATTAAATCAAATGAACATGTAATGAAAATACCGATAGATGACTACGGCATCTAGCTGTTATTTGATGGATTGTTATTTGTTAGATTGGTAGGGTATTCTGACTTAGCTGTATGACTTTGGAATGCTCAAGATGTTCTACGATCATTTAATATTAAAGATGTAAAACAAAAATAGTCTCCTCAAAACCCATCAGCACACTTGAGTTTATGTAATCCTAAAGTTGGTGGTAAAGTACCCTTTCAGGAGGAAGTGAAGGGTTAAAATGAAGTAATCCTTTCCATGCTGCAAGCCAGTGGTATGAAACAAAATGATAAGATGGACTACTGTTTACTTGAGCCTACCCATTTGTAAGCCACTGTAACAAGCTTAAAACGAAAATTGAAGGGGCTGTTTCTAAATTGTTGCTTGCAATGGAGAAAAAAATATTTATTTTTGTAAAGTTGTGAAACTGAGGAATATTTTCATAACTGATTTAAAAACCACATGAGTATTATTTATCATCTTTCCAGCAGCATAGAGGTAGGGTGCGATGCTGTATCTTTAAAGGGGATTTCCAGGGTAACAGACACGCAATAAAAAACAAGCTGTACTAAGAGTAGCCTGAAGTGTTCTAATTATTTCAGGTCATTGTCTTGTAGCTTCTACTTTCATCGTTGACCGTTAAATCTCACTGGACAGTGGATCACAGAAGGCTTTTATGCTTGCCTGTCAAGCAGATACTTGTAAATTATTTGATGACAGAAAAACTACTGCATTGGGGATGCAAGTGAAAAAGCTAATTTGATTTGGATACTTGTGTAGGATTCTGATTGATAAATTCCTCAAATTGAATGCAATTATATTCAATGTAAAAGTATAGTAGACTTTGGAAATGATTATAGTTACAAAGTGCAAGTAAAACATAATTTTCCTTTCACGATAATCTGTTAAGTATATTTTATTTATTGTCTGTGTTACACATGTTCAGCAGTTGAATTTTTAAATTGGATATATCAGAAATTAATTTAAATATTTGTGGAAAATGAGAGTTCTGAAATTATAGTAGAAATGATTGCTTACCTTTAGATAAATTAGAAATGAAAGCACAACGCCTGTATGCTGCTTCTGTTGTAAAAATCCATGTGTGGAGTAGGTTTTCAGTAATGATCCAGCACTGTAGAATATGAAGTGTTAGCGCACTTTCCAAGCTGCGCATTTAGCTATTGCTCAAAGTTCCCTCTCCTCCATAGTATTTAGTCTGCACCTTTCTCTTCATAACAGTGAGACATTTAACCAGCTGTGACCAACGATGCTTTCGCTAGAGGCAGCCACGCACTTATGAAATTTCCTGTTACTGAGTTGCCGTGTGCAAGCTCTCCAGGCTGCTGGGGAAGTCCAATTTCTATCAGCTGCTACTGGCAAGCTGTGCATGCAAAGCAAGACCTCGCCTCCTTATCATCTTGGCTGAGATGTTTTTACAGTGGATACATGCCAGCAAGCTATTACACAAACTGAATTCTAGGCTTCTTGAAGTGAGAGTGAAAAATGATATTTTGCTGCAGCTTTTTTTAATTGGATGTTTTCTGCCCACATGTTCCATGCTGACATTTGAGAGAAAACAATCAATTGCTGTAGTATTGTAGACTGCTGACTCTCCACTAGGGAGAGTTAGAATATAACTGATTTTAACCCCTCTTCAAATGTAGCTGAATTTTGATGAACTTGTTGAATGTGACACTCGGACCATTCTACAATTATGTGCTAGTATGTGCAACTGATGAGCAAATAAAACCCCAAGATATAGCTGTTCAGTTAATGTTTTCTAGCCTTTGGGCTTGTCAGACTGTTGAGCACTATTGAACTAAAACTGCATGGGAGTTTTGTTAATTATTGCTTTCCCCTGCCACTTAGTGGTAGGACATTTACATTCCAAAGAGTACTTTGCCATATAGGCTTCTTTTTAATCTCAGATTTTGAACAAAAATTGAGGCTACTTTTAGAAGTATCTGAATTTTATTCCATTAATTTTAGCCAAATTCAAAAATCGGGTAACTAATTTGCATTCAGATAATATATAACACTGATGCCATATTTTCAAAGCTAAGATGGTCATGTGAGAGCAGTGCATACTGAAAGTTGGCAGCTTTTATTTAATTGCAAAGGGACTGCTGTCTGCATCAGTTGACGCATATAACGTTGAACTGTTGAAAGTCGTTCATCAGTTCAGTCAGTTGGGAGCACTACCATCATTAGTTGGTGAGCTAAAAGCAATTCTTTTCATATTGCTGCATCTTCAATGACATTAAATAGGTCACTGCTCTTAGACTTGTAATGTGACTCTGGAGATTTTTCTTATTGGGAAATCATAACATGCAGAAACTGCAGATGCATTTCATTTGAACAGTCACTTGTTAGTACTTACCCCTACTTAGATGTATGTGAAGCTAAATTATGCATGTTGCCCAAGAAAATCTTCTTCTGTACGCGACCATTCAAATGCCGTTTTTTTTCCAGCTTCAACATTTTTTGTCGTACCCTTTTAAATGCAGATCAATTCATGAATGACCCATTATTATATTTCATCGCAATTTACCATTTCAATTGGAGAGACCTAAGATTTAGTCATTATTTTTTGCAATAAATATAGTTTGTAAGTATTCAGCAGTACTAAGCAGGCTAATATGGGTTACAAATGTTTATAATTTGAGTTAATAGTATGAGTTTCGTTTTTGTAGAGCACTGAAATGTAATTTCATAGATGGGCCAAAATTGCATTTAATGTTTAGTATAAGCACTTTTTATGTCTAAGAATCATTTGAACTTGTCATTGTTACTGATGATTTGCATCTGTTAAGGGTCTTATTGATTGCATTCCTGAAGGTCTTAATGTATGTGTAGGTTATAAAGCTTCCTTAGGCGATATGTTCTAGAAGGTTATGATATGCCGCAGAAGGGATTATGAGGGTGGGTAAAGAACCTAAGAATGTATGTTATCAGGATATTGTATTGAAAGTGTTCAAGTTTCACTTTGTCCTCTAGAGGATATTTGCAGACTTTTGCACACACACTGATGCATTTTTTGTTCCCAAATTGAGAACACTGCTACCCTGCCCCGCCCTGATGAAAATTTAGCATGATAATATTGCGCCGGCAATATGGCACCATCACGCTAGTCTCCCAAATTATTGAAGGGAGTTGGTGGGGAAATCAGCAAGCTGCCTGCCATTTCAAAGTCAGTAATTTAAGAAGCTACTACGCTTGCTAATAACCCAATCAGTTACAATTTTTCATAGTTTGGTAGGCTTTTGCTATAATGTAGCAGCACAGGACATCGAAAAAGCCTGCCACCGCAGTGGTCCATGTTTGAATGTGCCAGCAGATTCTGCTGGGGAAGGTGGCAACATCTGTATGATTTTTAATGACATGTTATATGTCTTTTGAGCCTTCAGTACAAAATAGAAAATAACTCTGAGAACAAGGGGCGTTTACAATTAACAGAATTTACAGTGCAGAAGGAGGCAATTCAGCCCATCGAGTCTGCACCGGCCCTTGGAAAGAGTACCCTATTTAAGCCAACACCTCCACCCTATCCCCGTAACCCAGTAACCCCACCTAACCTTTTTTTTGGACACTAAGGAACAATTTAGCATGACCGATCTACCTAACCTGCACATCTTTGGACTGAGAGAGGAAACCTGATCACCCGGAGGAAACCCAGGCAGACATGTGCAGACTCCGCACAGACAGTGATCCAAGCCAGGAATCGAACCTTGGATCCTGGAGCTGTGAAGCCACAGTGCTAACCACTGTGCTACCATGCCACCAATATCCAGCCATGACCTACTTCCTGTTCGCGGCAGTAGCCCTCTGCCACATGATGGCTTGGCCAATGTGTCAATTTGGCACAGAACTCCCTTTGCACCGATAATTATCATCTTTCCAACCGGATGGCCATTAAATGGCCACCTGACACTTGATTGAACGAGCAGAAACAATGGGGTTGGGAGCAAGCGGATCACTCAGTTTCAATTCTTTCTTCCTCACCCGACCAAGAAATGTAAAATCCAGCACATAATGTTTTCAGAATTCACCACTTCTTTATCAAAAAATATTTTTTATTTATTTCTGCCTCACACTCTTATGATGTGTTTATTGCCACTTTGAGATCATAAACACAATAATGCAAATACACTTAACGCATGTTATTAAATTTGCAAGAATATTAGGAAATGAAAATATTGCAGCTAATTTATTGAGGTGCACCATTTTCACATTAACAGAAACACAAGGTGTAAAAAGTTCTGGTTTAATGCTTCACCCAAATAATATAATGGCACCTGCCCTAAGACCATAAGAGACCATATAGGAGCAGAATTGGGTATTTCGGCCCATCAAATCTGCTCCGCCATTCGATCATGGATGAAATGTTCCTCATCTCCATTCTCCTGCCTTCCCCCCATCACCCCATATATCTCCTTATTAATCAAGATATCCCCTTATTAATCAAGAACACCAGATCTGCCTCAGTTAACTTCATGAACAAAAACAGTGTGATTTGTCAGTAATCTGTTACCACTGTTAACAATTTGCCAAATTAAAGTCTTGCTCTGCCTAAAAATTCCCTACTAACGGTAAAGATTCCCCAAAAAGCACTTGAATTGTCTCTTCTCTATAGGAGCCGCACTACTTTACTGATGTACAGGTTGGTAATTGACATAATAGTAGTAGCATATGGAGGGAGAAAAGTAATCTCAGATGCATGGGAATTGGAGGCCATTGGAAAGCGAGGATGGGAGTCTGATGTATGGAATCCCGATGGGGAAAAAAAGACAATGGGCGCGATTCTCCGATCTGGAGACTTAAGTGCCGATGCCGGAGTGAAAACCGGAGTGTTTTACTCCGGCGTCGGAGGCCGTTCCCAGACCCTGATTCACACTCCCCCGTGGGGATAGGAGCGGTGCCGCGTCATTTACGCGCGCCAGGCGAAGCGGCGCCACGTAAATGGCAGGGCCGGTGCCACGTAAATGACGTCAACCGCGCATGCGCGGGATAACCGGCGCCAACCCGCGCATGCGTGGTTGACGTCCTCCCCGCGGCCGCCACGTAAGATGATGGCGGATCGATCTTGCGGGGCAGCGGAGGAAAGGAGGACCTCCTTCAGAGAGGCAGGCGTGCCGATCGGTGGGCACCGATCGCGGGCCAGAACCCATTTGAGCACCCCCCCCCCCAGTGCAGGAACCCCCCTCGCCCCCTCCCCACCAGCGTTCCCGCGCTGTTCACGCCAGCAGCGACCAGTTGTGGATGGCGCCGGCGTGAAGCCGTCGTTTTGGGCATGCCGCTTGGCCCATCCGGGCCAGAGAATATCGGGAGAGCGGAGAATCGCCATTTTGGGGGTCCCGGGCGATTCTCTGTCCTGCGCCGCGCAGACCTCGACGGGGCCGTTCTCGCCGCTGGGGTGAATCACGGGAGGGGGTCGGACTGGTGTCGCAGGTAAAAATGGCGCCCCAGGCGATTCTCTGAAACGGCGCGGGAGCAGAGAATCGCGCCCAATGTTTCTGCTAAATAATCTGCTTCAGATTTAGCAGGCCAACTTTCTGTGCTGTGATGGTTCTATGTACCTCAATATGCATTTGCTGAAGAAATGCAGAAACAAATTAACTTGGCATATGTTTTATCATAGATAGATATCATAGAATTTACAGTGCAGAAGGAGGCCATTTGGTCCGTCGAGTCTGCACCGGCCCTTACAAAGAGCACCCTACTGAAACCCACGTATGTACCCTATCCCAGTAACCCCCACTTAACATTTTTTGGACACTAAGGGCAATTTAGCATGGCCAATCCACCTAACCTGCACATCTTTGGACTATGGGAGGAAACCGGAGCACCCGGAGGAAACCCACGCGCACACGGGGAGGACGTGCAGACTCCGCACAGACAGTGATCCAGCCGGGAATTGAACCTGGGACCCAGGAGCTGTGAAGCAACTGTACTAACCACTATGCTACCATGCTGCTACTGGTGAAATTTTGTGTGCAAAATTGCATTCCCGTTACACGTGCACACCTTTGGTGTGAGCTGAGCCAGATGCCATCTTGGTGAGGGTGCTTTTGTGGATGTCGAGCATGCAGCAGATATATGCAGAATCAGCTGATCAAAATATCAGTCAGCACTGGTGCTAGCTCAACTGGAGGCTGTCATTTTCGACTTCAGTTCTTCTGCTTATGCCCACTCTTAACTTCACACAGCTAACTATTCATACAGAGCAGGAAGGAGGAATGCCCTCCAATGCTATTTAATGGGATCATCAATTTAAAAAATATATTTTAGAGTACACAGTTATTTTTTTCCAATTAAGGGGCAATTTAGCGTGGTCAATCCACCTAACCTGCACATCTTTGGGTTGTGCGGGTGAAACCCATGCAGACACGGGGAGAATGTGCAAACTCCACACGGACGTGACCCAGGGCCAGGATCTGAACCCGTATCCTCAGCGCTATCGGCAGCAATGCTAACAACTGTGCCACTGTGCTGCCCTATCAATTACTTTTAGGTTGCTGAGTTATTTCTGCTGAATGTTCTTAAGTTGGTCTGGTTGTATTTTTATTTAAAGTTGATGAACTTTGTCAGCAATAGATTGGATTTGGTGATGGTCTTGGTTCTCACTTCAAGGATTCTATTTCTCAGTCATGACTGCTTCAATTTCCCTCTGCCTTGCTGGCAGCATCACAGGAAGGTTTGAGGTTAGAGATAATGCAGAGGAAGACATGCTGGTTGAAAAACGAAGGAGGGGGGTGGTGGACAAGCACTCGCAGCAGGAGGCCATGTCCAGTCAGCTTCTTCAAGAAGCATTTTCTCATCTTAAACTCAGCAAGGAGAAATGTTTGCAATGTGTCATTTTACGAGGGAGGTGCTCACTGAAAGGTGTCACCTGTTGCAGACAGACTTGTGGCAGGGCAGAATGAGGTAATGCTGCAAGTGCTGTAAAGGTGACCATCGTCATTAATTTCTTCTCATTTGGGTCCTTACAGGCTGAAAGTCAGTATCTCCCAGTTTTCCATTCATTGCTCTAGAAGTGAGGTGATAATAATGTGTATCTCGGAGGGGGGGTGGGGGACATAGTACACATTATCTTTTCACAGATATGTAGGTGGAGAAAGTATGTGACTTTGACAGGATAGCAGGATTCCCCATAATGTTGGGTGTTATTTACTGCATATATTGCTTTTTGGGTGCCACATCTAAATGTAGAGATGTACCTCAACCTCCTAGGTTTCCACAACTTGAATGTACATTTCATGTGCAAACATGCCAAGCACATCAAGCAAAATGTAATTGAGCAGACCATTGGGGTGCCCAAACAATCGTTTCCATTGCCTGGACTGCTTAGAGGAATACTGCAGTACTCAGGAGCATTTTTCACCGTTTATTGTGGCCAGCTTTGCACGACCTTGCTATCATGGGCACAATCCATGTTGCCTGGTATATGGTGACTAACTGATGACTAAGTAGAAGGGAGGAAGCAACTGACACATGCCCTTTCTGGCCAGGTTGGTCGTGATCAGTTCATCCAACTGGTGCCAATAACCCCATTTCCCATCAGAGTCCTGATCTTATTTCCCTTTGTTACTGACAGGTGTACCCTTGGCCACAATACTGAAATAAAATTTATTGCTAAATAATTAAATACAAAAGCTTTCACTAGTACTTTACAGTTCATATTTTGTCACTCTGAACTGTGAGAATTTTATTAAGTGCCCGTATCTGTTAACACTTATCCCATTCTCAGCCCTTTCTCAAAAAACAAAGGTCTTGCATGGTAAATTGATACACCGTAATTAGTTCTTAAAAGGAGTACCTAATTATTTTAAGGTTCTAAAGTATTCTTAACTCATCTAGTCTTGCCTTTCCCTAGACCAGCCAGCATTTCAAGATGTAGTAATGAACCTATGGTGTACCATCCATGGCAATGTTTAACTTCAGTTTGATCAATTGGTTCTGCAAGAGTGCTGATCTATTTTATATCAATCATTTTTTTCATCCTAAAATTTATCAGTTAATGAATACACTTGCAGGCTCAGTCATTTTACTGCAATGCCAATCAAAGCATGATGCGTTTAAAAAAATATTAAAGCAAAGCTGGGAGATTGCTGTGATACCAGAATCACCGATAAAATATTTACAACTAGTTTGATAAGAGCCAACTTGTGTGTTTGTTGTCTTTTACCCTCAATTTCAAAACAAAATTTATACAATTTTTGGGGGGGATATGCACAAAATCTGTTTGACGTTATGTAAGTTATTGTTCTGTTAAATTTCAGGGGCTGAAAAGCTGTAATATATTTTTGCTGTTTGAATTTCTGTAATTCAGTATGATTACATAATTCATGAATCTATGTGCATTTTTTTGAATAACTCAATTAAGATGATGATCCTTAATCTGAAATGCATAGTTTATTGAGAAGCTAAATAACTTAATAGTCATTATAAAATGCTATCCTTGTAAACTTGAGGTCATCCAAAGCTATACATTATTTGTCATAACTCACACCCAAGTCCTATTCACTTATTGTATCACCCTTATGTTTGCTAATCTAATTTGACTCCTGATTAAGCAGTAACTTGATTTAAAAATTCTCATCCTTGTTTTCAAAGTCTTCCCTGTACTCAAACCCTCCCTCTCTCCTCCAGTCCTAAAGCCCTCAGAGATTTTGATTGTCCTGAATTTTAATCGCTCCACCATTTGTGGCTGTGCTTTCATTTGCCAAGCCCAAGTTCTGGAATTCTCTCCTTAAATATCTTGGCCTTTCTACCTCCCTTTCCTTCTTTAAGACACTACTGAAAATCGACCTCTTTTACCATGCTTTTTTAAATTGCGTTAATATCATCGTATGTGGCTTTGTGTTATGTGTTGTGTTATAATGCTCATGTGAAGCACCTTGGAAAGTTTTATTACTTTAAAGACACTGGGCGCGATTCTCCACTCCCACGCCGGTTGGGAGAATCGCCTGGGCCGCCAAAATTTCCGGGGACGCCAGTCCGACGCCCTCCCGCGATTCTCCCAGCGGCGGGAACGGCCCGGTCGGGTTTCGCGGGCAGCAGGCCGAAGAATCGCCAGAGACACCGAAAAAGGCGATTCTCCGTCACCCCGGCTATTCTGAGGCCCGGATGGGCCGAGCGGCCAGGCTAAAACGGCGGGTTCCCCCCGGCGCCGTCCACACCTGGTCGCTGCAGTCGCGGGCGGTGCGTGAACGCTGGGGGGGCGGCCTGTGGGGGGGCGAGGGGATCCTGCACCGGGCTTCACCTGGAATGTGGGGTGGCCTGCGATCGGTGCCTACCGATCGTCGGGCCGTCCTCTCTGAAGGAGGACCTCCTTCCTTCCGCGGCCCCGCAAGATCCGTCCCCCATCTTCTTGCGGGGCGGATTTAGAGAGGACGACAGCCACGCATGCGCGGATGACGCCCGTTATGCGGCGCCGGCCGCGTCATCTATGCGGCGCCGCTTTTACGTGGGCGACAAGGCCTGGCGCGTGTAGATGACGCGGCCCCGATCCTGGCCCATTGTCAGGGCCAAAATCGGTCGGGACCGGGGCTGTTCCGCGCCGTCGTGAACCTCGACGGCGTTCACGACGGCGCGGCCACTTCGGCGTGGGAGTGGAGAATCCCGCCCACTATTTAATTCCAGTGCAGTACAGAGGAGTGCTGCACAGTTGGAGGTGAATAAGACATTAAATAGAGGTCCTATCTGCCCGTTCAGGTTAATGTGAGATCATAGCACTAATCCAAAGAAGAGCAGGGACGTTATTCCTGGTGTCCTGGACAATATTTATCCCTCAATAAACATCATTAAAAGAACAAATTATCTGATCATTGCCACATTGCTATTAATGGAGTTTTCTTTGTGTAAATTGGCTGTTGCATTTCCACAGTGATAATACTTCAAAAGTACTTCATTGGTTGTAAAGCGCATCGAGATGCCCACTAGTCATGAAAGGTGCATATGAAAGTTTTTTTAAATTGCCATCTGATTGAATGTAATGAGCAGTATTGAGTTTAATAATTAGAATTTAGAAAATTTATCTTGAAACTTTAATAAATAAATTTACAATAATGATGAATACAGTTCCTCATGGAGAAGTCTTGAATGCTTTCTAAAAATGCTGATGTTTATAAAATTGCATCTATCCATTTAGATGTTGAGGAACAAATCTTGAGGAAATGTTTTTCAGAAGATCAGATTTGTATGTTACTATGAACTGTCTTGTCAGAAAATGGCAATTGAAAAAAAAGATTTTTGAAAAACCTTGGACGGAATTCACTGTTAGCCGACGCCAAAATCAGGAAAGGCGATTGGTTGGAGAATTGGTTCCGAAGCCGAAATCAGGGCAGGCACCAATTTGATGCCACATTGCAGTACTCCAGTATTTCGATAGTGGCATCAATGCGTTCCGGAACGCACGTACAGTAGACACCGTTTACATATCATTAGCGGGCCCAAACCGGTATTGCAGGGGCCTTCATGATTCTCTGCCTCCGATGGGCCAAGTTCCCGATGGCGAGGTTCACTTGTGCATTTAAAAACTGTGAAACACGCGTGGCGTCTGCTGAGGGAGAGAGAGGGCGTGCGGAAAGTGTCCAACATCGCCACAGTTTGCTGACAATTGTGCTGCTGGCCAGGGGGCGAGGGCAAGGGGAGGAGTGGGGTCGGGGTGGATGGGCACGGGACACTATTGCTGCAGCCGGCAAGGCAGCCATGTAGCTGTGCACACTGCTAACAGCCCATTTTGAACCTAGGGCTACGGGTCGTATAGGAGTCCCCCCAGGGCACCCCCTCAAGGTGCCCTCTGGCCCCAGCTGACCCATAAGCTCTATGGGCGTGCTCCTGCATAACATGTGCTACCTTGTTGGCTGGGGTGAGTGTGTGTGGGGCAGCAGCTTGTCAGCCTCTCGAGTGGCAATCACGGACCTGGAGAATCCCGCACCATTTTTCATTGGAATCGGTTGTGTTCCACGCGGCACTGGTGCTAGTCCCTTAATTGTAGCGGAATCGATTCAGGTTCAGCGCCAGTTTTTCTGTCGTGAAAGGCCACAAAATCTGCTTTGGCGTCAACACTTAGTCTCAGAAATACAGAATCCTGCCCTTTGAGTCCGAAACTAATGCAGGTAAACCTTATTTTATGGTGCTCAATTTGACGTTGTGTGTCTTCAAAGTTAATGAAGTATGGCATATGTTGCCGCTGGAAGCAGAGCATATGTTTGACACATACTACAAAATGTATTTAGGGGTTAGTGATCTTCTTAGCAGCATTACTACTCATTTGTTTGAAAGACAAAGGTATGAGGAATTTAGCTTGTGCTCAGGCTAACAGCTCTATCGGATTTCTGACAGGATCCAATGAATTGTGGTACCCCACTTTTAATTTGTAAGACCTATTCAGTGCTCCTTTGATCATGTGCATTATATTTTCATCTCCAACCTGTAATTAAACTGCCAGAATTATTTGTAGTTTTAAATCATTTGGTTTAATTTATAAAAATCTTATTCCTGAATCAGTAAAATGTATTCTGCTAGGTATATTTCAGTAAATTGTCATGCCAATTTATGGAATGAAACAGTTCAGCTAGGTGCAAATATATAGTGCTGACTTCCACATCCGAAGCAGAATTTGAAAATGTACATTTTATATATATTTAGCACACCCATTTCAGTCTTAAAGTGAGAATTTAGGATCTTGTGTGACAATTTTTTGGGTGCTGTAAATGCCTTTGGAGCTGCAAAAAGACATCCTTCTCCGTTCAATTCTATGTTGGCCAGACATCATGGGACTGTAACACCCCATCGCTGGATTTGGAGAGTACATACCCCAAAGAAGTGCTGGGGAATCCCTCTCCTCAATTGACCTGCAATAACCATCTTAAAATACGATTTAAATTGTAAACTTTGTGTTACACAAATAGTTTTTTTTTTAATAAATATTTTATTGAAAATTTTTGGTCAACCAACACAGTACATTGTGCATCCTTTACACAATATTATAACAGCACAAATAACAATGACCTATTTTATAAACAAAAAATGAATAAATAATAAATAACAAAAATGAAAACTAGCCCTAATTGGCAACTGCCTTGTCACAAGTAACACTCTCCAAAAATATAATTTAACAGTCCAATATATAATTATCTGTAGCAACGACCTATACATACTATACAGTATATATTAACAACCCTGAGAGTCCTTCTGGTTCCTCCTCCCCCCCCCCCCCCCCCCCCCCCCCACCCCTCTCTCTCTCCCCCCCCCCCCCCCCCCCCCGATCATGGGCTGCTGCTGCTGCCTTTTTCCCATTCCGTCTATCTATCTGCGAGGTATTCGACGAACGGTTGCCACCGCCTGGTGAACCCTTGAGCCGACCCCCTTAGGACGAACTTAATCCGCTCTAGCTTTATAAACCCCGCCATGTCATTTATCCAGGTCTCCACCCCCGGGTGCTTGGCTTCTTTCCACATTAGCAATATCCTGCGCCGGGCTACTAGGGACGCAAAGGCCAAAACATCGGCCTCTCTCGCCTCCTGCACTCCCGGCTCTTGTGCAACCCCAAATATAGCCAACCCCCAGCTTGGTTCGACCCGGACTCCTACTACTTTTGAAAGCACCTTTGTCACCCCCATCCAAAACCTCTGTAGTGCCGGGCATGACCAAAACATATGGGTATGATTCGCTGGGCTTCTCGAGCACCTCGCACACCTATCCTCCACCCCAAAGAATTTACTGAGCCGTGCTCCAGTCATATGTGCCCTGTGTAATACCTTAAACTGAATCAGGCTTAGCCTGGCACACGAGGACGACGAGTTTACCCTGCTTAGGGCATCTGCCCACAGCCCCTCCTCGATCTCCTCCCCCAGCTCTTCTTCCCATTTCCCTTTTAGTTCATCTACCATAGTCTCCCCTTCGTCCCTCATTTCCCTATATATATCTGACACCTTACCATCCCCCACCCATGTCTTTGAGATCACTCTGTCCTGCACCTCTTGTGTCGGGAGCTGCGGGAATTCCCTCACCTGTTGCCTCGCAAAAGCCCTCAGTTGCATATACCTGAATGCATTCCCTTGGGGCAACCCATATTTCTCGGTCAGCGCTCCCAGACTCGCGAACTTCCCATCCACAAATAGATCTTTCAGTTGCGTTATTCCTGCTCTTTGCCACATTCCATATCCCACATCCATTCCCCCCGGGGCAAACCTATGGTTGTTTCTTATCGGGGACCCCCTCAAGGCTCCAGTCTTTCCCCTATGCCGTCTCCACTGTCCCCAAATCTTCAGTGTAGCCACCACCACCGGGCTTGTGGTGTAGTTCCTCGGTGAGAACGGCAATGGGGCTGTCACCATAGCCTGTAGGCTAGTCCCCCTACAGGACGCCCTCTCTAATCTCTTCCACGCCGCTCCCTCCTCCTCTCCCATCCACTTACTCACCATTGAAATATTAGCGGCCCAATAATACTCACTTAGGCTCGGTAGTGCCAGCCCCCCCCCTATCCCTGCTACGCTGTAAGAATCCCTTCCTCACTCTCGGGGTCTTCCCGGCCCAGACAAAACCCATGATGCTCTTTTCAATCCTTTTAAAAAAAGCCTTCGTGATCACCACCGGGAGGCACTGAAACACAAAGAGGAATCTCGGGAGGACCACCATCTTAACCGCCTGCACCCTCCCTGCCATTGTGTTACACAAATAGTTATTAGAAGTATTAAAACCTCTTCTTACTTCTGGGTATCCATTGTAAAGATCCAGGCTGACAACCTCTGACCCGCCCCCGCCCACCCTGACATCTGATCCCTCACCATCCTCAACTGTTGACCTCCCACCCTGATCTCCTCTGCACCCCGCTGAGATCCCCCCCTTTCATCCCTGAGGTTCAACTGCTCACATGTATCCCTGAGGTTAAAACATCTCCCACCCCCAGGTTTCTAATCCCCTCCTGAGGTGCCATTCCCACCCCCTGACCTTCCCCCAACCTCCAATCCATCTACTTATCTTGAGATTTACTTTTTGGCCTGTCAATTTCAATGGGAACTTTAACAAACCTGGTTTATGACAGCCAATACCATAAAAAAAAGACGGTGTTCGTTTTTCAATGCGACAGAGCTGAACTTCAGTGCTGGCCCTCGAGGACAGCTTTACTGACTGGCTCTTACCCAGCCTGAATCTGAAGGTCAAGTAAGACAGACATGGAAGAATATCCATGTAGGTCAGTGGGCAAGGAGTGGCAATCTGATGCTGATTGGTCAGTCTGAGTAAGTATGGCCCCATATTGGTAAGGGTACTAATATCAGAAGTTTGCAGAGCAGGCCATTGATTTAACATAACCGTGCGATTTTGGAGTTGAACACACCAACAATGCCCTCCTGTAACTTCGCATATAAACATACATTCAGCAGCAGGAAGATTACCCTTCTACCTCTGACTCCCCACATCAATTTTTCTCAGAATCATCAACAAGTTTGATGCTTTTGATTTTCATGCTTTTTATAATTGTTAAACATTGGAAAAAGTATTTTGCAGCATGTGCTAAAGGATCTTTTGCTGACTTCAAGACTACTGTGCAAACACACCTGCTTCCAAGCATTGGTGCACTAGCAGACATTTTCCTTAGAATACAGCATGATGTGGACAATAAACAGAGGCCACACAGAGCAGGACAAGCTGCATTTAGAGAAAGGAGGAGTGAAACAAAGCTCTCAGCACAAGACCATATCCATCCAAGGTATTCAGATCTCTGAACAGAATTTCAATGAGGCGCAGTCTGCGAGATGTCTACAGATCAGTGAGGATATGCCTACAAACATGATCTACGTTAAAATTAGCTGATATAAATGCCAAAATAAAACAAAGTAATGCAATACAAGTATGAAAAAGATGTTATTCAATTTCTTCACACATTGCAATGACCTGACCTTGCAAAAGGCTGGGGCTTTGCATTGAAAAAGGCCGGGAGTTCTGACACTGTCCCCCTGACACTGTCCCTGACACTGTCCCCCTGACACTGTCCCTGACACTGTCCCCCTGACACTGTCCTTGACACTGTCCCCCTGACACTGTCCCTGACACTGTCGTCTGCTCCTGCTCCTAGTTCTTATTACTCTAGTATTCCTATTTATCAATGGTCTTGGTAACGTAAGAAATCAGCTGCCATTGGCAATGGGTTCTCAGGTTCCTAATAAATCCCTGATCCATTGGCTGGAACGTGGCCATGGTCTTAGGAAACAAGAGCATCAACTTGATCTTCAGGCCAGTGGTAGGGTACTTCAGGCAGTTGTTTGTAATGATGGAAATCTTTCTTTTCTTCTGTTGGAATGCTTTGTCCGCTTTCCTGATCCATGCCTTAAAAATGCTAGAGGTCACCCAGGCAATTTGTTAGTCTTGTATTACGTGGGTAATGTCTTGACGTTGATGAAGCAATGTGGCTTCTTGAAATTTTCTGACACATGAAGCAGCTTTTCTGTACAGACTGTCAGGGTCCATGTTCTGCTTTCCAACATTACACATTTGACCTTTAAATGTCAAAGAACGGGCTAGTAAAAGACTGTAAAACAGTTGTGATTCACCAGGGTTAAAAATGTCTCTTCATACTTGTCTGAGCCAATTGGAGCTAATCATCTGTCACTGCTGCCATAACCATGGCATCCTCATCATTCAACCTAACCGCATGGAAGATGATGCTATGCCTTGTTTTGAATCGGGTCAACCATCCATTGCTGCAGGTGAACTCCCATGTGGCCCAGCTTCTTTGCAGGTCGACTCCCTTTTCCTGTAAGATTGAACCGGAGATAGGAACGTTCTCTGCTCACACTGCCATTAGCTATGTTAGCAGAGCTTCTTCAAAATTGCGATAGAAAGGAATTCTCAGCCTCTTCCTTGTTGGAAAGAATGCCTGTTTGTCAAACCATTCCAAATTGTTCACTTTGTGTTTCATAATGGTGGACAAACTTGATGGAGGAATCTCTCACTCTTTTGCAATGTCCACTTTCTGCTTCACAACACATTTTTCCACTTGCTGTGTCAACTTTACTTCTCCCTGATCGACAATACTTCTAATTTTCTCATAAGTTTAGTCATACTTGCAGGTTTTGTAAATCCTTTCACGGGGGATCTCGATGTCAAATGATGCCTATTGGGTGATTCGTGATTTTGTACTCTTCTGTGGCCTGACTCTGCTCTGATTGGTTGGTGCGTCATATGACAAGTTGAGTCAAGTTTGGCTATTCTGAAGTGAGTAGGGGGAGGTTCGGCTTATCATGTGGCATCACTATAGGATTTGCTATTCTGCCAGTGGGAATGGTTGACTCTTGGACATTATTGGAATTTTGTATCATCTGAGTTTGACTCCCTGTGATTGGGTATGAGCCACTTGTATTGGCTGCCTGCTGATGTCTTCTCTCAATCAACAATGCGATTAGAGCTGGATGAATGTCAAAATAATTGAAAAGAGCAGAGAGCACAAAGTTGGCATGCCGCTAGCATTGCAGTCACTCACCATGGGGTAATTGCGCATTGCAACCTTTCTGCTGACTTTGGAATTTAGAACTTAATGTACCTACTATGTGTGTCCATCCATTACATGTTTTGTCAGAAGATACTATTCAAGGTCTTTGATTATAGTGTAGAATTCGGTTGCCAAGGATTTTGGCATGACAGCTAGACGTTCAGAGTCTATGGGCTAGATTTTACCAAACCTCTGGAGATAGGCTAGGAGGTGGGACGTCTCAAAATACAGCAGTGGATGATGTTTGAATGAAAGCCTAACGTCTCCTCACCATTCGAGATATTGTCAAAAGTGAGAATGGCATTGGCCAATTAATCACTATTTCTGGCACCTCGTCGGCATTTTAACCAACATCAGGATGGGCCACCCAGGCTGTCAGGTAAATGGAGCCAGTTTCTGAGCAGGTCCAAAAGGTGGGGGGACGTCAGGGGGTGATTTCCTTTATGGCCACACCATGGCCCACAGAAGGACCCTCGATGGCATTGGCACTCCTCTGCAACTCCAATTCCACCATTGGCGGGTTCACCCTCCAATTGCTAGGTTTTGTCTGCCTGACAGTGGTTAGCACTGCTGCTTCTCACCGCCAGGGGCCAAGGTTCAATTCCGGCCTTGGGGAATGTGTGGAGTTTCCACTTTCTCCCCGTGTGCGTGAATATCCTCTGGGTGCTCCTGTTTCCTCCCACAGCCCAAAGATGTGCAGGTTAGGTGAATTGGCCATGCTAAACTACCCGTTAGTGTCCAGGGATGTGCTGGTTAGGTGGGGTTACGGAGTTGCAGGGATAAGGCAGAAGCCTGGTGAGGGTACTCTTTCAGAAGGTCGGTGCCGACTCGATGGACTAAATGGCCTCCTGCACTGTCGGGATTCTATGACACTGGCATATTAAGAAAGCATCGTTCCTGCCCTTTGTGGGTATCTCAACATGGAGGTGCCTTCTTTCTCCCTGTGCCTCAACAGCAGCCATCTCTATTAGTGGCGCTACTAATATGCCAGCCTTATTAATGGACTGGAATCTCTACTTATTGAGCCACATAACCTTTGGTAAAATCGCACACCCTGCCTTCCACGGAGGAATGGGATCCGCTTTTGATGTCAGGACCTTGTTGTAATACCCAGTCCTTTATGCCAAGTTGAATCGATTAGTGCCATCTTTAGTTAATTTAGGTAGAACTCACACTTCTGACTAAGAAGGGCAGGGGCTCGAGCAGAGACTGACCCTTCAGCATTAAAGGAATGCTGGGCTGGCAGAGTTGCAGTCTTTTGGATGAGACATTAATTGATAACCCATCGTACCCCCCCCCCCCCGCCCCCCGATATGGAAATAAAGGGATTCCTACAGCATTATTCAAAACAGAGTGAGGTGTGATGAATGTAGGAATTCAGATGTATTGGGCTGGATTCTCCGCCCTGCCGCGCGCCACATTTCTGTTTCAGCACACCAATGGGATGCTCCATTACGCCAGCCGGTCAATGGGGTTTCCCTTTTTAAAAAAAAATACATTAAAGTTTTTTAACACAATTTTTCTCCCTTATAAACAATAACCCCACCCCCCCCGCCCCGTAACAAATAAACCCGAGAAATCGCGCAGAGCAAGATATATACATGGCAAAATGCTATATTTACACAGCTTTGTACACTGGCTCTCACCCGTACGTGCCAGTTTCCCCAACCCTTCATGTTATCTCTTGCTCATCCACCCTCCCAGGCAGTCCCCCCTTCCCCCCCCCCCCCAAGGACGTCCTGCCCCCCCCCCCCCCCCCCCCCCCCCCAAGGTTGCTGCTGCTGCTGACCGACCTTCCTCTAACGCTCCGCGAGATAGTCTAGGAACGGTTGCCACCGCCTGTAAAACCCCTGCGCAGACCCTCTCAAGGCGAACTTAATCCTCTCCAACTTTATGAACCCAGCCATATCATTTATCCAGGCTGGGGGGCTTCGCCTCCTTCCACATTAGCAAGATCCTTCGCCGGGCTACTAGGGATGCAAAGGCCACAATGCCGGCCTCTTTCGCCTCCTGCACTCCCGGTTCGTCCACTACTCCAAATATTGCTAGCCCCCAGCTTGGCTTGACCTAGACTTTCACCACCTGAGATATTGCTCCCGCCACTCCTCTCCAGAAACCCTCCAGTGCCGGGCATGACCAAAACATATGGACATGGTTCGCCAGGCTCCCTAAGCACCTTCCACATCTGTCCTCTACCCCAAAGAACCTACTCAACCTCGCCCCCGTCAAGTGCGCTCTGTGGACCACCTTAAATTGTATCAGGCTGAGCCTGGCACACGAGGAGGAGGAATTAACCCTACCTAGGGCATCAGCCCACAGACCTTCCTGGATCTCCTCCCCCAGCTCCTCTTCCCATTTACCCTTCAACTCTTCTACCAGCGCTTCCCCCTCTTCTTTCAACTCCTGGTGTATTTCCGACACCTTGCCCTCCCCGACCCATACACCCGAGATCACCCTATCTTGAACTTCTTGTGCCGGGAGCAACGGGAATTCCCTCACCTGTCGCCTCACAAAAGCCCTCACCTGCATATATCTAAAGGCATTTCCCGGGGGTAACTCGAACTTCTCCTCCAGTGCCCCTAGGCTCGCAAACGTCCCGTCGATGAACAGGTCCCCCATTCTTCCAATCCCCGCCCGATGCCAGCTCTGGAACCCCCCGTCCATCTTCCCCGGGACAAACCGGTGGTTACCCCTAATCGGGGACCACACCGATGCTCCCATTGCACCCCGGTGCCGTCTCCACTGGCCCCAGATCTTTAGCGTTGCCGCCACCACCGGGCTCGTGGTATACTTTGTCGGCGAGAGCGGCAGCGGTGCCGTCACCAACGCCCCCAGGCTCGTTCCTTTACAGGACGCCATCTCCATCCTCTTCCATGCCGCCCCCTCTCCCTCCATAACCCACTTGCGGATCATCGCCACATTTGCTGCCCAGTAGTAGCTCCCCAGGTTTGGCAGCGCCAACCCTCCTCGGTCCCTACTGCGTTCCAGGAACCCTCTCCTTACTCTCGGGATCTTATTCGCCCACACAAACCCCATAATACTCCTGCCTACTCTCTTAAAAAAGGCCTTAGTGATCACGATGGGAAGGCACTGAAACACAAACAGAAACCTCGGAAGGACCACCATTTTGACCGACTGCACTCTACCCGCCAGCGAGAGCGGTAACATGTCCCATCTTTTGAAATCCTCCTCCATTTGCTCTACCAACCTCGTCAGATTCAGTTTATGTAGGGTCCCCCAACTCCTGGCTATCTGGATCCCCAGATACCGAAAGTTCCCCTCCGCCCTCCTCAGCGGTAGGTCCCCTATCCCTCTTTCCTGGTCCCCCGCCTGTAATACAAAGAGCTCACTCTTCCCTACATTGAGCTTATAGCCCGAAAACTCCCCAAACTCCCTTAGAATCTGCATGACCTCCACCATCCCCTCCATTGGATCCGCCACGTACAGCAACAGGTCATCCGCATATAGCGACACCCGATACTCTCTCCCCCTCGGACCACCCCCTTCCATTTATTAGACTCCCTCAATGACATGGCCAATGGTTCGATCGCCAATGCGAACAACAGGGGGGACAGGGGGCACCCCTGCCTCGACCCTCGGTACAGTCGAAAGTACTCCGACCTCCGCCAGTTCGTCACTACCCTCGCCATCGGGGCTCTGTAAAGGAGCTTAACCCAATTGATAAACCCTACCCCGAACCCAAACCTGCGCAGCACCTGCCAGAGGTACTCCCACTTTACTCGGTCAAAGGCCTTCTCCGCGTCCATAGCTGCCACTATCTCCGCCTCTCCCTCCTTCGATGGCATCATTATCACGTTTAAGAGCCGCCGCACATTGGTGTTTAGTTGCCTGCCCTTTACAAATCCCGTCTGGTCCTCGTGGATTACCCCTGGGACACAGTCCTCGATCCTCGTAGCCAGCACTTTTGCCAGCAACTTTGCATCCACATTGAGGAGCGAGATCGGCCTGTACGATCCACATTGCAGTGGGTCCTTGTCCCGCTTTAGGATCAAAGAAATTGTCGCTTCCGACATTTTCGGGGGCAGGGTCCCCTCCTCTCTTGCCTTATTAAAGGTCCTCACCAGTAGCGGGGCCAACAGGTCTGCGTACTTCCTGTAGAACTCCACCGGGAATCCGTCCGGTCCCGGGGCCTTCCCCGCCTGCATGCTCCCCAAACCCTTGCTCAGCTCCTCCAACCCAATGGTGCCCCCAAACCAGCCACCTCTTGCTCCTCCACCCTCGGGAATCTCAGCTGATCTAGGAATCGTCTCATCCCCTCTTCCCCCGCTGGGGGCTGGGATCTGTACAGCTCTTCATAAAAGGCCTTGAATACCTCGTTTATTTTTGTCGCACTCCGAACCGTGGCTCCCTTCCATCTTTGATTCCCCCTATTTCCCTCGCTGCCATCCTCTTACGGAGCTGGTGTGCCAGCATCCGACTAGCCTTTTCCCCATACTCGTAGGTCGCCCCCTGCGCTTTCCTCCACTGTGCCTCCGCCTTCCCTGTGGTCAACAGGTCAAACTCCGTCTGGAGCCGTCGTCTTTCCCCAAGTTATCTTTCCTCCGGGGCCTCTGCGTATCTCCTGTCCACTCTCAAAATCTCCCCCACTAACCTCTCCCTTTACATACCCTCTGTCTTCTCCCTATGAGCCCTAATGGAAATTAGCTCTCCCCTGATCATCACCTTCAACGCCTCCCATACCACCCCCACCCGCACCTCCCCGTTGTCGTTGGCCTCCAAGTACCTTTCGATACACCCCCTCACCTTCCCACACACCACCTCGTCCGCCAGCAGTCCCACATCCAGCCGCCACAACGGGCGTTGGTCCCTCTCCTCTCCCAGCTCCAGTTCCACCCAGTGTGCGGCAAGGTCCGAAACGGCTATAGCCGAATACTCTGTCCCCTCCACCCTCGGGATGAGCGCCCTACCCAGAACAAAGAAATCTATCCGGGAGTAGGCTTTGTGTACATGGGAGAAGAAAGAAAATTCCCTGGCCTGCGGCCTTGCAAACCGCCATGGGTCCACTCCCCCCATCTGATCCATAAACCCCCTAAGTACCTTGGCCGCCGTCGGCCTCTTTCCAGTCCTTGATTTGGAGCGGTCTAGTGCTGGATCCAACACTGTATTGAAGTCCCCTCCTATCTCCAGGTCCGGAATGCGCCCCAACATGCGCTTCATGAATCCTGCATCATCTCAGTTCGGGGCGTATACGTTTACTAACACCACCCACATCCCTTGCAGCCTACCGCTCACCATTACATATCGCCCTCCATTGTCCGCTACAATAGTCTTGGCCTCAAATGACACCCGATTTCCCACCAATATTGCCACCCCTCTATTCTTCGCGTCCAGTCCCGAGTGGAATACCTGTCCTACCCATCCCTTTCTTAGCCTGACCTGGTCCGCCACCTTCAGGTGTGTCTCTTGGAGCAAGGCCACGTCCGCCTTCAGTCCCTTTAAGTGCGCGAACACTCGACCCCTCTTCACCGGCCCATTCAGGCCCCTCACATTCCACGTTATCAGCCTGGTTGGAGGGGCTCTCACCCCCCCCCCCCCCACGCCCCGCCGACTAGCCATCTCCTTTTCTGGGCCAGTCCCGTGTCCACGCCTCCCTCACCCTCCAGTCCCCCAGAGGGGGGATCCCCGTCCCGAACTCCTCTTCTGTGTCCCATTCCCTTTCGGCCAGTGCAGCAGCAACCCTTTTCCCCCCCCTTCCCTCCCCCCCGCTAGACCCCTGTCTAGCTTTTTTGCTCCCCCCATGTCACTCCCGCAAGTCAGCTGACGCCTGCTGACCCCGGCTTCCCCCGCTGTCCCATTGACCTCCCCGCGTGGGAGTCTCCCAATCCATATGCATTCCTTCGTTCCCCTTACCGCCTTTCTTCCCGCGCGCGGGAAAACACCCCGCGCTTTCCAAAGCCCGCTCCACCCCCTCTGGCGCAGCTCCTGTCGCGGCCTTGTCTCTCTCCCCCAGCCCATGTAACATTTCCTGCGTGTGATTGACCCCCTATATACAACAACCATCACACATCAAACCTCAAACATCCCCCCTACCCTCACAAACCCTCAATTAGATTCCAACTTTTCGGCTTGTACAAAGGTCCACGCCTCTTCAGGTGTTTCGAAGTAATAGTGTTGGCCCTTGTATGTGACCCGCAGTCGCGCTGGCTGCAGCATTCCGAATTTCACTTCTTTCCGGTACAACGCCGCTTTGGCCCGGTTGAAACCCGCTCTCCGCTTTGCAACCTCCGTGCTCCAGTCCGGGTATATTCTGATCTCTGCATTGTCCCACTTACTGCTCCGCTCCTTCTTGGCCCATCTCAGGACCCACTCTCTGTCCGTGAACTGGTGGAACCTCACCACCATCGCCCTTGGCGGCTCATTTGCCTGGGGCTTCTTCGCCAGCACCCGATGTGCCCCGTCCAACTCCTGCGGCCTCGAAGGGGCCTTCGTGCCCATCATCGCCTCGAGCATCGTGCTCGCGGATGCCCCGGCATCACTCCCTCAGGGAGACCCAGGATTCGCAGATTATTTCTCCTCGACCTGATCTCCAGGTCTTCGAGTCTTCCCGCCCACCTCTTGTGTAGCGCCTCGTTCTGCTCCACTCTCACTGCCAGGCCCACGAGCTTGTCCTCGTTCTGACTGACTCTTTTCTGTACCTCCTGGATCTTAGCTTCGTGGACCTTCTGGGTGATCCCGAGTCCTTCAGTTGCTGAAAGCATAGGCGCCAACATCTCCTTGCGCATCTCCTCGCGCTGCTCCTCGAAGCAGCGCTTGATGAACTCCTGCAGCTCCCCTTTGTCCCTGGCCACCGCCATTTTGTTTTCTTTCCCTCGCTTCTCCCGTTGCTCCAGTGCCGCTCCTTTGGCCGTTACACTTCTGGTCCGTTTAAAAAGTCTATGGAAACTCCTGAAAAAGGTCTGAGACTCAGTTCCAGACGGGACCTGCCGAATGCGCGACCTACTCCTCCATGGCCGCCACCGGAAGCCTCGTCCCTGCTTCTTCAATGGCCCTGGTAGATCCTTTCACAGTTGTTCCCTCTGCTGCTAGAATTCACCTTTGATAGAGTCAAGTCAGATTGCAGCTTTAAGCTTGCCCTTCCCCCGCCTGCATGCTGGAAGAGGCCCTTGTCTAAACCTGCAGCCAAAGCCAAATCCTTTACTGTTTCTGCCGGGTCTGGCAGCCAAAAGACATAACATTCCTGGGGGACACTGTCAGGGGAATGCTGCAGTCTTCTTGCCACACCGGGAAATGTCAAACAAATGCCGTGGGGGCCCTGTAAAAGAGCCCAAAAGTCCGTTCCAAGCGGGAGCTACCGAATATGCGACCTAGCTCTGCATAGCCGCACCCGGAAGTCCAATGGGGTTTCCCTTGTGAGGCAGCCCCACGCCATCGCGAAACTCTCGGGCTGCCGGCAAAACGGAGCATCCCGCCGGCACCGATGTATTTGGTGCAGTAAAGTGTGTGTGTGACTGCTGCAGTCATGTATTAAAAGAAATTCTCATTTCATAGAATCCCTACAGTGCAGACGGAGGCCATTCGGCCCATTGATTCTGCGTCGACCCTCTGAAAGAGCACCCTACTGAGACCTAATTCCCCACCCTATCCCCATAACCCCACCTCGCAGCAATTTAGCATAGCCAATCCACCTAACCGGCACATCTTTGGACTGTGGGAGAAAACCAAACTCCCCAAAGAAAACACAGACACGGGAAGAATGTGCAAACTCCACACTGTTCACCAAAGATTGGAATTGAACCTGGGTCCCTGGTGATGTGAGGCAGCAGTGCTAACTACTGTGCCATATTGAAAGACAACAAAGCTTTTGGGAGCCAGGGGTGCAATTAAACCATCATAAAAAGCTTTGGCTAATGGAATTTTGCTTTGATTAAAGGGATTCCCTGTCGAGTTAATGAGATTTCAGCTTGGTCAGATGATGCCATTACTGGGTGGAGCTAAGGTATCCGGTATTTTGCAGAAAGAAGCTCAGTTTTGAGATGAATGCAACTGTGACCAGAAGGCAAGCAGTTTGCTCTCACTACAGTTCAGCTAAAAGAGATTAACAGTCTTAAAGCAGTTCAGACTTGTCTAAGAAGAAGGGGAGCAGAAACGAGCTGAAACAGCTCCTGAAAACATAGAGCCAGAGGCTCTGAATGGTTCTGAAATGAGTTAAAGCAGTGTCAGAAGATCGTTCTTTCTCAAAAAACATATCTGTGAAGCAAGTATTCCTGAGTGCCAATGGTGTAATAATGGATTTTGAGCTGAGATTTTTTTTCTTGTTGTTTAAGTGGGAATAATGATAGAAGTTACGTGTTCACTGTGTTGAGTTGCATTGTTGAAGGGGTATTTGTAAGTTATTTTCTGGTGTAATGTTAAAGATATTTTAATACTGTGTTCGTAATAAAGTTTGTTTCAGTATACCGTATCCCTATTTCTTCATGCAATCACTCCTGGAGGCGAGGTATCCTTTCCTCACAGTCTTTCAAAATTAAAATAAAATATCGGGGTTTCTGTCCAATATGCTAGTCACTTTTGGGGTCTGGTCTGGGATCGTAATAAAGGGAATCTTCTTTGTGTCCTATCCAAAAATTATTCTCAAACAACACCAAAGATAGAGAAACTGGTCATTGAAACTTTCTATATGCAACTTATCTGCTGGATTTCCATATTACTGTACCTGCAAACATTATTAGACATTTCTCTCTATTTGTTAAAAGTGAACTTGTCCATTGGTAAAAAAATAATAATTTCAGGCAATAGCAAAGGAGTTTGAATCAGATTTAAATGCTGACTCGGGTGTGATCTTAATTAATCTCCAAACATATTCACTTTCACATAGTTAAAATTGGGCCCTTTATCCCTGCCCTACAAGTACTTACAAAACAACTTGCTCTTGCTTGTTCCGATCGAAAGCTCTTTTGAAAACCAATTTCTTCAACTGTGTTGGATTCTCCATCTAAAATCCTTCCTTTCCTCAACATACAAATCTTTTCTCAAGGCTTTCACCAGACAAGTTAGGGAATAATTCTGAAGCACACTGCATGCATACCGCATGTGTATAAAAACTCATTTCAAGCTTTTAATGGGAAATGCATGTTGCCATTGGCATTCATTAAAATATGAAAATGTTCTGTGAGATTTTAATATTGCTATTGTGAATTGTGAATAGAATTGAACATTGAAGATTATCGGTTTTGCTCATCCAAACTAGTGTGGTGTCTGAAGAGAGCAGAATCTGAGCTGTATGACACTCAGTCACAAGGTATTTGATAAGGCACCTCATTAAAGGTTATTGTGGAAAGTAAAAGCACATGGTGCGGGGGTAATATATTGGCATGGATAGAGGTTTGGCATGTGAACAAGAAACCAAGAGTAGGCATAAATGGGTAATTTTCTGGTTAGTAGGATGTGAAGAATGGTGTGCCACAGGAATCTGTACTGGTGCCTCAATACTTTAAAATTTACGAAAATGATTTGAATGAAGGAACCAATGGTATGTTTACTAAATTTGCTGATGGCACAAAAATAGGTAGGAAAGGTAAGTTGTGAAAAGGACATAATGAGGCTGTAAAATGATATAGATAGGTTAGGTGAGTGGGCAAAGATCTGACAAATGGAATACAATGTGGGAAAATGTGAGGCTATCCTTTTTCGAAGGGCAAATAACAAAGAAACATTTTATCTAAATGTTGAGAAATTGCAGAGTTCTAAGATGCAGAGGGATCTGGGTTCTTAGTGCTTTAATCGCAAAAGGTTAATATGTAGGTGCAGCAACTCATTAGCAAAGCTCATAGAATGTTCTGGTTTATGGCAGGGAGAATTGAATACAAGAGTAGGGGTGTTATGCTTCAGTTATACAGGGCTCAGGTGACACCACATTTAAACTATTGTACATTATTAGTCTCCTTATTTAAGAAACTGTGTACTTGCATAGGAAGCATTTCGAGAAGCTTTACTAGATTCCTATCTGGCAGGTTGTTGTATGACAAAAGGCTGGACAGGCTAGGCTTGTAGAGTAAGACTTGATTTAAACAAAGCAGATCCAGAAGGGACTGGACAGGGTGGATGAGGAAAGGATGCTTCCTGATGTGGCAGAACCTCGATCTAAGGGGCCAAAGTTTAAAAGTAAGGAGTTCACCCATTTAAAACAGAGATGAGGATATTTTTTGCTCAGAGGTGTGAGACATGGGGACTCTCTTCCTTAAATGGTGGTTGAGGCAGAGTCTTTGAGTACTTTTTTAAAAAATATATATTTTATTCAAATTTTTTTTGGTCAAACAAGAACAGTACAGGATTTTCCCCTTTTTACAACTTTAAAACAATATAAATAATAATGACCGTTTTTTTTTTAACAAATAAATAATATATTAACTAAACGGCAACTGCCAACAACAAAATAATAACTCTCCAAGACAATAAAGTCCCACATGCCAGTATAAATAACTAATATACAAACAACTATAGGAAACCCCTGAGGGCCTGCGTGAGCCCTCCCCTCCCCCCCCCTCTCCCCCCCGGGTTGCTGCTGCTACCTTCTCCATTTCCCTTATCGTTCTGCGAGGTAGTCAAGGAACGGTTGCCACCGCCTGGTGAACCCTTGAGCCGAACCTCTTAGTGCGTACTTTATCCGCTCCAATTTTATAAACCCTGCCATGTCGCTTATCCAGGCCTCCACGCCCGGGGGTTTAGCTTCTTTCCACATAAGTAGAATCCTTCGCCGGGCTACTAGCGACGCAAAGGCCAAAACATCGGCCTCTCTCGCCTCCTGCACTCCCGGCTCATCTGCAACCCCAAATATAGCCAACCCCCAGCCTGGTTCGACCCGGACCCCCACCACCTTTGAAATCACTTTTGCCACACCCACCCAGAACCCATGCAATACCGGACATGACCAAAACATGTGGGTGTGGTTCGCCGGGCTTCCCGCGCATCTCCCGCACCTTTCCTCCACTCCAAAAAATCTACTCAGCCTTGCTCCCGTCATATGCGCCCTGTGTAGAACCTTGAATTGTATCAGGCTGAGCTTGGCACACGAGGACGAAGAGTTTACACTACTTAGGGCATCTGCCCACAGCCCCTCCTCAATCTCTTCTCCCAGCTCCTCCTCCCATTTTCCCTTCAGCTCCTCTACCATCGTCTCCCCCTCATCTCTCATTTCCCAATATATATCTGACACCCTACCATCACCCACCCATGCCCCCGAAATCACTCTGTCCTGGATCTCTTGCGCCGGGAGCTGCGGAAATTCCCTCACCTGCTGTCTCACAAATGCCCTCACTTGCATATAGCAAAATGTATTCCCAGATGGCAACCCATATTTTTCTGTCAGTGCTCCCAGACTCTCGAACGTCCCATCTAAGAACAAGTCCTTCAATTTCGCAATTCCTGCTCGCTGCCAAGATTTAAATCCCCCATCGATCCTTCCCGGGACGAACCTATGGTTGTTCCTTATCGGGGACCACACTGAGGCACCCGTCACTCCCTTTTGTCGTCTCCACTGCCCCCAAATTTTCAGTGTTGCCACCACCACTGGACTTGTGGTGTACTTTTTCGGGGAGAACGGTAAAGGCGCTGTCGCTAATGCTTGCAGGCAGGTTCCCCTACAGGACACCATCTCTAGTCTTTTCCACGCCGCTCCCTCCCCTTCCCCATCCACTTGCATACCATTGATATATTGGCGGCCCAATAATAGTCACTTAAGCTCGGCAGTGCCAGTCCCCCCCTATCCCTGCTACGCTGCAGAAACCCCCTCTTCACTCTTGGGGTCTTCCCAGCCCACACAAAGCTCATAACGCTCTTATCCACTTTTTTGAAAAAAGCCTTGGTAATCATCACAGGGAGGCACTGGAACACAAAAAGAAATCGCGGAAGGACCACCATTTTGACCACCTGCACCCTGCCCGCCAGTGACAGGGGCACCATGTCCCATCTCCTTAAAATCCTCTTCCATCTGCTCCACCGATCTTCCTAAATTAACCTTATGCAAGGTTCCCCAGTTCCTGGCTATCTGGATCCCTAGGTACCGAAAATCCCTTGTTACTCTCCTCAGCGGCAAATCATCTATTCCCCTGCTCTGTTCCCCAGGGTGCATCACAAACAGCTCACTCTTCCCCATATTCAGTTTATATCCCGAAAATTCCCCAAACTCCCTGAGTGTCTGCATTAACTCGGGCATCCCCTCCACTGGGTCCGCGACATACAGCAACAAAACATCCGCGTATAATGACACCCGGTGCTCTTCTCCTTCCCTAAGTACTCCCCTCCACTTCCTAGAGCCCCTCAGCGCTATGGCCAGTGGCTCAATTGCCAACGCAAACAGTATCGGGGACAGGGGACACTCCTGTCTTGTCCCTCTATATAGACGGAAGTAGTCAGATCTCTGCCTGTTTGTGATCACACTTGCCACCGGGACCCTATATAAAAGCTGAACCCACCCAATAAACCCCTCTCCAAATCCAAATCTCCTCAACACTTCCCACAGGTAATCCCACTCCACTCTATCAACTGCTTTCTCAGCGTCCATCGCCACCACTATCTCCGCCTCTCCCTCCGGCAGGGACATCATCATCACACCTAGCAGCCTCCGTATATTAGTGTTCAACTGTCTCCCCTTAACAAACCCAGTTTGATACTCATGAACCACCCCTGGAACATAATCCTTGATCCTCGTCGCCATCACCTTGGCCAGGAGCTTGGCATCTACATTCAGAAGGGAGATAGGCCTGTAAGACCCGCACTGCAGCGGGTCTTTATCCCTCTTCAGGAGCAACAATATTGTCGGGGGCAACGTCCCCCCCTTCCCTGGCCTCGTTAAAGGTTCTCGTCAGAAGCGGGGCTAGTAGGTCCATGTATTTCCTATAAAATTCCACCGGGAACCCATCTGGTCCCGGGGCCTTCCCTGCCTGCATGCTCCCAATCCCTTTTACCACCTCCTCCATCTCAATCTGTGCTCCCAATCCTGTCCTCTCCTGCTCCTCCACCTTCGGGAATTCCAGCTGATCCAGGAAGTGCATCATTCCCTCCTTCCCTTCCGGGGGTTGAGCCTTATACAGCCTCTCATAAACTGCCTTAAACACCCCGTTCACCCTCTCTGCTCCCCGTTCCATCTCACCCTCATCGTCTCTCACCCCACCTATCTCCCTCGCCGCCCCTCTCTTCCTCAATTGTTGGGCCAGTAACCGGCTCGCCTTCTCTCCGTACTCATACTGTACTCCCTGTGCCTTCCTCCATTGTGCTTCTGCCCTGCCCGTGGTCAGCAAGTCAAATTCCGTATGCAACCTTCGTCTTTCCCTGTGCAGTCCCTCATCCGGAGCCTCTGCATATTGCCTATCCACCCTCAAAATTTCTCTCAACAATCGCTCCCTCTCTTTAGTCTCTTGTTTCCCCTTATGGGCCTTTATGGAAATCAGTTCCCCTCTGACCACCGCCTTCAGTGCCTCCCAGACCACTCCCACCTGAACCTCTCCATCATCGTTAATCTCCAGGTACCTTTCGATACATCCCCTCACCCGTACACACACACCCTCATCCGCCAACAGTCCCATATCTAATCTCCAGAGTGGGTGCCGTTCCTTTTCCTCTCCTACTACCAGATCTACCCAATGTGGGGCATGGTCCGAGATGGCTATGGCCGAATATTCCGTCCCTGTCACCTTCGGGATCAGTGCCCTTCCCAGGACAAAGAAGTCTATCCGAGAATACACCTTGTGGACATGGGAGAAGAAGGAAAACTCCCTACTCCTGGGCCTAGTGAATCTCCAGGGGTCTACTCCTCCCATCTGCTCCATGAAGTCCTTAAGCACCTTGGCCGCTGCCGGCCTCCTCCCGGTCCTAGACCTGGACCGGTCCAGCCCTGGATCCTGCACCGTGTTGAAATCTCCCCCCATTACCAACTTTCCCGCCTCCAGGTCTGGGATACGCCCCAGCATACGCTTCATGAAGTTTGCATCATCCCAGTTTGGGGCATGTACGTTCACCAGAACCACCGCTTCCCCTTGTAATCTGCCACTCACCATCACGTATCTACCCCCACTGTCCGCTACTATGGTCCTCGCCTCAAACACTACCCGTTTCCCCACTAATATAGCCACCCCTCTATTTTTCGCATCCAAGCCCGAATGAAATACCTGTCCCATCCATCCTTTACGTAATCTGACCTGATCCGCCAGTTTCAGATGCGTCTCCTGTAGCATGACCACATCTGCCTTTAATTTCTTTAGGTGCGCGAGTACCCTTGCCCTCTTAATCGGCCCATTCAGCCCTCTCACATTCCACGTGATCAACCGGGTCGGGGGGCTCTTTACCCCCCCCCCCCCCCATGTCGACTAGCCATCCCCTTTTTAGACCAGCTCCTCACCCGGTTCCCACGCTCCTGTTTGTCCCCCTGAAGGTGTCCTCACGTCCCGACCACCCCGCCCCATAACAGCTCCCCCTTTCCCTTAGCAGCAGCAACCCAGTTACCCCCCCCCCCCCTCCGCTAGATCCCTTTCTAGCGTAATTGCTCCCCCCATGTTACTCCCAGAAGTCAGCAAACTCTGGCTGACCTCGGCTTCCCCCGTTTATCCTTGGCCCCCCATTGTGTAAGGCCCCCTCCTTCCTACGCTCCCTTTCCCGCCGCAATTACCTCGCGCTATGCGGGAACAAAGCCCGCGTTTCCCACTCGGCCCCGCCTCTAATGGCGCAGCTCCCTCTCTCCTTCCCCACCGGCGCCCACAGTTCACCATACCCCCCCCCCCAACGAGGGGAATAGAGAAAATGTCCCCATGTCTTCCCCTTCCCCATCCCATACAATCCCCCCACTACTTTATTACAGAAACTCTTTCTCTCTCCAGTCTAGTCCAACTTCTCCTCTACAATAAATGTCCACGCCTCTTCTGCCGTCTCGAAGTAGTGATGTTTCCCTTGGTGTGTAACCCACTGTCTCGCTGGCTGCAGCATTCCAAATTTAACTTTCTTTCTATGTAGCACAGCCTTGGCCCGATTGAAACTCGCCCTACTTCTCGCCACCTCCGCACTCCAATCCTGGTACACGCGGATCACCGCATTCTCCCACCTGCAGCTCCGTGTCTTTTTCGCCCATCTCAGGACCATCTCCCTGTCCTTATCGTGGTGAAACCTCACCACTATGGCTCGAGGTATTTCTCCTGCCTTTGGTCTTCGCGCAAGGACTCGATATGCTCCCTCCACTTCCAAGGGGCCCGTCGGGGCCTCCGGTCCCATTAACGAGTGAAGCAATGTGCTCACATATGCCCCAACGTCCGCCCCCTCTGCACCTTCGGGAAGACCCAAAACTCTTAAGTTCTTCCTCCTCGAGTTATTCTCCAGGGCTTCCAGCCTCTCTACACACCTTTTCTGCAGTGCCTCGTGCGTCTCTGTCTTCACCACCAGGCCCTGTATTTCATCCTCATTCTCAGCAGCCTTTGCCTTCAAATCACGAAGCTCCAACTCCTGGGTCTTCTGTGCCTCCTTTAGCCCTTCAATCGCCTGTAGCATCGGGGCCAACACCTCCTTCTTCAGCTCCTCCACACAGCGGCGCATGAACTCTTGCTGTTCCGGGCCCCACACCGAATGGCCTCCTTCCGCCGCCATCTTGCTTCGTGCTTCCCTTCCTTGCCGCTGCTCCTGAGGATCCTCTGCAATCCAGCCACTACTCTCTCCTTTCTCCATATATATCCGGGGGGGATTCCCTTCTATTTCACCGCACAATGGTTTTAGCCGTCAAAAATTGCCGTTGGGGCCCCTAATAAGAGCCCAAAAGTCCGTTCCAACGGGAGGTGCCGAAACGTGCGACTCAGCTGGTCATCGCCGCACCCGGAAGCGTCTTTGAATACTTTTAAGGAGTAGATAGATTATTGAAAAGCCAGTTGGTGAAAGGCTATCGGGGTACACAAGAATGTAAAATTGAGGTTCAAATTAGATCAGCCATTACCTTATTGAATGGCAGAGCAGACACGAGAAACTGAGTAGCCTACTCCTAATTTGTATGTTTGTGAGTCAAGATATTGGTAGTATCAGCTCTTTTTGCGACTGCGATGATAATGATGGGGGATAAAGTTTTGAATCAAATGAATTTAATTTAGAACATATATACTTTAAGAATAATGGGACTTCCGGGTGCGGCGATGACCAGCTGAGTCGCACGTTTCGGCAGCTCCCGGTGGAACGGACTTTTGGACTCTTAATAAGAGCCCCAACGGCAATTTTAACGGCTAAAAGTACTGTGCGGTGAACCAGAAGGGAATCCCCCCTGGATACGGATGAAAAAAGGAGAGGAAGGTGGCCGGATTGCAGTGGATCCTTTAGAACAGCGGCAAGGAAGGCAAGCAAAAACCAAGATGGCGTCGGAAGGTGGCAGTTTAATATGGGGCCCTGAACAACACGAGTTTTTGAAACGCTGCGTGGAAGAACTCAAAAAGGAAATGAAGAAGGAGCTGTTGGCCCCGATATTACAGGCGATCGAAGGGCTAAAGGAGGAGCAAAAGACCCAGGAGCGGGAGCTTCGGGTCGTGAAGGCAAAGGCTGCCGAGAATGAGGACGACATACAGGTCCTGGTGGTGAAGACGGAGATGCACGAGGCACACCATAAACGATGTGTGGAAAGGCTGGAGGTGCTGGAGAACAACGCGAGGAGGAACAACCTAAGGATTCTTGGTCTTCCTGAAGGTGCGGAGGGAGCGGACGTCGGGGCATATGTGAGCACGATGCTGCACTCGTTAATGGGAGCGGAGGCCCCGGCGGGTCCGCTGGAGGTGGAGGGAGCATACCGAGTGATGGCGCGAGGACCGAGAGCAGGAGAAATTCCTAGAGCCATAGTGGTGAGATTCCTCCGTTTTAAGGACAAAGAGATGGTCCTTAGATGGGCAAAGAAAACTCGGAGCAGTAAGTGGGAGAACGCGGTGATCCGCGTATACCAAGACTGGAGTGCGAGAAGGAGGGCGAGCTTTAATCGGGCCAAGGCGGTGCTTCACAAAAAGAAGATAAAATTCGGAATGCTGCAACCGGCAAGTCTGTGGGTCACATATCAAGGGAGGCACCACTACTTTGAGACGGCGGATGAGGCGTGGACTTTTATCGTGGAAGAAAAATTGGAATGAGCGGGTTATTTTTTTTTTAAAAAAAGAACGTTTGAAACAAAGTGGTGGGGCGAGTATGGGGGGCGAAGAGGGGGGTAAAAAGGGGGGAAAGAGGAGTTTTATGTTATTAATCCTGCGATGTGGTAACTTTTCTCTCTTCCACAGGAGGTGGTGGGGGGAGGAAAGGAGGTGGAGGAGATGGGGCGTTGGCCATTGGGGGCGGGGCCAAGGGGGAAGCGCGGGCTCGGTTCCCGCGCTATGATAATCATGGCGGGAATAGGGAAGCAGGAAGGAGGGGGCGTCGCACGGTGCGAGCCGAGGTCACGGAGGGAAGCCGAGGTCGGCCAGAGTTTGCTGACTTCTGGGAGCAACATGGGGGGTGTAACTATGCTAGTGGGGGATCTAGCGGGGGGGGGGGGGGGGGGGGGGGGGGTGGGAGAGGGGAATTATTGGGCTGCTGCTGCTGGGGAGAGGGGGGGAGCTGGCATGGGGTGGGATGGGCGGGGGAGCACCGCCTGGGGGGGACACAGCTGCGTGGGAACCGGGTGAGGAGCTGGAAAAAGGGGATGGCTAATCGACAAGGGGGGGGGGTAAAAAGCCCCCCAACCCGGCTGATCACGTGGAACGTGAGAGGGCTGAACGGGCCGATAAAGAGGGCACGGGTACTCGCACACCTTAAGAAACTTAAGGCAGACGTGGTTATGTTACAGGAAACGCACTTGAAACTGATAGACCAGGTGAGACTACGCAAAGGTTGGGTGGGGCAGGTGTTCCATTCGGGGCTAGATGCGAAAAACAGGGGGATGGCTATATTAGTGGGGAAGCGGGTAATGTTTGAGGCAAAGACTATAGTGGCGGATAGCGGGGTCAGATAGGTGATGGTGAGTGGCAAACTACAGGGGGAGACGGTGGTTTTGGTAAACGTATATGCCCCGAACTGGGATGATGCCAATTTTATGAGGCGTATGCTAGGACGCATCCCGGACCTAGAGGTGGGAAAGTTGGTAATGGGGGGAGATTTCAATACGGTGTTGGAACCAGGGCTGGACAGGTCGAGGTCCAGGACTGGAAGGAGGCCGGCAGCAGCCAAGGTGCTTAAAGATTTTATGGAGCAGATGGGAGGAGTAGACCCGTGGAGATTTAGCAGACCTAGGAGTAAGGAGTTTTCGTTTTTCTCCTATGTCCACAAAGTCTATTCGCGAATAGACTTTTTTGTTTTGGTAAGGGCGTTGATCCCGAAGGTGAGGGGTACGGAGTATACGGCTATAGCCATTTCGGATCACGCTCCACATTGGGTGGACTTGGAGATAGGGGAGGAAACAGAAGGGCGCCCACCCTGGAGAATGGACATGGGACTAATGGCAGATGAGGGGGTGTGTCTAAGGGTGAGGGGGTGCATTGAAAAGTACTTGGAACTCAATGATAATGGGGAGGTCCAGGTGGGAGTGATCTGGGAGGCGCTGAAGGCAGTGGTTAGAGGGGAGCTGATATCAATAAGGGCACATAAAGGAAAGCAGGAGAGTAAGGAACGGGAGCGGTTGCTGCAAGAACTTCTGAGGGTGGACAGGCAATATGCGGAGGCACCGGAGGAGGGACTGTACAGGGAAAGGCAAAGGCTACACGTGGAATTTGACTTGCTGACAACGGGTACTGCAGAGGCACAGTGGGGGGGGAAGGCACAGGGTGTACAGTACGAATATGGGGAGAAGGCGAGCAGGTTGCTGGCCCACCAATTGAGGAAAAGGGGAGCAGCGAGGGAAATAGGGGGAGTGAGGGATGAGGAAGGAGAGATGGAGCGGGGAGAGGAGAGAGTGAATGGAGTGTTCAAGGCATTTTATAAAAAATTATATGAAGCTCAACCCCCGGATGGGAGGGAGAAAATGATGGGCTTTCTGGACCGGCTGGAATTTCCCAAGGTGGAGGAGCAGGAAAGGGTGGGACTGGGAGCACAGATTGAAATAGAGGAAGTAGTGAAAGGAATTAGGAGCATGCAGGCGGGGAAGGCTCCGGGACCGGATGGATTCCCAGTTGAATTTTACAGGAAATATGTGGACTTGCTCGCCCCGCTACTGATGAGGACCTTTAATGAGGCAAAGGAAAGGGGACAGCTGCCCCCGACTATGTCTGAGGCAACGATATCGCTTCTCCTAAAGAAGGAAAAGGACCCGCTGCAATGCGGGTCCTATAGACCTATTTCCCTCCTAAATGTAGACGCTAAGATTCTGGCCAAGGTAATGGCAATGAGGATAGAGGATTGTGTCCCGAGGATGGTCCATGAGGACCAAACTGGGTTTGTGAAGGGGAGACAGATGAATACGAATATATGGAGGCTGCTCGGGGTAATGATCCAGAGGGGGAAATGGAGATAGTGGTGGTGATGGATGCCGACAAAGCATTTGATAGAGTGGAGTGGGATTATCTGTGGGAGGTGCTGAGGAGATTTGGTTTTGGAGATGAGTATGTTGGATGGGAGCAGCTGTTGTATAGGGCCCCAGTGGCGAGTGTGGTCACGAATGGACGGGGATCTGCATACTTTCGGCTCCATAGAGGGACAAGGCAGGGATGCCCTCTGTCCCCATTATTGTTTGCACTGGCGATTGAGCCCCTGGCAGTAGCATTGAGGGGTTCCAAGAAGTGGAGGGGAGTACTTAGAGGAGGAGAAGAACACCGGGTATCTCTGTATGCGGATGATTTGTTGTTATATGTAGCGGACCCGGCGGAGGGGATGCCAGATTGGTGGAACAAATGGAGGAGGATTTCAAGAGATGGGACATGGTATCCCTGTCACTGGCAGGGAGGGTGCAGGCGGTTAAAATGGTAGTCCTCCCGAGATTCCACTTTGTGTTTCAGTGCCTCCCGGTGGTGATCACGAAGGCTTTTTTCAAAAGGATCGAAAAGAGTATCATGAGTTTTGTGTGGGCAGGGAAGACCCCGAGAGTGAGGAAGGGATTCTTACAGCGTAGTAGGGATTGGGGGGGGCTGGCACTACCGAGCCTAAGTGAGTACTACTGGGCCGCCAATATCTCAATGGTGAGTAAGTGGATGGGAGAAGAGGAGGGAGCGGCGTGGAAGAGATTGGAGAGGGCGTCCTGTAGGGGGACTAGCCTACAAGCTATGGTGACGGCCCCATTGCCGTTCTCACCGAAGAAATACACCACAAGCCCGGTGGTGGTGGCGACTTTGAAAATTTGGGGACAGTGGAGACGGCATAGGGGAAAGACGGGAGCCTTGGTGGGGTCCCCGATAAGAAATAACCATAGGTTTGCCCCGGGGAGAATGGATGGGGGATTTGGAATATGGCAAAGAGCAGGAGTAACGCAACTGAAAGATCTGTTTGTGGATGGGAAGTTCGCAAGTCTGGGAGCGCTGATCGAGAAATATGGGTTGCCCCAAGGGAATGCATTCCGGTATATGCAACTGAGGGCTTTTGCGAGGCAACAGGTGAGGGAATTCCCACAGCTCCCGACGCATGAGGTGCAGGACAGAGTGATCTCAAAGACATGGGTGGGGGACGGTAAGGTGTCAGATATATATAGGGAAATGAGGGACGAGGGGGAGATTATGGTAGATGAGCTGAAAGGAAAATGGGAAGAAGAGCTGGGGGAGGAGATTGAGGAGGGGCTGTGGGCGGATGCCCTGAGTAGGATAAACTCATCGTCCTCGTGTGCCAGGCTAAGCCTGATTCAATTTAAGGTGTTACACAGGGCGCATATGACTGGAGCACGGCTCAGTAAATTTTTTGGGGTAGAGGATAGATGTGCGAGATGCTCGAGAAGCCCAGCGAATCACACCCACATGTTTTGGTCATGTCCGGCACTACAGGGGTTCTGGGTGGGGGTGACAAAGGTGCTTTCGAAAGTAGTGGGGGTCCAGGTCGAACCAAGCTGGGGGTTGGCTATATTTGGGGTTGCACAAGAGCCGGGAGTGCAGGAGGCGAGAGAGGCCGATGTTTTGGCCTTTGCGTCCCTAGTAGCCTGGCGCAGGATACTGTTGATGTGGAAGGAAGCCAAGTCCCCGGGGGTGGAGACCTGGATAAATGACATGGCAGGGTTTATAAAGCTGGAACGGATTAAGTTCGTCCTAAGGGGATCGGCTCAAGGGTTCACCAGGCGGTGGCAACCGTTCGTCGAATCCCTCACAGAAAGATAGAGGGAATGGAAAAGAAGAAGGCAGCAGCAGCAGCCCGGGGGGCGGGGGGTGGGGGGGGGACCAGAAGGACTCTCAGGGTTGTTAGTATATAGGTATAATATGTATAGTTCGTTGCTATAAATAATTGTATATTGGACTGTTAAATCATATTTTTGAAGAGTGTTTATTTGAGACAAGGCAGTTGCCATTTAGTTTTAGTTTTCGTTTTTGTTATATATTATTTATTCTTTGTTTATAAAACAGGTCATTGTTATTTATACTGTTATATTATTGTGTAAAGGAGACACAATGTACTGTGATGGTTGACCAAAAATTTTCAATAAAATATTTTTTTTTAAAAAAGAATAATGGAACCAGTATTTTGTTGTTTCACACTTGCTATTCTGATGACCAAAATTTATCATAGAAAATATTCTTACAGATATTTTTAATATAAATTTAGAGTCCTCAATTATTTTTCTTTTCCAATTAAGGGGCAGTTTAGCATGGCCAATCCACCGACCCGGCACATCTTTGGGTTTTGGGGGTGAGACCCATGCAGACACGGGGAGAATATGCAAATTCCACAAGGACAGTGACCCAGGGCCGAGATCGAACCTGGGTCCTCGGTGCTGTGAGGCAGCAGTGCTAATCGCTGCGCCACCGTGCGGCAGATATTATTAACAAAAGTGATTCACTCTTCAGTTTTTCTTCTTTGACACTCTGGGTCATTACTTGATATCTCCTTCAAGGGAATGTTTGAAACCGGGGAATTAGTACAACTGAAATCATGGATGCAAATCTACATTTCCAACACATGCAATGTATTGGTGCTCTTTTGTATTCCGGTGCCATACATGGACTTTTCTAATTGCAATGAGACAAAAGATTTTTGTTTCTTTCTCTTTTATACATCTCCTCCCTTGACCCAGACAGGCGTCTAACTAGTCTGCCTACATTGCAGTGAAAGTGGCTTGATTTTTGATAGCTAAATAGATCTTTATATTTTTCACTTTCACTTTTAAGTGGTTCTAATACCAAATTATAAAGCTACCTTATTTTGTTGCTCATCTGAATAAAAAGTAAGTCCCTATGTGGTAATGAGGGGTGAAAGGAGCACAATAACTGGAACAGTTAAGAAGCTCTAAAACTTAATCTGATCTAAAGTAAAGTGCTGCATTTATGAAAATGGCAAAGTGCAGTACTTGCAGGATATTATAAGCATGTTTGTTTTATTGATTATGATAAATTAGATTATATAATCACTGCAAGCAGCTGGAATGCACTTAGATTTCAAAAGACTCCTATGCTTTAATTTATTATTTCTATTGTAGTGAAGAATTATGACATTCTTCATCAAAAGCTAAACCAATTATAGGAAGGGACTGTAATAGCGGTATTGTAATTTCAAACTAAAAATAAATCATACTAAAGTTCGCTCATTCAAATTTAATGAGCTGCTGATAAAATGAAAGTATATAATTTTAAAGATAATGGGCGGGATTCTCCGAAAACGGCACGATGTCCGCTACCCGGCGCCAAAAACGGTGAGGATCAGTCTCACCTTGAGGGGCTAGGCCCGCGCCGGAGCGGTTCACGCTCCACCGGCTGGAGGGAAAGGCCTTTGGCGCCACGCCAGCCGGCACCGAAAGGACTTCGCTGGGTGACGCATGCGCGGGATCGTCAGCGGCCGCTCACGGCATCCCTGCGCATGCGCATGGCAGGGGGTCTCTTCCGCCTCCGCCATAGTGAAGACCATGGCGAAGGTGGAAGAAAAAGAGTGCCCCCATGGCACAGGCCCGCCCGTGGATCGGTGGGCCCCGATCGCGGGCCAAGCCACCGTGGGGGCACCCCCGGGGCCAGATCGCCCCGCGCCCCCCCCCCCCCCCAGCACCCCGGAGCCTGCCCGTGCCGCCTTGTCCTGCCGTTCAAAAGGAGGTCTAATCCACGCCGGCTGGCGAGGGTTGACAGTGGCGAGACTTCGCCTATCGCGAGCCAGATAATCGTCGGGGGTGGGCCCGCTGACCGACACGATTCCCGCCGACCGGCGCGGCGCGATTCCCGCCCCCAGGTCAACTTGAAGTCTCGCTTGCAGGCATCATTCTATCACACATGTGAGCAATCTCCGGTGGCGGAGAATTCGGGACACGGCGGGGGCGGGATTCATGCCAGCCGCCGGCGATTCTCCGACCCGGTGGAGGGTCGGAGAATCGCGCCCAAAATATGGGATCCTGAATGCTATCGATGGGAACCAAGAATACAAATGCAAGAGGCAATATGTAATCTGTATTTGTTACTTAGTAGCACAAACCTTGAACATTGCTGAAAGGAGAGACATGTTGCTGAAGCCTTTCGGATCAAAGTATGAATGCCAACTTTTAAAAGATCATCACAATTTGTACTGCAGGAGAAAGGGGTTGGCAAGTCAATTGGTTGAATTGTTGCCATAGAGAAAGCAATGCTATAGTCTAAGACAAAAAGCTTCGACGACATGTCTATCCTTTCAGAAACGTTCTGTACAAAATTTTGATTCAGCCACAGTTAGAATATTTTTCAGTTCTCGGTGCCCTATTTCAAGTATGTGAATGCTTTGGGAATGCTTTCAAGTGGTTGACTAAGATAATAATAAAGAGGCTTATTTAAAAACACTAGAAAAATTTGCAGTCTTCTTCCGGAACAGTGATGGTAAAGAGGCATTTTGATATATATTGAAAATTGTAATATTTGTTTGATAGTGCAAGGAAAACCTTGCCATCGATTATTTAGCTAGTTAGGCATCCATCCACCTTGGAAGACAATGGACTGCACCCAGAGTGTATGTCACTACCTTATTGAACATCATCTGTTGCAGCATTAGAGGCCAATTCGTGAGTGGCAGTCCCTTCCTCAGCTGGCAGAGGTGAATAATGTTGGTCCAAGGTCGACTGATGCTTTTTCCTTCTGGCGGGCTCCCTTTCCCACTATCTGGTCATTTCTTTGTCCTCTGCTTTTTCCATACCATTCCTGGCTTCTTGTATCCAGGCACTCTAGTCAGCAGCAAGGTCTAACCAAGCATCGACTCCAATCCAGGTCAACTTGAAGTCTCGCTTGCAGACATCATTCTATCACACATGTGGGCAACCTGTTGATCTCCTGCCGATAACAAGCTGCTCAAAGATCATGAAATGATGCCTAATTTTTGTTTCGTTCTTTCATGGGATATGGGTGTCACTGACTAGGCCAGCCTTTTTTACCCATCCCAAAGTGCCCTTGAACTAAGTGACTTTTCAGGTCATTTCATAGGGCAGTTAAAAATGTTAATGACCATGTTGTCATGGTCACCATTGCTGGGAAACTCTAATGTAGAGCATATTTTATGTGTGAAGATGATTAAATTCACTGAATCTTCCCATTCAAAATTAATTTTCATCATCACAAGTGCAATGCGCATATATATTCCACAGATTACCGCTCCATTTAATTATTCAGTCTGCATGTGGGTGTATATGTATTTGTGGCGAGGATGCAAGTTCGTTTTCACTGCTCCAATTTCTCCAAAGGGAGTTCTGATCTGATTTTTCGAATATGCACGTGAGATAAATAGGGATGATTCAATTTTGTTCTATTTCTGTGGGGAATTGCCTTATTTTCATTCAGTTCCTCTCCTGAGCAATATTGGGAATATGACCTGAAAACATGCGTCGCTATTCATTGGGATGCTGTATGTTATTCCAGATATTTGTTCTTTTTGACGTTAACCTGGAGTAAATATTGTTCCACGATTCCTTGAGTGCTTTGCTCAAATGGTGATACATTCTGTATTTGTGAGAGTCACTTAAGATACCAATGAGATTCAAAGATATAGGGCGCAATCTTCCCAAAAGGGAACAAAGTCCCCGAGCAAGCCGAGAAACTCATGGCAATTCAACGTGACTCGCTTTGAATAATGGGCCTGAAAAGGGAATGCGAGGCCGAGGCCACACATAGGCATTTTACAATGGGGAGCTCCGCTCGCTGGAACTTCCCATTGTAGCAATGGCATCCCGATCTCAGCGGGCCCCAAAAGGATCCCCAACCCGAATGCAATATGCGAGGGACCCCCGGCTCTGCCCCCCCATCCCCCAACACCCTTGCTAGGCAGCCCCGGCCTGATCACGCGCACAAAAATATTGTGCCTCAAAGGCTCGGAGATTTTCATAGAATCATAGAATTTACTGTGTAGAAGGAGGCCATTCGGCCCATCGAGTCTACACCGGCCCTCGGAAAGAGCACCCTACTTAAGATTGCGCCCCCATCCTATCTCAATAATCCAGTAACGCACCTAACCTTTTTTGTACACTTAAAGGGCAATTTAGTGTGGCCAATCCACCTAATCTGCACATCTTTGTACTGTGGGAGGAAAATGGAGCACCCGGAGAAAAGCCACGCAGACACGGGCAGAAAGTGCAAACTACACACAGACAGTCACCCGAGGCCAGAATTGAACCCATGACCCTGGAGTGTGAGGCAACAGTGCAAACCACTGTGCCGCCCAAGTTGCCTCTAAACTAGAGGCAATATGAATCAACAAAGATGCAAAACTGGTTAATTTCAACAGCAGCAACAAAACAGTTTCAAGTATATTCCACCTCCATAATGCCAGCGCCAAAAGGTAACTCAACATCTCCTTGAATGGCAAGGGACTGAATCACGAACAACATCCTGTTGATCTTGATGTCACCCTTGACCGAATACTGACATACAAAAAACAGCTGAGAAAGACAGCAGCAAAGGTCAAAACATGAAACAACCTCCTCAGCAAACGCGATGGCTCTTTGTGGGCTGCAGATGCTCAATCCTTAAGGACCTCAGCTCTTCCCATTGTCTACTTGACTGAAGAGTACTGTGCACCAGTGTGGTACAATTCATCTTGTAGATATCCAGTTCAACACAACAATGCGTATCAACTCAGGTACCCTCTGATCAACTCGGGTACCCTCTGATCAACTCCACTACCCTGACACCAAGTCCTGAGCAACATCCCGCTCCTTCACATCAGGATGGAGATTATTGCAAGAAAGCTCCGATAGAAGGTTTACATCAACCGAAACCTGCCATTACACAAACACCTTACCAATTCACCTGTTGCTCACCTCCTACAAAGCCAAGAAATAACAGCAGAGGCCCTGTAGCAGTAGGAATGGCACCAACACGCTACCATTTAAAAATTACTTTCTCAACATAGACCCTACAGCACGGTAGCATAGTGGTTAGCACAAATGCTTCACAGCTCCAGGGTCCCAGGTTCAATTCCCGGCTTGGGTCACTGTCTGTGCGGAGTCTGCACATCCTCGCCGTGTGTGCGTGGGTTTCCTCCGGGTGCTCCGGTTTCCTCCCACAGTCCAAAGATGTGCAGGTTAGGTGGATTGGCCATGCTAAATTGCCCATAGTGTCCAAATTGCGCTTAGTGTTAGGTGGGGTTACTGGGTTATGGGGATAGGGTGTAGGTGTGGGCTTGGGTAGGGTGCTCTTTCCAAGAGCCGGTGCAGACTCGATGGGCCAAATGGTCTCCTTCTGCACTGTAAATTCTATGAAAATAAGCCCACCTATCCAGCTTCAACCTGTCACTGACTCTCCATTGGGCACACCTGAGCCGTTTCCGCGCTGGCTAATGTTTTTGTGCAGCAAATTGGCAGAAGTGGCTACTTGTCTGGAATCTTAACTGCAGCTATGATGCACCCCAATCAATGGCGCACATCATTGAAGACTGCCCAATGACAAAATTCAACGGAGTGCTCCGAAAGTTCCATTTCACCACTATGGAAACTATTGCCTGGCTTGGTGATCTCTACACACGCAAAAACATTTTTGGAGGCAACAAGCTGACCGCCTGCACTAACTGCTGCATTCTATGTATGTGAGACAAAAAACATAATTGTTACATCTGCATAATTATGATATCTGTATTTTTAAAAGATTATTATTCGCATAGAACAAGGAAGAAAGAATACTGTGCTATTGATTTTCTATGATGTGACAGTGTCATTTGAAAATTCTTCATTGAACTATTGCTTTAATATAGAAATAGTACAGCAGTTTTAATACATTCAGCTAACCAATGCTGGCCAGCGTTTGGTACCTCCCAATAAACCTCCACCCAGAAACTAATTCTTTCCACGTGTTTGTATCTTTCTGAACTAGTCAGTACTGCTAAATTTTAGGAACTTAAACTCTTTCATTGACACTGTGTTTGACAGTTATGTATTTCTCAGTTTCAATGGGCTCTTTAAATATGAGTTCTAAAGAAGTCTTTACTAATGTTCCTTACATTATTTATGATTTTGTTACCCCCGTAAAATAGTTTTGCTGAAAGGTGTGTTTTAGTAAGCACTTAAACACTGAAGAGTGCTTCAGTTTGTCAATTCATTCAATTTGCCAGCAGGACTATATGCTAAGCAGAAGTGCTATGATAGCTACATACAAAACTTTGGTTCTTGCTCGTCAAGTGACAAATATATTATGGCTGCATTTCTCTTGTATATACAATGAATTAGGACGGTAATGTAAGAATTTATAGTGGGCTGAAGGAACAGTGATTTACAAAATGACAGTGGGAAACAACTTGAGGTTCATGCAAAATTAGAAATAAAAACTGCATATTTAGCAGATAAACTTGAAACTTTTAAAATACATATTTGCTGCATTAGATGCCCACAGCGCCTTACTATCTTTTGAGCACAATTTATGTATTTAGTGCAGTATGCAAGATTTTCATGTTTATGTAACATACAATATTTTCTGCACCGAATGATTTCAGAACCCTTTACACAATTAATTGCTTGCTCAATTGCAGTTGACAGTATTTTATGGGCATAAGGATATAAGATGAAAAATAGGAACATGATTGGGCTGTTCAGTTACTTGAGCATAAGAAATAGGAACAGGTGTGGCCATTCAGCCGCTCGAGCCTGCTGTGCCAACCGATAGGATCCTGGCTGATCTGACATTCCTCACGTCCACTTTCCTGCCCTTTCCCCGTAACCCTTGATTCCCTTACTGATCAAGTGTCTATCTACCTCAGCCTTAAATATACACAAGGACTCTGCCCCCAAAACTCTCTGTGGCAAGTGTCATGATATCCACATTAACATATCATGGTGCAATCACACACACACACTGATGGACAGGTAGTTGGACCAACCAACACACAACATCGCAGCCAATCACCAGTGAGAGCACACGCACTATAAAACAGGGAACACCACAATTCCTGCTCATTCTACCAGGAGATAGCTCAAAGCACAGAGCTCACAGCGTGCCACTCAGACATACACCATGTGCTGAGTGCCTCACTAAGATAGTGCTAGGTAGGGCTGGGTCCACAGGTTAGCTGGTGAAGTACGAACCACAGCCAGAAGTTAATAGTTATTACTGTACGGAATAATAAAACAGAGTTGTACCATCTACAACCGTGGTGGTTCGTTTGTGTATTGGAACACCCAACACGACAGCAAGGAGTTCTAAAGACTCTCGATCCTCTTGAGAGAAGATATTCTCCTCATCTCAGTCTTAAATTGGCCCCACTTTATTCTGAGACTATGCCCTCTGGTCCTGGACTCCCCCATGAGGGGAAACATTTGAGTATTTACACTGTCAAACTCCTTAAGATTCCTATGAGCGTGATTCTCCCAAAATGAACAAAGTCCCCTAGCGAACGCGTTAAGCCGCGTGTCTCCCGGCACTTGCAATGGCGAGAAACGCATGGCTATTCAACGCGACTCTCCAAAATGGCGTCCCAATCTCTGAGTCCCCCGAAAAATCCCCGTACCCCCACCACCACCTATGACAGGCACCCCTGGCCGGATTAACCGCGTGCAAAAAATGCCAGCTTGCCAGGAGGTCCTGGGATGGTTTGGGCAGGGCTTTATTGACTGGGTTCGGTTGCTGTACCAGGCACCGGTGGCGAGTGTGCGGACAAACCGGGTGAGTTTGGACTACTTTAGACTGCACCGGGGGACAAGGCAGGGATGTCCCCTCTCCCCACTGTTGTTTGCCTTGGCTATATATAGAGTCATTGATGATGGCGCTGAGAGCGTCAAAGGACTGGAAGGGGCTAGTCCGGGGGCAGGTGGAACACACGGTCTCGTTATATGCAGATGACCTACTCCTGTAGAAATTATGAAGATCTTAGGGGAATTTGGCCGGTTCTCAGGGTACAAATTGAATATGGGTAAGAGTGAGGTTTTTGTGATTCAGGCGAGGGGGCAGGAGAGGAGACTGCGGGAGTTGCCATTTAAAGTGGTGGGAGGGAGTTTTTACTACTTGGGTATTCAAGTGGCACGGGGATGGGGGCAGCTACATAAGTTAAATTTGGCCGGGTTAGTTGAACAAATGAAGGAGGACTTTCGGAGGTGGGTCATGCTCCCGTTGTCACTGGCGGGGAGGGTACAGATCGTAAAAATGAAGCTTCTCCCGAGAATTTTGTTTGTTTACCAGCGCCTCCCAATTTTTATACCGAAGGCCTTTTTTAAGCGGGCGAATACGGTGATCTCTGGGTTTGTGTGGGCGGGTAAAACCCTGCGAGTAAAGAAAATGCTGTTGGAGCAGAGCCGAGGTGGGGAGGGCTGGCACTGCCGAACTTTAGGAACTACTAGGCGGCAAATGTAACCATGATGAGGAAGCAGGAAGTGGGGGAGGAGTCAATGTGGGAGCAGGTGGAGGCAACCTCATGTAAAGGCACAAGTTTGGGGGCATTGGTAACGGCTCCTCTGCTGTTCTCGCCGGCCTGGTACGCAACAGGCCCAGTGGTAGTGGCGGCCCTGAGAGTGTGGGAGCAGTGGCTGAAGCATATGGGAGTGGAGGGAGCGTCGTTGTGGGCTCTAATTTGTGGTAATCACCGGTTTGTACCAGGGAGGGTGGATGGGGGATTTCGGAGGTGGCAGAGAGCAGGGATTGAGAGGCTGGGGGACCTGTTTATTGATGGTGGCTTTCCCTGTTTGGAGGATCTGGAAGTGGAGTTTGAATTGGCGGGAGGGAATGGGTTTCAGTATCTGAAGGTAAGGGATTTTGTGCGAAGGTGGGTTTCAACCTTTCCGCTTCTACCACCGCAAAGGTTACAGGACAAGGTAGTTTCGAAAATGGGGGTGGGGGAGGGGAAGGTATTGGAAATCTCGAAAGAACTTATGGAGTGGGATAAAACCCAAATAGTTGAGCTAAAGCTGGGAAGATGATTTGGGAAAGGGGTTAGAGGCGGGTCTGTTGGAGTATGCCCTGAGCAGTGTCAACACGACCTTGTAATGTGCCAGGCTCAGCCTGATACAATTCAAGGTGGTTCACTGGGCACACATGACGGTGGCCCGGATGAGCAGGTTTTTTGGGGTGGAGGACAGGTGTGTGAGGTGGGCCCGCAAATCATGTCGATATGTTTTGGGCATGTCTGAAGCTGAGGGGATTCTGGCAGGAATTTGCGAAAGTCATGTTCACAGTGCTAAAAATAAGGGTAGCGCCAAGTCCAGAGGTGGCGTTTTTTTGGAGTGTCAGAAGACCCGGGAGTCCAGGGGGCAAGAGAGGCTGATGTTTTGGCCTTTGCCTCCTTGGTAGATCGGAGACTGATCTTACTAGCATGGAAGGACTCGAAGCCCCCAAAATCAGTGGTGTGGGTTAGCGACACGGCTGGGATTCTCTGGCTTGAGAAGATTAAGTTCTCCCTGAGAGGATAAATGTTAGGGTTCGGTCGGAGGTGGCAGCCTTTTATCGACTTCTTTGGGGTAAACTACACTGTTAGCCGATTTAATAAAGGGGAGGGAGGGTTAGGGAGTAAGGGGGGGTAGCGGGAGTTAGGCTATTTTTGTCCAGCTTAAGCGGGAACAGTAGGAGACGGAGGGGTGTTACGTACTGAATTATGTTTACATTTGTATTTGTATCTTTTGTTATATAACCATAAATGTGTTAATGAAAGGTTTGTTAAAAAAAAAGCTGTTGCCAGACTGCTTAATAACTTGAAAAGAGATAATTGCTTTCTGGAAGGAATACAAACCTGTTTTGGAAAGGAAACAAGAGTATCAATAACAGGTCTTTAGTGCCGTGAGCTGGGCCACATCTTTGAAAAGGGGTTTCTGGTTTATGGGATCTTGTTATTAAATTGGAACAGTTAAAGGGGAATTTATTAAGGGTTATACATAGATTACTGGCACTGTGTGGAGTATTTATGTTTGTAGTTGATAAAAATGCTTACTGTGTGCATTTATAAAAATGTTAACTAAATTCGTAGAATAAAGTTTGCTTTTTGACTAAAAGCACCTATGACCTCTGTTGAATAATACCTGAAAGGCAGGCCCTTGTGCTCATCGTAACCAAAATCAATAAACGATTGTAGGTCAGGTGAACTCCATGATATAGTTTGGAGTTTTCTAAACCCTAGCCCATAACACCACAAGAACATGGACCAGGTGGACAGCACCCGGGGGTTCTCCGAGACCACTGGGCACTCAGGGTCAGTGCAGGGTGGCTCCCTGGTCCTCCCTCTGGAATGTGAGCACCATGGCACTACCCAGCTTGCACCTTGGTATAGCATGGTGTTCTCACTTAAGGGGTTGTGGGGTAGTGCCCGTGTGTGTGGGGGTGACATTTCCCATGGGTGGGACGCTCACTCCGAGATCGGGGCACTCTTTCAAAACGGTGGGCCGATCTTGGCATTCAGCTTCTTAGTGCTAAAAGAAAATTCTAAGTGTGGGCTAAACCAGTGAGAAACTCCTCAGGGCCCAAAAAAGTGACTAAATGTCATTGGATAACGGTGGGGAACTCGCTGTCAGAGCCACGTGGAAACTTCCTGAAAAATTCACCACAAATGAACTTAGACATTTTTCCGGAGAATTATGCCTAATATCTTTCCTTAAATAAGGGGACCAAAACTGCTCACAGTACTCCAGATGTGGTCTCACCCGTACCTTGTACAGTTGCAGAAAGACTTCCCTACCCTTATATTCGAACCACCTTGAAGTAAGGGCCAACAATCCATTCGCCGTCCTGATTACCTGCTACCCTGTGTGCTAGCTTTCTGTGTTCTGTGCACAAGCACCTTCAAGTTCCTTTGTGTTGCAGCTTTCTGCAGTTTTTATCCATTCAAATAATACTCTTTTATCCCATCTTCCAAAATGACTAACTTTACGTTTTCTCATCTTATACGCCATTTGCCAACTTTTTGTCCACTGAATTCACCTGTCGATATCTCTTTGCAAAATGTTTGTGTCCCTTTCACAATTTGCCTTTCCACCTATTTTTGCGTTGTTTGCACATTTGGTTATCATACATTCATTTCCTTCCTCCAAGTAATTAATATAGATTGTAAACAGTTGCAGTCCCAGCACTGATCTCTGTGGAACCCCACTGGGTAAGATTGCCAGCCTGAAAAATAAACTTAACTCGCTGTTTCCTGGTCATTAGCCAATTCTCTATCCATGCCAATATACTCCCACCAGCACCATGAGTTCTTATCTTGTGACTTAACCTATATCGAGATGCCTTGTTGAATACCTTCTAGAAGTCCAAATACAACATATCTACTGGTTCCCCTCTATCCATTCTGGTTGAGACTTCCTCAAAAAACTCTAATAAATTAGTCAGACACAATTTCCCTTGCATGAAGCCATGCTGAATCTGCTTGATTAGATTATGATTTTCCAAATATGCTGCTGTAACTTGCTTAATTGATTCCAACATTTTCCCAACAATAGATGTTAGGCTAATCAGCCTATAATTACCCACTTTGTCCCTCCCTCCCTTTTTGAATCAGGGTGTCACATTGGCAGTTTTCCAAGTCTCCGGTACTTCTCCAGAATCCAAGGATTTTTGGAAAATTAGATCCAATGCATCCACTTCCTCTGTAGCTACTTCTTTTCAGATCATAGGATGCAAGCAATCAGGGCCAGAGAACCTATCTGCATTTAGCCCCCATTAGTTTGTCTAATACTACTTCTCTAGTGATGGTGATGGTATTTAATTTTTCCCTGTATTCTTTAGTGTTAATGGGATGTTCAAAGTATCAGTAAAGACTGATGTGAAATATCTGTAACTCCTCTGCCATTTCCTTGTTCACCATAACTACCTCCGCTGATTCATTTTTAAGGGACCTGTGTTCACTTTGACTTCTCTTCCTTTTTATACATTTAAAGAAGTTCTTATTGCCAGTTTTTATATTGTGACATTAAATTAGATCATTATTGATCTGTACCTCAGCTCCATTTACTTGAGTTTTCTTGATATCTTCTGATACCCTTAGAAATATTTTTGTCATCTCTTACTTTTGTACTTGCTGGTACAACACCATTGTTGTATTTTCCTCTGACATTTTGTAGAATTAGTCACAAGTCAATTCTGTTCTACTTTGTTGGTTCCATGCTCTATCATTTTCCAAACGTGCTGATATGAAAAATAAAGGTTGAATTTTTTGTAGATTTATGCTCAACAGATGCATGTTATTGGGGTATATAGCAAATATCTGGCATAAGCAATCATTGTAAATCGGATGCAAGTAAGTCATATACATGATTGTGCCTTGCTTAATTATTCTTGCACTACCAGATCATCCCATCAATTCCTGTTTTATATTTTAACTAATTATAATTGCCCTGCCTCTCGAATAAAAAGTGCACTTACAAACATGTGAAATTATGGTTTAAAACAGAATTTAGAATTAAGTCTAGAATTTTAGGCATAGTTGGTAATAGTAATTTATCTGCAATTTTCATCAATCTTTTTGAACAATTTTTAAAAAGCTTATTATATTTTCTAAACATTCTGGAGTTTCAGCTCTGAGCACAATTGGCAATGCGGGCTCAAATTATGTCTAAAATTGTTTTAGTTTTGAGATGTATTTTTTGCTTCCACTTAATCTACCAGTCAAACACATTTGTATATTGCCAAATGTAAAGTTTGTACACAACAATGCAATTGAGTAGTGTTTCAGAACACACTTCTACTCCTTCGTTAAGCTTGACCATAGCCTGTAAGTAACCTGATTTTGAATAACTGAAAATTACTTTATGAAACCATGCAAAGAGCCACTTGCTAGTTGTATTTGTGTTCAACAGTCAGCTTCTTAGTAAATTTTAAAATTTGAATGCTTTTAACATGAATGTCCTTGTGCACCAAAACACTTACATTTATGAGCATTCTCAAAGACCCAGAAATGGGCACAACCCACAGAGACTCACAATAGTGATTAATTCCATCAGATCATATTCCTTTGACAGTACGTTCCAAACATGTGATCACTACCATCTAGAAAGACAAGGGCAGCTGATATTTGGGAACACCACCACCTGCAATTTCCAATCCAAGTCACTCACCATCCTGACTTGGAACTATATCACCGTTCCTTCGCTAGCACTGGGTCAAAATCCTGGATCTCTACCCCCCCCCCCTAACAATATTGTGAGTGTACCTGCACCACATGTACTATAGCAATTGAAGAGGGTGGCCTCACACCACCTTTTCAAGAGAAATTAGGAATGGCCAATAAAAATGCTGGCTGAGCCACCGATGCCCACATTCTGTGAAATAATATTTTAGAGTGGCCAGCTTTCTGGATTATACTAACGTCTCCTGCGATTTAAAAAAAATCTACTGCAAATGATCATGGAAAGGCAAACTCATCCAGGCCGATGTGTCCTATTTGTATCAGTGATGTTTAGGAGGCTTGAAAGAGTTATGACTCTGGTATTATCTTCACCTCTAAAACAGAGGTTGCAGACCTAAGGCCCACTCCAGAGACTTCAGCAAAAATGTCGGCTGGTAATCCAGTGGAGTACTGAAGTGTGCTGCACTGTCAGAGAGGTTATCTCTGATCAGAAGGATTGATATCTACTTTCTCAGGTGGACACAAAAAGGCACGATTCAATAGACAGGGGATTTCTCCATGCTGTCTTGGCCAATATTTATCATGAAAACAAATTATCAGGTTATTAATATGTTGATGTTTTTGGTATCTTGCTGTGAACATTTGCGCTGCTGTGCTTTCCAATTTGAGATTACCTCTGCACTTAAGACAAAGCCTATGGGCGCGATTCTCCGAAATGGAAACTAAGTGTTCGCGCCGTCGTGAAACGCGACGGCGCGAAATGGGCGCGGGGACTACTGATTCTGGCCCCCACAGGGGGCCAGCACGGCGCTGGAGCGGTTCACCGCTCCAGCCTCCCTTCCCGGCGCCAAATGGCCACTGTGCCAACCCGCGCATGCGTGGGGGACTTCTTCAGCGCGCCGGCCCCGACGCAACATGGCGCGGGGGTTCAGGGGCCTGCCGCGCAACAAAGTAGACCCGGTTTGGGGGGGGGGGGGGGGGGGCGGCCCGCCGATCGATGGGTCCCGATCGCGGGCTAGACCTTATCGGAGGCCACCCCCCCCCTGTGAAGGAGCGCTTTTCCCCGCCCCACAGGCCGCCCCCCAACCCTACGTGCAGAGTTCCCGCCAGCTGCGAGCAGGATGAACACCCCAGGTTTTCATTTTGTGAGGCACTCTAAACTCCAAAATGAAACTGAAATAGTTCTGGAAAGTGGTTGGATTATCTAAGCAGACAGTTCAGAACACAGAATGTGTATGAAGGGAAGGAAGCAAATCACATTATGGATAGTGAAGCTTTCTGTTTGGAAATAAAAAAGAAAATGCAACTCCAAAAACTCTTGGTCAAGCAACGTGCAAGAAAACTGAAAAGGACTGTATCCTGAAAATGGTGTAAATATCTCCGGCATTCTAAAGAATCAAGTGTTTTGTATCAGAGGATTAGACTATAAACCGGGGTGTATTGGTTGATCAGTTGAAAAGGAATTCTGCAAAAACCACACCATGTTGTGATCTGAGTGAGAGAGAGTTCATAGATGGCTGCCTTGTCACTGTTAACCATGTCCAGATAGAAACGACTGCTGCTGAAAGTCACTCGAGGACCAAATCCATTGAGAGGGATAATTGAGAGATCCTACTTCTGGAGGCTGAGTTGTAAAAACTGTGAGATTGCACTTGGTGCTGTATTTTGGCCGGGAACGGATGTGTGCTTGTAACTACTGTTACGATCACCGCAGAAACCAATCTTTTTTTAATGTTTTAATTTCCAGAGAACAATTGAAAGGATTACTCAAGGTTTCAAGTTTTAAAACTTTTATTGCAGCAAAAAACTAAAAGCAACATTGACTCAATGCTATTTAAGTAAGCAACTTTTTTGCTGAATTGCAGCAAAGGTCCGCTATTCAACGTTTAAAATGACCAATATCGCTCACACTGTCCTGAATTGAAGGTTTCATTCTTCAGGAACCAATCGAGGGCTATTCTCTGCTCCTTTTTCCTTTTCCAGCCGGATAACTTCAACTTCCTAAATTGACTTTCACGCCGAGAGATAAACTCACTCGAGTCAAAGTAAGACAAATCTTCCAGCTTCATTTAAATGCTCATGGATTTTGTCTCTTCAATCCAAGCTCTCTCTCCCACTCTTCCTCTTAAATTCTTGCAAACTTGACCTTGTCTATGAGGTTTTGTGACATTTTTAGGAAATGAAACCTGAAAGCCAACCCTACAATGGTTGCTATGTATTCATCCTCTCTTAAAGCTCATCTCCATGGCAACTCAAATCACATGGGCATTGTATCCAGGTAGAAAAACTAATAATCTATCGTCTAGATCCCTAACATCATTCTATCTTGGAACGAAATTGACAGTTTCAACCGTTTACAAAATTTGATATTCTAAACAGCTCTCTGACATGTGGAGACTAACAGTCTATCCGTTGTCAGCACAGCTGCTCTGGTGTGAATATCTTTCATGATCTTCCCAGTTAAACAATCTGCCCCCACCCCCCTTTAACTTTTGTCATGTGAGAGAACCTTTAAGAACTGGGTGTTTATTAAATAGTTGTAGTGGATGTACCTTTAAGAAGATAACTGCAGTGATGTCAGAGAGTGGGTGAAGCTGGGCTGTCTCTGCTTTTACTTTCGCTTTGGGCTGTCTGCTACAGGGTATGTTTTAGTTTTGCTTTGAGAGCTGGATAGCTGCAGGAAAAGCAAGCAGCTGTGTAAGGATCTCTGCAATCTAAATACTGTGTCCGGATCATTTGGGTGATTTCAAAGTGATAACTACTCTCAGTAGAGAATTTAAACCTGATCTCTGTGTTAAAAAGGGTCTTTTGTCTTATGGATGTTGCAAGGAAAGATTAAGGGTTACGTATAGAATATTGTATCTGTGGGGCTGTTTGGTGTTGATAGTTGTTAAGATGTTTACTGTGGGTTTATAAAGTGTTAACTGGTTTCATAAATAAACATTGTTTTTGTTTAAACATACTTTTAGCTCTCTGTTGCATCACACCTGTAAAGTAGGCTTGTGTGTTCCCCATAACCACACACTATTAAAAGTTGTGGTTCAGGTGAACTCCATGATACACTTTGGGGTTCTCCTAACCCTGGCCCGAAATACTTTTAACAACCAAATCACCCAAGCTTCTTGTCAGACAGAATTCGGAATAGGTCACATTCATTTCACGCTAAATTAAAAATACAGTCCCAAAACATTAATCTTACAAACCTTGTGTTGGTAACACTATGTGAGTCGCATAGTTTTTTTTAGTTATTTAAAATGAAATTTATCTTTTTCTTTAAAATATCAATTGCCTCTTAATTAACATTTGAATTATATTGATTTTAGTTAGTTATAGTAAAAGTTTTAAAGAGTGAAATCTTGACCGTTGGCTTTCTTTTTGTTGGCTTTGGGGTGTGGGGGGGGGGGGATTCCTTTCTCTTCAAATGTTATCAGTCTCTATGGACATCGTAGCACATTACACAAAAGACTGCACTTCAAAAATACTTGTGGCACTTTTTAAGACATCCTGAGGCCAGGCACGGCCTGCAAGTTTTAAAAAACTTTTTGAATATTCAGTACATTGTGCACTTCCCTCCGTTTCCTACACTCATTTCTGTATATTGATGATGTGGAGATGCAGGCGTTGGACTGAGCTGAGCACAGTAAGAAGTCTTACAGCACCAGGTTAAAGTCCAACAGGTTTGTTTCAAATCACTAGCTATCAGAGCACTGCTCCTTCCTCAGGTGAATGGAGAGGTAGGTTCCAGAAACATTTTAATAGACAAAGTTAAAGGTGCAAGACAATACTTTGAAGGCGAGCATTTGCAGGTAATTAAGTCTTTACAGAGCCAGAGAGAGGGGGTAACCCCAGGTTAAAGAGGTGTGAATTGTCTCAAGCCAGGACAGTTGGTAGGATTTTGCAAGCCCAGTCCAAATGGTGGGGGGTGAATGTAATGCGACATGAATCCAAGGTCCAGGTTGAGGCCGTACTCATGCGGAACGTGGCGATAAGTTTCTGCTCTGCAATTCTGCGTTGTTGCGCGCCCTGAAGGCCACCTTGGAGAATGCGACCAATGTATGTATATGTTACTTTAGCTTAATGTTAAGCTATATTTCATTGATCTGGATTGTATTGGAATCATGCATTTGATCGTTGGTCATTGTAGACACTTTAGTGTTTGCCATGTGATATCTTTTGTGACAGAAAATTAGAAGTAACAATTTCCCAGCCTCTACCTTGAAATACTAAATAATTTACTCCAGCCAAACAATCTCCTGTAATGATGCTTACACAGTGTATCTTTTGGGCAAAGTCGGCAGAATTCTTAAATGACTGTCGCTCAATTGTCAGGTTGCAGTGAGATACTGATTTGCTTTCACTTGAAGTTTTTGCAATTCAGAAATACGAAAACAAAACTTTATGCTTGTTTTTAGTGTCCAATGCTAAAGTAATCGTGCTCATGTTTAAGTGCTATGGCTTGTGGCAATTCATATTTGTTACGGTACTTGTAATGCTAAATGATAGCTAAATGAGTAGTTTTGAGTGGAAATGATGTCAATTATTGGCTAAATAATTGCTTTTGAGTGTAGCTGATGTCAAATAATACTTAAATGATTGTTTTGGAGTGTAATTGATGTTAAATGACAGCTAAATAATTGCTTTTGAGTGACACCAATATCAATTGAGAACAAATTAATGCTGTTAAATTCTAATGGTATCAAACTTTTTAGGTAGAGACAGGTTTCCATTTTGGTTGTAATAGAGCCTTCCCCTTTCATAGTTATCCACCTGCTCTTTATATATTTATAATCCAAATTTATAATTTGGGTTTTTATTTTTATTTGCGAATATTTATTCATGCCCTCTTTTTGCTTTCCTAACATTATAGCTTCACCTCTGCATTTAATATACTCCTCTGGACACTGCAGTATTGAACTCTTAGCACTTGGCACGAGGTTCCCTTTTTGTCATGCAAAGGTTCTGGAGTTGTGAGTCCCACCTTTATTGCATTTTGGGGACATATTTATTCTGAACCCTCATTACTGTGCCATTGATATAACTTCAAGTAGGTGTTTCCTATCCACCTTTTTTTTGCTAAAGCTCACCTCAGGAAAATTAATTGTTCCTGAGAATTGTTTACACCTGTAGTTTTGGAGCTGAATTCAAAATTCTTTCCCACTGATACTCCTTCCACTTCCTCAGCCTTCATTCCTTAAATCTTAGTCCAGAACTACCATTACTCTTGTTGGGCTTTCCTGAATGCATTTTAAGAATTCTGCACAGGATATGGTCATTGCTGACAAGGGCAGCATTTGTTGCCCTTAAACTCACTGACAGTTATGAGTCAACCACACTGCTATAGGTCTGGAGTCACATGTAGGGCCAGCTTTAATGATGGCTGTTTGTTATGATCTTTGTTGTAACCGCAAAGAGAAAAAATCAGAAGTAGCACATGCCGAGTTCATATAACATAGGGCAAGGGATTTAGCCAGAAGACAGCAGACAGCGGTTAACTCTTCAAAGGCCTGTGAAACACTCCGATGACATCATTGCTTCCATTGAACAAAGAAAAGTACAGCACAGGAACAGGCCCTTCGGCCCTCCAAACCCGTGCCGACCATGCTGCCCGACTAAACTACAATCTTCTACACTTCCTGGGTCCATTTCCCATCCTATTCATGTGTTTGTTAAGGCGCCCCTTAAATGTCACTATCGTCCCTGCTTCCTCCACCTCCTCCGGCAGCGAGTTCCAGGCACCCACTACCCTCTGTGTAAAAAAAACTTGCCTCGTACATCTACTCTAAACCTTGCCCCTCACACCTTAAACCTATGCCCCCTAGTAATTGACCCCTCTACTCTGGGGAAAAGCCTCTGACTATCCACTCTGTCTATGCCCCTCATAATTTTGTAGACCTCTTATCAGGTCGCCCCTCAACTTCCGTTGTTCCAGTGAGAACAAACCAAGTTTATTCAACCTCTCCTCATAGCTAATGCCCTCCATACAAGGCAACATTCTTGTAAATCTCTTCTGCACCCTCTCTAAAACCTCCACATCCTTCTGGTAGTGTGGTGACCAGAATTGAACACTATACTCCAAGAGTGGCCTAACTAAGGTTCTATACAGCTGCAACATGACTTGCCAATTCCTATACTCAATGCCTCGACCAGTGAAGGCAAGCATGCCTTATGCCTTCTTGACTACCTTCTCCACCTGTGTTGCCACTTTCAGTGACCTGTGGACCTGTACACTTAGATCTCTCTGACTTTCAAGACTCTTGAGTGTACACCTAGATCTCTCTGATTTTCAATACTCTTAATACGTCACATTACACCAGCCGATGGTGATACTCTGATACATAATATCTCTCCTTCTTTACTCCATTAGCGTCCCGCCATTTTACTTAAGCAAACACTTTAACACAGATCCAATGCATTATACCGTACCATAACTAACATTGTTATGTTACGGATACATAAGTACATTAGTAAGATTGGTTGGACGTCTTGTTTTGGCAGAACAGGAACTTGGCTATTCGGTACACTGGGAGTGTCTTCCTGTACACTGCTTGGTGTTACATCTGGCAAAACCAACTTAGAAACTCACTGGTTTTGTGGAGGGTTCTGTCACAACAGATTCCATAATTACGGCAGTTGTAGTCCTCAAATCAGACATATCACTGTCCATACTCTCGGTGGTGAAAACATCTGGTACAGATTCTGTACTCTCACTACGTGCAAACAATATTGGTCAGTGTGGTGACGTCAAATTTGTTCTTCATCAGATTGTACAATATATGAAATCGGATGCGTTTTGGCTGGTACAATTGCTGGGGTCCATTTTTTGTTTGAAGTGTAGTTTCTTGCAAGAACACCTTCTCCACAGTCAAAGAATCTGCTTTTGGAATTCTGTTCCTTTCTAGCCACTTGAATCTGATGTTGTTGCCTGGCTTAACTCTGAAGTTGAAGAGGGAGTCAAAAGGTCGAACTGTGCATGTAGTTTCCTTTTTAACACCAGTATAGCCAGTGAGGTTTGTGTTGTGAAATGTGCAGATTTTCTGTATGTAAAAGAAAGCTCGTGACATGATTAGGTAAAGAACCTTTATTTCCTCAAAACCTTCACCGCATGCTTGAGCGATTGTACAAAACATTCAGCTAAGCTGTTGGTAGTTAGATGGGAGGGGACATATTTGATATAGCACATGCCACATCCCTTCAGGCAGTCCTCAAATTCAACACATTTAAACTGCATATTACTATCGCTCACGAGCTGTTCGGGCCGTCCGAATCTAGTGAATGCCTCGTCAAGCTTTTTTATAATCTGCTTTACAGTTATCGATTTCAAGATGGCAACCGGCCAGTTGAAATGAGCATCAACCATGACCAAAAAGGTGTGTTCTTTGACTGGCCCCACATGGCCATAGCCTGGTTGGTCATTCCTATGGATGCCAAGGTTGTTGTGAAGGTACATTTCTCAACGCAGCGCAGGATTAACATAACCCCAAGCTTTGACAAAGTGTCATGGGACTCGAAACGTTAGCCCTTTTCTCTCCTTACAGTTGCTGCCAGACGTGCTGAGATTTTCCAGAATTTTCTCTTTCGTTTCATAACCCCAAGTTCTCTATTTGGGCATTCAACCCTGGCCACCAGAAATAGCGTCTCGCCACTCACTTCATTCTCGCTACACCAAAATGGTCCTCATGCAGCTGTTCCAGGATCCTACTTTGTAGACATGACAGAATCATTACTCAATGCTCCATTTTGTATTATCAACTTGAGATGCCTGGTAAGATAGGGTTTAAAGTTTGGATTCTTCCTGTGCTCTTGTGTAAGAGTGCGTTTTTGAATCATGTCAATACCTTCCCCATCTCTGGATCTGTTTTAGTACATTTTCACACTCTGGAAGACATTACCGGAACATTTTTCACATGAGACAGATGGAATATGTCGTTGAAGTATTCATCAGATTTGTGCTCGTCTTTCTGGTCTTGTTGATCTTGCAGCGGCAGTCTGGAGAAAACGTCCATATTTGCATGCTATTCAGACCGACGGTTTTCGATGACATACTCGTGTGCCGACAAGATTAATGCCCAATGTAATCGACTAGCAGAAAGCAAAGGGATCCCCTTCTGCAGCCCAAATATTGTTGTTAAAGGCCGATGGTCAGTCAATAGAATAAATTGCCTGCCAAATAAATAGTGGTGGAACCTTTGAATACCAAAAATAAATCTGAGAACTTCTTTCTCAAGTTGAGCATAGTTGGACTCTGTGCTAGTCAGCATCTTGGAAGCAAATGCTGTCGCCCACTTTGCCCGAAGGCATTATATGCAAGACAACTGCTCCAACCCATATGGTGATGTATTGCAAACAACTTGCAATTTCAGTTTTGGGTTACAATGGACTAATAACTCCTGTAACCAAAAGAGAAAATGCTGCAAAATCTCAGCAAGCTTGGCAGCATCTGTAGGGAGAGAAAAGAGCTAACGTTTTGAGTCCAGGTGACCCTTTGTCAAAGCTTTGAAGGTCAATCATCTCAGCTCCAGGACATCATTACAGGAGGTCCTTAGGGTAGTGTTCTAGGCCCAACCATCTTCAGGATCTGACCATTGCACCTTGACATTCAATGGCATTACCATTGTTACATCCCCCACAATTGACCTCCAACCAACACAACCATCTACATTTTTGCCAGGTATGACTCCAACCAATGGACAGTATTCCCCCGATTCCCATTGACTCCAGTTTTGCTAGGGCTCCTTGATGCACGGTAGCATTGTGGGCAGCACGGTAGCATTGTGGGCAGCACGGTAGCATTGTTGGGCAGCACCGTAGCATTGTGGATAGCACAATTGCTTCACAGCTCCAGGGTCCCAGGTTTGATTCCGGCTTAGGTCACTGTCTGTGCGGAGTCTGCACATCCTCCCCGTGTGTGCGTGGGTTTCTTCCGGGTGCTCCGGTTTCCTCCCACAGTCCAAAGATGTGCAGGTTAGGTGGATTGGCCTTGATAAATTGACCTTTGTGTCCAAAATTGTCCTTAGTGTTGGGTGGGGTTGCTGGGTTATGGGGATAGGGTGGAGGTGTTGACCTTGGGTAGGGTGCTCTTTCCAAGAGCCGGTGCAGACTCGATGGGCCGAATGGTCTCCTTCTGCACTGTAAATTCTATGATAATCTATGATGCGATACTGGGTTAAATGCGGCTTTGATGTCAAGGGCAGTCACTCTCACCCCACCTCTCACATTTAGTTTTTTGTCCATGTTTGAACCAAGGCTGCAATGAGGTCAGGAGATGAGTGACTCTGGCAGAACCCAAACTGAGCGGCTGGGAGCAGGTTATCGATGAGCAAGTGCTGCTTGATAGCAATGTTGATGACTCCTTCCATCACTTTGCTGACGATGGAGAGCAGACTGATAGAGTGGTAATTGTCTGGGTTGGATTGATCCTGTTCCTTGTGTACAGGGCACACCTAGGCAATATTCCCCATTGCCAAGTAGATGCCAGTGTCGGCGCTGTACTGGAACAGCTTGGCTAGGGGTGCGGCAAGTTCAGGAGCACAAGTCTTCAGTACTATTGCCGAAATATTGTCAGGGCCTTTGCAGTATCCAGTGCCTTCAGCCATTTCTTGATATCATGTGGGTGAATTGTGTGGGCTGATGACTGACATCTGTGATGCCGGGGACCTCCGGAGGAAACTGAGATGGATCATCCACATAGCACTTCTGGCTGAAGATTGTTACGAATGCTTCAGCCATAGCTTTTGCACAGATATGCTGGACTCCTCCATCGTTGAGGATGGGGAGATTTGTGGAGCCTCCTCCTCCAGTGAGTTGTTTAATCGTCCACCACCATTCACAGCTCGATGTGGCAGGACTGAGGAGCTTAGATCTGATGTGTTTGTTGTGAAATTGGTTAGCTCTGTCTATAACTTGCTGATTATGCTGTTTGACACACAAGTAGTCCTATGTTGTAATTTTGCCTGACTGACACCTCATTTTTTAAATTGCCCATGGCTGTTTTTTTTTTGTGAAGTGGAGATGTATATATTCTCTCGTTAAATGTTTCTTTAAATACTCAATCGTTTGACCATTAACAGATCTCTCCAGTTTACTGTGACCAGTTTACCGTAGACCGTCTCAGTCTTATCCCGTTAAAGTCTAAAATTCGAATATCTGAATCGTGCTTTTCACTTTCAAACGCTCTACTGAATTCAGTCATGTGATAACTATTTGACAAATGTTCACACACAGTTAGGGCATTAAATTTGGCTCATTATTCATAACTAAATCTAATATTGCCTGATCCCTTGTTGCATATAGAACATATTGCTGCAGGAATCTATTTCGGACACATTCCTGAAATTTGCTACCGTTCTGACAGGTGTTTGTCTGCCTCTCCCAATCTCCTCATCCCAGGGGGTCGATGCACAGCACCCATGTGTAAGTTAAAATCCTCCATTAATCCACTGCCATTGCTACATTCTTGCCTAATTTCTGCAATTGTACAATCTTAACACCTCAGAACTGCTACCAGGGAGTCAATGCACCCATTGCAGTTTTAGATCCTCTTTTGTTCCTCAGTTCCTTCCATATGATCTCCACGGGATGCTTCCCCCTCATTATATCCTCTCTCATCATTGAGGTGATGGTATTTCTAATCAGTAAGGCTACTCCAACCCCTCTGCCATCTTCCCTGTCCTTTCTGTAAACTTTATAACCAAGTATATTTAGTTTCCAGTTCCGACCATCCTGCAGCCTTTTCAATGTAATAGCTACTACATTATCTTCAATTTGCATTTGCGCCTGCAGCTCACCGAATTTAACTCCTACACTCCGTGCATTAATATACAGAACTCTTAATTGGGCTATTCCCCCTAACCTGTCCCTCAGTACTGATGCTTTATTTGCTTGTTTATTATTTTCCTCTTTTGGTTTAACCAGTATACTTATAGTTTTGTTTGCGATTAGCTGCAGTCCCAGATGTTGGGTTCCTGGCTATTTCTTTACTCAGTGCCTTTCTTGTTTTTGGAACTGTATTGACTTCCCCTGAGGACCCATGTAATGGAACCTTTCTTTAACCACACTACTCCTTTAGCCACGTGTTTACTTCCCTAACATTCTCATCCTGGGCGGCATGGTGACACAGCTCCAGGGTCCCGGGTTCAATTCCGGCCTCGGGTGACTGGAGGTAGCACTTTCTCCCTTTGTCTGCGTGAGTTTCCTCCGATGCTCCGGTTTCCTCCCACAGTCCAAAGGTGTGAAGGTTAGGTGGATTGGCCGTGCTAAATTGCCCCTGAGTGTCCACAAGGTTAGGTGGGGTTATGGGGATAAGGTGGAGGTGTGGGCTTAAGTACGGTGCTCTTTCCAAGGATGGGGCAAACTTGATGGGCCGAATGGCCTCCTTCTGCACTATGAATTCATGGAATCCATGATTCTATCCCTATACCAATTTGCACGCGTCTCGTGTAACAATGCAGAGATTATAACCCTTGAGGACATACTCTTTAATTTTGTCCCTAGTTCCTTATGTTCCCCAAACAGGTCCTCTTTCCTAGTCTTGCCTATGTGTTGCCCCAGCGTGGACCACAACATGGTCACAGGGTGATCCTCAAAAGGGGAGAGGGGATGAGGAGAGGTACGAAAAGGAAGTCACAAATAGGGGTTGGAGAAAGGGAGCAGGAACAGATCTCAGTTAAGTTAAGCTTAAAGAGAGGAGCAGAAAAACAGGTTCCAAAGGAAAGGGCTGCGGAACATTGGGGCAAGGGGTATCCCTTTGGAGCAGAAGCATTCTGCTTGGTGTGGCGGAAGATCTGGCATTGTGTCTGTAATTTGGTGGTGGAATGCATTTTTGTGAATCGAGGGGAAAAGAATCTCAAGTGGCACAGAATCTCAAGTGGCACGATTAGGTGGACCGTTGATGTCATCTTTGTCTGGTAATTGAGGGAGGTGTCACGGGAATCCTTGAAGATGCAAGGAGGCATTCAAAGGTTGGTGACACCATGCTGTGGACCGTCAAAGCAAAGTTACCCCTTTGGAACAGTAGTGTTCTGCTTGGTGCAACTGAAGAGCTGATATTGTGCCTGTGAATTGGTTCTTGAATTAGTATTGGGAATCCAGAGGAACGGAATCTCGTGAGACAGGATTGAAATCCTGCAAGGTGGGCCATTGCTGTCTAGGGTCAACATTCGGAAAAATTCCAAGGAAGAACCGATGGTGAAGATTGGAATTTCTTGTGAGGCACACGGAGTTTCAATGAGATTGATTGATGCACAGTGTTACTGATGTAAGGGTGGGCTGTTGAGAAATCCATGGAAACTGTTTTGGTCGCATCTGTGACTTATTGTGCAGTGTGATGTATATGTTCACTTACAGCTGGCTTGTTAATTCACATGTATTTTATACTACCCTGAATGTTCGTGTTTATTGTAAATTCTGACCTTGTATAGTAAATTTTATTTGTTTATTCAAAACCCGTGAAATCTTGCAGCTTTATTTGCAGAGCTAGTGTCTTCAATCTAAAATTTTGTCTAATTTACACTAAAGGTTAGTAGTCCCGAGCCAAATCATATCAAAGACCTGGGGTTTGGTCAAGGATCATAACAATTCCAGTTAGTCCCATATCCAGATCATTGATATAGATTGTGACTAGCTGGGGCCCACGTCCTGATCCTTGCCCGTACCCCACTATTCTCACCCTGCCAACCTAAGAATAACAAATTTATTCCTACTTTCTTTTTCTGCTCTTTAGCCAACCCTCAATCCATGCTACTATATTACACCTAATCCCATTGGATCTATATTTACAAACTAACCTCTTGTGTGACCTTATCTAAAACTCTCTGAAAATCCAAACACACCACATCTACTGGTTCTCTCTTGTATATTCCGCTGGTTACATTTTCAACAAACTAACGGGGTTGTCAAACATTATCTTCCTTTCAGAAATCATGTTGACTTTTATCCTATCATTATTTTCTGAACGCCTATACTTTATAATAGACTCTAGCGTTTTTCCTCCTGCAAATGTCAGGCCAAAAGTGGTCTGATGTTCCTTGTTTTCTCTCTCCCTCCTTTCTTAAATAACGGGGCTACATTTCCTCAATCAAAATTATATTGCCTCCTTTTGTATCCCCCACCTCCCCTGAATACCCTATAACCAGGAACATTAAGCTTCCTCCTGACATTTCTTGAGTCAGGTGCAATAATTGTACTTGCAAGTATCTACCTGTGACATCAGATATACTTTACATTGAAGTGTATGGCATTAAGCATTGTCAAACTCCTTTGTTGTCATTTTTTAGCCTTTTTTGCTTCTGCCATCCACATTCACTGGCATTCTAATTTCATGTTTTCCATTTCCAGCTTTTATTCTCTCTCTCTCTCTCTGAATCTGCACTCTGTCAAGCTAGTTTCAACAACTCCCTGCAGCACTAGCAAACTCACGACAACACTATTGGCCCCAGCCTGTTGATATGCAAACTGTCCAGTTTGTTCATATCCTACCTTCTGGAGAATTAGGCCCAATTCCCCGGAATCACTAGCCATGCATTCCCCTGCACTGTCCTCCTATTCCTGTACTTTCCCGTGGATTCTGCAGCCTGTCAGTGGCATCCTTGACCTAGAACCAGGAAGGTCATATCCTGGAATCACAGCTTCATCCACAGAAATGTCAGACTGTTCCCCTATATATTAAATCCCCTATCACTGTTGCACCTGATAACACTTTATGTGTTATTATCCAGGACATGCAAAACATCCTGTTGATCTTAAATGGAATATGGGGTGTATTCAATGAGACAGAGGTGGTCTGCATACCTCCCTGCTGTTGCACCACCTTTCTTGTCACTGGATTTGAGGATCTTTTGAAAACACAACTAGTTTTCAATTAAAGGCGGTATGCAACAGCCATGTCTTGGTGCATTTAATGAGATAAAGGGCCAGGATCACCAACAGGCATGAAAAATGTATTCAAGGACTGTTGGACAGTCCTGGCAGGTCTCCTTGTAGCAGTTCATGGCATCATTGAATGTTCTGGTCTCTCTGTTCAGGCCATTCTCTGTTAGAAATTCCATTGTTTCATCATGAATTAGAAAGTTGCTTCTTTTGGGTAGTCTTCCTCTTCAGCTGGTTGACCCTCTAGCTTCATTAAGTCATTGGACAATTCCTCTCCATGGGATGCAAGTAATTCCAGCACATCAGCCTCATCCACTTCATCAAAGTCAGCCTCCCTCCCTCGTCAAGGTCATGATTTCATGCTGAACCTCAGGAAGAATATCATGAGGTTCTGCACCACAGACACTCTCAGGCCACAATCTCCGCCACACACCATTCAAACACAACAATATAACTTCTTCCCATGCAACAGCATGTCGTCAATGCCCTTGAGGATGTTGTAATCACACCAAAATTCCCTGTTATATGGTGCATTTTCACCATCTGTTTCCTTGATGAGTTGGGAGGAGGTGTGGTGGAGGTTGTAGGCCTCAAATATTACGATTGCTCTCTGATCCATCGGCTGTAACTATGAAGCTCTGTTAAGTGACAGGAAAATCACCTTCACATTTGCAAAAACTTCATCAAGGCTGATGAGATAGAATTAGAACATACAGTGCAGAAGGAGGCCATTCAGCCCATCGAGTCTATACCGACCCACTTAAGCCGTCACTTCCACCCTATCCCCATAACCCAATAATTCCTCCCAACCTTTTTGGTCACTAAGGGCAATTTATCATGGCCAATCCACCTAACCTGCATGTCTTTGGACTGTGGGGGAAAACCAGAGCATCCAGAGAAAACCCACGCAGACACGGGGAGAACGTGCAGACTCCGCACAGACAGTGACCCAGTGGGGAATCGAACCTGGGACTCTGGCGCTGTGAAGCCACAGTGCTATCCACTTGTGCTGCCCACTAATATAGTCTAAGCAATTCACCAATAGGAGCAAAAACTGAAGGCAAAATTTTTCTCTGGCTCTATTTGCCCTCCAAGCAGGGACTACATACAGAGCGAACCATTCCTGAAAGGGTGCCCCATCATCCAGACTTTCTTACGTGAGTGCCAGATGATGGATAGATGCTTCTTGGAGTAACCCCTAAATGTCCCTGTGGTGTCTCGGAGCGGTAACCCACTAAGGGCTTAAACTTAAAATCTACTGCAGCATTCTCAGCAAGTAGAACAGTTCGGCGATCTTTGGCAGCTTTAAACCTGGTGCTGTCTTCCCCTCTTGTGAAATGTATGATCGCTTGGGCATATGTTTCCAAAAAAGTTCTGTTTTGCTGAGTAGCCACCTCCTTCAATGACTCTTCATATGGACAGGGAAATCAACAGCTACTTCTATATCAGCACTAGCTGACTCACCAGACATTTTAATGTTGTGCACCAGCCCTCTGAAAGAGCAATCTACCTAGGCCCACTACTTCACCCTATCCCTGTAATGCTACGCATTGATCATGGTCAATCCACCTTACCTTCACATCATTGGACCATCCTTTCTGACTGTGAACTCTTACCCTGCTCATTTTGTACAGGCTTTATACAGGCTTTTGGCTTTTTCTTGGATCACCAACAAATTAAGAGGCACTTGCCACTGGTTTTGGTCTCCAAACTGCCAAGTGTCTTTCCATTGTTACCATAATGCTGCTTTCTAGACCGACTCACCCTGCTAGCACTTAAAGATGTAAGATTTTGAGCACTTTGCTTCACTTGGTCATCGTTACCATGAATTTTTCCCACTGTTGTGTGCGATAGAAAGTACATTTGCAACATCAGCTGTACATTCTCCTGCCTTGAGGTTTTATCAAATATCTAATGGTTAGCACTGAATAAAAGCAAATTACTGCGGATGCTGGATTCTGAAACCAAAAGAGAAAATGCTGGAAAATCTCAGCAGGTCTGGCAGCATCTGTAGGGAGTGATAAGAGCAAACGTTTTGCGTCCAGATGACCCTTTGTCAAAACTAAAAGACATAGAAAGTGGGAGATATTTATGGAGTAGGGTGGGGAAATGAAAGATGAGTCATAGCCACTGAAACCAAGGGGAAAGAGTGTTAATGGCATTCCCCAGAAAGAACAAAAGGTGTGAAAGGCAAGACAGCAGAGAAACTAAGATCAGAGGGTAAGCTGTGACAGATGTAGATGTGGGCAGAGGGGGGACATAGGTGGGAGAGAGGGGAAAGGGGAAGGAAAGGGGGGATAAGATAAGGGGGAATATATCTAAAGAAAGACAAAATTGAAATAAATGGTAGAAGACAGGTAACTGATCTTAGTTTCTCTTTGGCAAAGCTTGAACAAAGGGGCATCTGGATTCGAAACGCTAGCTCTTTTCTCTCCCTACAGATGCTGCCAGACCTGCTGAGATGTTCTCTTTTGGTTTCAGATTCCAGCATCCGCAGTAATTTGCTTTAATACTACACTTTAAATGGAACGTAAATGTAAAACATAAAGCTCTTTGAAACAAAGCCAGTTTAAAAGGGGACACTTAAAGTGACGCATTTAAAGGATACAATCCTGACTAGATGCTATCTTCATGCAGTCTTCTACCAGGCTTGGTGCTACTTTCTACTATGCCCATGTGATTCTCTATGCCATAATGTGGGCAGTACTGTTACCCCAGTCCTACATGAGCTCTTACAGTCCCGAACACCCTAACACTAAATCTCCCAAATTTATTTACAAAAATAGTTACATGCTACTCTTCTTCCACCAACAATCAAACCACCACCACCATCATCACACACCGACTTTTCAAATTCAGACCGTCAGGAGGCTTTCCAATTCTTCAAGATCTAATTTTTGTCCCTCAAATTTGGAGGAGTGTGTGGTCGTCTCAACTTCTTTGGGCTGACTTTGTTAGTCTACAGTTGTAGTACTTTTGTTGGAACTAATTGGGTTTCTACATCTGGTTCACTATGATTACCACAAGAAATGAGAAGATGACTTCTATTTTTCTGATTGTGCCTCCTGAGGTACGTATTAAGTAAGACCATTTCTGATCTTCATCCTTCAGGACAATGGTGCCTTATATGTGAAGGTTCCTATTCCGCATCTAGCACTGTTTAGCCTAGGAAGGTTTATAGTACGTTATCTCTTGTTTGTGGAAACTTGTCACTGTTGATAGGACTGTTCTCGGTCCTGAACCTTCTGATAGTGCCTGACTGCCAATCCTGAGATTAATTTTTTCGGCAGCATGGAACGTTGAGTGCAACGTTTTCTGTCCATCAGTAGCTCTATTGTGACAAATCTACATTATAGTGAGGTAGATCAATATGTCAACAGCACCGCTGGAAAGTCATTATTTTTCTTCAAGGACATTTTAATAGTGCGGACGCTCTTTTCCACCTCACCATTAGATTGTGGATATCTTGGGGAGCTGGTGAAATGTTGAAATCTGTAAGTGTTGACAAAAGAAGTTTTAAATATTTGCTAGTGAATTGCATCTTGTTGTTGATCACTTCAATCTTGCAGTCGTCCTTTGGTGGGCTCCCATCGCAGTTCCAGACCATTTTAAACTTGAGCAATCTGCAGAAAATGTTTTGAAAAATTGTTTTGGCCATGTAGTTGCTTTCTTAAGCTTGGGGAACCAAATTGAAGCCGATCTTCAGCACTGGCTTTTTTTTGTTTGCATGTAGTCGCAATGTGTTATGGCACCAATTTTGGATCCAGGCTGCTGAATTCTTCAAGCCACATTGAAACAATTGGTCTGTTAGTGCTGCTTGATTATTGTGCAGAATTTAAAAGCTTAATTTGACCATTTTTGGAGTTTGCTTCCACTTTCGTGATCTGGCTACATCCTTTGACTTTGCATTCAATCGAGTCTCGTAACAGACTTCCATGTGCTCTAGCAGAGTCCTCTTATACTGCACAGTGGATCTTTCTTCTGCCTTTAGCCTCCATGCTTGAAATGGAGCTTCTTCGGGGAGCTCCAGCTGTGCATTCAAGATTTTCAAGTTAGATGCTCGTCTCACAAGTCAGACTGAAGTCTTTTTTACTTTATTCTGAGAGATCTTGGGGTCCTTAACCTGCTGCCACCATGTTGAAAGGTTATATGTTGTCTCATGAAGAGGTGTGGAGGCTTGAATGGTTGAACAGCGACTGTTTATTAACAACATAGCTATACATATATTAGCTGCTATCACATGCTAACTTCTACAAGTTTCATTACTATACTACTCCCATGTGACTCTAGATCATAATGTGGATGGTAGTATTTTCCCAGACCTACATGAAATTTTGCAATCATGAACATCCTAATACTGCACTCACCAGTTTTCAGTTTTATTTCTAATTAATAACCAACTGGAGCATTCCCAGTGGTCACATCTGAAGTCTGAGCCTGGGTCCTTGGGCAGCAACTGCCGTCTTGTTATCTCAGCCTGATGGCTGTTGTTAGGTTGTGAACCTAGACAACAAGTGATGGCCATCTAATCAACTGTATGGCATCAAGCTGAATCTGGCTTCATGTTTACCTAATATTTGCACATACAGATATTCAAGTGAGATCACTGGGTTGAGACCATAACAGAATTTCGTGTTTACGCCAACTATATACCATTGATGGAAAATGACTAGCTGTGAATCATACAGCAAATATTTTTTGTATAATACCAAGGCACTTAGTTGTGAATAAATTAACGTGAGGTCATAATGCATATGCTAAAAACAACAAAGAAATTGATGTTAAATCAACAGAGAAAATTCCTAATGGGGAGAGTTCAAAATTCTGTAGTAGTCCTAGATTCAAGTATAAAAATACAGCCTCACAGACATGAAGCAAGTTAGCATACATGATAGAACAAAATAGGATATGAATAGATGATGTTCTTTCAGATAAGGGAAGAAATTCGATGTTAATCTGTAGACTACATAATTTTTGTGTTGTTAGATGAGGAAGACAATGATTTTGTTCCTGAAATGCTGTGATGCTAATGCTCAGAAAATTGAGACACAAAACACATTCATTATTGCCTGAAGCATGCTGAAAGATAGAAATGAAAAGGGAATTATTTTCTTTTTCTTTTGAAATTGTATGACAACCAAAACAAAGTGGAATGATGATAAGGAGGTTTGATGGTACTGGCCACATAGAGAATCTGAGAATATATTAGTGTCACATTGAAAAAGTGTCTTGTTGGTAAACAGTTGAAAGGAACTCCCAACTCTTACCTTGTAATGCTGAGAATTGAGTGATGGGAGGGAAAATGATTTCTTCTGTACTCTTTTTGCTGACCTCCAATACCTTATGTTTAATATATCAGTCATTGAAATATTGCAGTAGTCTTAACTAACCAGAATATTGTAGCTGTGATTAATGTTAAACTGGTGTTACAATTAAGAGTCCAAAGTTCTTTTACACAACTTTATATATGTAGCTGTCATTCCATATTAGGTAGCAAATGCTTCTCTCAGTTCTTCTACGCGTTTACAAAGATTAATTAGGGAGAAACGTTTTTCAATCTTACCCTTACTATTATAGACACATATAGGTTCCCCATCAGAGTAACTTACTGATCTTTGAATTATTTGAGTATTTTTCCTCCATTACCATCTTCAGAAGACTTCACTTTTTGCATGAAATATTCTTCTACCTCATTCTTAAAACTACCTTATTCCCAGTTTGTTCTTACCAGGGCTATCATGGTTTACTTTGACATGGAGTTCCAGATTGATTGTTATTTTTATTTTGTTAAGTATCTTGTTTTTTTTAAAATAAAGCACTCGTATACCTGCAAGTTGTGTTATTTACCATTTAATTCTCTTCACCTCAGGCTTCAATTGAATATTTTTGTATTTTCTACCTTTAATTCTTTCTTTTGAAACTGGTCATCAGCCATATGATTTTTCTCTGCATTTTTGTACATTGCTTGTTTCTTTAATGCCTTGGTGAACAAAACTGAACTTACAATTCAGGATAAGGCCTGATTCAAGCGCTGTACAGATTCAACAGATTTATAGTGTTAGACTTGCCAATAAAGTCGAGCCGTGATTGGATATAGGAATTCGACTGTAATTCCCAAATCACTTTCAGCTTCTCCACTAGCTGGTTCAACATTATTTTGTATTGGATTTAATTTGCCACAATTGAGCCCATTTTGTAAATCTTATCTGACTCACCACTTTTCCTACTTTAGTAGCATGCTACAGAAGTTCCACATTGAAATTCACGGGCCAGGATTCTCCGTTGGCTGACGGCGAAATCGGGAAATGAGATTGGGCGAAGAATAGGTTCTGATGCTAAAATCGTGGCGGGCGCCAATTTGACGCCAAATCGCTATTCTCCATCACGTCGACAGCTTCATCAATGCGGTCGGGAACGCCCGTACAGTAAACACCGTTTGCATTTCATTAGCGGGTCTGACCCGGCATTCCCGGGGTCGCCGTGATTCTCTGCCTCCAATGGGTCAAATTCCCGATGGCGCGGTCACTTGTGCTTTTACAAATCGTGAAACCGGTGTCATGGCTGCTGAGAGAGAGAGAGAGGGGGTACGGAAAGTGTCCAATATTGCCATAGTTTACTGACAGTTGTGCCACTGGCCGGGGGACTGTGGTGTCATGGTGAGGGGCATGGAACACCATTGCTGCAGCCGGAAAGGCAGCCATACAGCTGCGCATGCTGCTGAAAGCCCACTGTAATCTTAGGGCCTTGGGTCGTATTGATATCCCCAAGGCCACCCCCTAGGTACTCCTGGTCCCAGTTGACCCATCAGCTGTATGGATGCCCTCGTTGACTTGGGTGAGTGTGCATGGAGTTTGTTATGTGTATATGAGGCTGCAGCTTGTCAGCCTCTCGAGTGTCAATCACAGACCTGGTGAATCCCTCACCATTTTTTATTGGAATCGATTGTGTTCCAAGTGGTGCCAGTGCTAGCCCCTTCACAGTCGCTGAACCATCCCAGCTTCGGTGCCAGTTTTGCTGTCCTGAAAGTCCACAAATTCTGCCTCGGTGTCAACACTCAGTCTCAGGAACGGAGAATCCAGCCCACTAACTTCCTAATAATTTCCCATTTTGGGAGAAAGTTAGAGATATGGTAATCTTTTATTTTTTCGATTTTCCAATGGAAAAAGCTTCCATTCTATTTTGTAGTCACTATTTCACTAAAACGGCTAAATTAACTAATGACTACTTACTTTCTTTATGTCCCTGAAGTGAAAGAAAGTGTTCAAGATAAATTTTGAAAGGTTTCATTTTCAATGGCTAGCGAACAGATGGTTGAAACAGAAATTAGTCCCCAGAATCTGTAAACCATTTTGCAAATTAAAACCGTATTACCGGCATATAAAATTGGAGTTGCATTCACTAATAGTAAAATTGCAGTTGGATTGACTTAGATTGACTAGACGGGGCTGGTTTAGCACAGTGGGCTAACTAACTGGCTTGCAATGCAGAACAATGCCAGAAGCGCAGGTTCAATTCCCATACCGGCCTCCTCAAACAGGTGCCGGAATGTGGCGACTAGAGGCTTTTCACAGTAACTTCATTGAAGCTTACTTGTGACAAGTGATTATTATTATATTAGTAATTTGAAGACTCCTTGATATAGTGAAATGTGTTTTACCTTGTTTTGGTGTGAAAGCTGTTTATCTAAATTGGGTGAAACACAAAATTTTAAAAGCCATGTAGCCACAGACTAATTTCATTACGTGTGTTGTGAAGTTTGTCGTAACCCGCCCTGGTAACCAGGCTTGAGAGGAAGTCTGATGCACATTTTTCAAATATATGGACATTGTGATTGGTTCATGAATGCTACAGTGTTCTATTTAAAATTAGGCTGGCAGCTATGAATTTTCAACCATCCTTAGCAACAAAGGAGCAAATGAAGCACAGTTCTGATTGTACTTGACACAAGCAAACTAAGATTTACACTTAGATGCAAGTAAATTTCAGTTAGTTCTTGGCTCAAAGATTCAAAGGAAGATGGAAATTGCATATGAACAATGTCTTCATATACAAATACTGGCCTGTTACAATTCTGATATCTTATTGATTTCAGGGAGGTAGATAAAATGGTATATTGATGTGTCATATTGTTACTGACTTTTTAAATCAATGTTTATTATATTTGCTTAATATTTTAAAACTATAATGAGGACTAATATGCTCATCAAAGCTTGGTGATGAACCATGTGAGGAATAAGAAGAATTCCAATATCTTAAAAATGGTTGCCAGACTAAGGTATTCTATTCATTGTCCTTTTAATGTTAACAAAAGTTCTATCAAGATGCTAGGACCAGTGAAGACATTCTGAAAAGCAGAGTTGGACAGACATAGGAGATTGATGTTCACGATAGATTGTTTGACTCTCATATTTTAGAAGGGTAAAAGACATCTAAAAATGTAACACTGGTATCCTGATTTGTACTCCCAGGTAACATGAAAGTACATTTTATAAACCATAAATTAATCACTTTGTGATGCATAAGAATTTTTTGCATGTAAAATTAACCCTAAATTATATGTGAGGACCAATGGCCTTGTTATATTTATTTCCAACTGTTGAGAACTAAAATAGTATACTTTCATTGTGTCTGAATAAGCCAGAGGAATAATAAATGTCAATATTCAGATAATTGATATAGTTTTAATGACTATGTGTTGTGTTTGATCCAAATATGGAGCTGGTTTTTACATCACGGAAAATGGTCCAGTTTCCTCTTGTAAAACCTGTGGGAATACCCACTTCTGGGGTATGGGCACACCCCACAACCATTTAATGACCGGTTGGCAATTAAGTGGCTTGAGGCAGAACCTCTGCTCCTCAGCAACATGAACTCCTCCCTCAGAGAGCAGCTGATCAATCAGAGGCCTTGGTTCACCAGCACTTGCAGGATTTATTTGTGTTCCATCGTTCCATTCATCGTAAATTATATCTTGGTTCAACTTGTAAAATCTCTGATCTATGCTTAGTATCCTGTCAGTTTGAAAATAATGATTTCATAGTGCAATATTGTAGTAAATCCAATAAGTAGATAACTGCAAATAAAGATAATTCTTAATCTGCTTAATCATAGGGCTTAGTAAAGAGAAGATTATCAATAAAATACAGCTTCTGAATCATAAAGGAATTGGTTGGCTTATGTGAGCTTTAGTAAATTGTGAGAGAAAACTGATAAATAAATTATTGCAAATTCTAATGTACTGAATGGCAGTCTAAGGCTGGGATTGTCTGGCCCTTGTGAGCCAGATCATGCCACGATAGTTAGAGTTTATAGCATGGAAACAGGCCCTTCGGCCCAGCTTGTCCATGCAGCCCAGTGGTGAGCCAGCTAAATGATTTTAGTGCAACCAAAGATCCCACCCTAAGGGTATATTTAAGTGCACTGTGATGAGTACTGGAAGGCAAATTTGAAAAATGACAATGATGCGGGTGAGATTTTGGACTACAACTGAGGAAAATGGCTGCCATATACATGGCTTAATTCTATTAACTGGCGATAAGGTTTTATTGTTTTCATGAAAATGAATTGTTTAAAGCTTTAAAACAGGGCTAGGTTGGCACGCATTAATGGATGTGTTTGTTTTGGATTTGGGGTCCATCTGCATTGAGGTGCAGCAAAAATGAAGGGTTGGATGCTTACAGAAGAGGAGGAAGTAGGAAGGAGGAAAACTGGAGCTCAAGATTATAACAGTGGTGGCAGCAAGGCAAGGAAGATAAGTTGCTCAGACAACAGCTAGAAGTGAGGATGGTGATGGAGGTTAAAGGAGTAATTTCAGAAAAGTGCTTCTGTCAGCCTGCTGCCTTCCTAGTCATGGGCTTCAAGTTATCTTTTTTAGACTAAGATAAATATGCAAAAACACTGAAATCACTTGAAACATATTCCAAGTTACAGCTTTTTGCAAAACATGAGGCTCGATCTTCCAGTGACTGTCATGATATGCACTCATGCACATAATGAGATACAGACAGGCAGTGACTGACACCCAGTATAGCCAATCAACACACAGGACAGAACACAACCAATCACCAGGCAGAACACTAGAAGGTGGTCTCCCACTATAAAACACACGAGACATCAACACTCTGCCTCTTTCCACTGGTGACAACTGGAGTGACAGTCAGGGTGTATATATCAGTTAGCACCTTCTACATGTGGCTCAGAGCCAGTCTGGTCTAGTTAGTTATAGTAAGCACGCTTAGATTAGTAGAGTGTCCCACAGCGAACTGTGTGCACTGCTTAACAAGTTCAATAAAGCGTATTGAACCAACACCAAAGTTTGGAGTCTACTTTCAAGTACAACTGCATCCAATTGCAGTCCGTGTTCCCCCAGGGTGATTAACACGACAGTGACAATAGTAGCAAATATGGCATCCACTGCTGTTGTGCTTTAGAACCCATCAGAAGTCATGATGCGTGCACAAGTTCTGTAGCCTAGGAAGTTGAAACTTCCGTGAGTCATGCTGCCCTGAATCATTTGCAAAAGCCTCTTACATCGAGGTCATTGTCAGATACTTGGGCTAGATATTTACTGGCTACCAAATCTAGAGCTGTTGCACTGTTTAATCTCTGGTGTAACACACTGATTAACAACACAACTGAACGCACACCCCAACTGGCCTCCAATTGCACATCCACCGATCTTATTTATTTTTTCACTGCCCCTCTTCATTGTAAGCAAAACACTTTTAAAGAATATCACAAGATGGCTTGGGAACTTTGTAATGCTCATGGTGGTCATACTTTTCACATCTGCAAGATCGGTGTTCAAGTTTACTCTATGAAATAATCTTCTATTTAGAGGCTATTATGGCCTTCACTGAACTAAGCTTCCGCAATCTCTACGCACTTTACAATGGCTGAGTTCACAACAGAAAAACATCAATGATGATATTAGGCATTAGAATTAGTAGATTTCTCAGAGCCTAGAATAAAGGTATGCAGAGTTGTGCAATAGGGGTTCCCTCCTGGTATTTTGCATGGTTTAACCAGAAATAGGGGCAATTTATCCTGCATTTGGTCTGTATTTTATATCTTATCTTGGAATATTTGGTAGCATCAAGTACTTTAGCAGAAATTGAGTTTGAGCAAAAGTTACATTTTACACTTAAAGGGTGAAATCATTATCGATCTAAAACTATGTTTCGTTCAATGTATTCAGAACAGGTTGGACTTACAATTGCAAATTAATGCTAATGTGATGCATGTTAACAAAGTGTAATATTTTTATTTGTAAATTTTATTTCATAACTGAGTGAAAGGTGCTATTCAAAAATTTTATTGGTATTGTATGTTCTGAATTATATCAGTAAATTTTGATTGTGTCAGATATTCAGTGGCTTTTAAAATGAAATATGCAACTAAATCGCTCAGAAATGCTGCTATTATAATTGGTGGAAAAATACTGAAACCCATTATTTGAATTATAAAAATGCAGCCTTTACATATTTAAAATAGAAGATGTACCTGCAAAAGTTCAAAAATTGTGATTCAAACATTAGCTGATATAAGACTGTAAAATCCCCAATTACATTAATATGCTCCAGCAAAATTAACAATTTCTTTATTCTTGAAAATGGTAAACAGTATATATTACAGTGATGAAGCATAGATTTTATTGTGCTGCAGTAGCTACTTTACCCAAGTCATCAATCTTCTTTGGCTGCCAGAATCATACAAATAGGAAGCTCATCATTTTACCAGGAGTGTTCAATATAGTGGTTTTTGTTATTCATGGCATTAAGAATGCTTGCACACTTTACTTGAGGAAAATATCATGAGATTTGAACTTGGATCATCTTTTATCTGTACTGTGGAGAAATGAAACCAAATGCTTTACAACGTATAATCATTTCATCAATATGTTCTAACTAATCCACGTTCCACATACTCGTAATTGGAGAAAAAGTAAGTGCTTAGATTTTTAAAAAATCAATTTTTTTCTATCCGCATTCAGGTTTTCAATGAGTATCATTGGTGGATGCATTACTATAACTAACCAATATAACACATTAGATTGTATTTTAATCAGTTATATTCAGGAACACACATTAAGGCTGCAGCACAGAATTAAGACTGCAGTTACAGTCCAGACATGAGTTCAATGTTATTTCTACATAATGCAAACCTATGTGAGGTTAACTGTAGTCATAGTACCATAGCAATTTTCACTGAGGAAAAATAGCTCTCCATATATGATTGGACTCGTGCAGTAACCATTGCTGCCATATAAACATACCTCATTTTTCAGAATTCCCACCATCATTGCACTGAAGGACCAGATTCACCAACCGACTTACGAGCTGCAATTACTTTCCAATAAATGTGTATCTGAACCCACTTTTCAGTGACATGAAAATGACAGTATAGCTGCATCACTGTTGGCTTTTTGAACCAGGAAGGCCAAAGCTACTCGAGGTCAATATTCCCATCCAGCCCATCGCAATGAGACCAGAAAGTTTACCCCAAGTAGTTTTTTTTTAATACCTCTTCGTTCAAAAAAACAACAGTGGATGCAGTTATACTGCCATTTTCATGTCACTGCAAAGTGAGATCAGGTCTACATTGATTGAAAAGTAATTGCAGCTCATAAATTTAAATTTATTTTTATCAATCATTAATTTTATTAGTTTCAAGGAGAGGGATTTTCCAGTCACATCCAACCCAAGACCAGAAATTCCCACCCGAGGTTAATGCACCTTTAAATGGTTTGTCAAATATTCCGTCCCAACCCGCGATGATTCCCATGGATGAAGATCCGTTAACCCCAGGCTGGAATTTCCGGTCTTGTGTTCGCACGACTAGAAAATCCCGTTCCCTGAAACTAAGAAAATTAATTTTTTTAAATCCTTCGAGTGTCTCCAATTATATCTGACATTACACGTCTATTTGTGCATTTACTGTATGCAGTTGTCAAGAGAAAGTATGGGTTGTTATGCAGGTATTGTATTAATTAAATACAGCTTCCTTTTCTAAATCAGAACTCCATGTCATACATTTAAATTCTTTTAAAATACTGTTTTCCTTCACATTTCGCTGTCCTAAATGATATTATTTACAATCATGTAGGACAGTAATCTTGTGGGGAACATCTTATCTTGGTTTTGTTCGGGTACTGAACTAGACTCCAATGTTTGTTAGGATACCCCAAACAGTTTTTCTATTTGTAAAACTGCGAGGAAAGGATACTGCACCCAAGGGGTGATGATTCTGATTGATAGGTTTCTTTTATATTAAAACAAACTTTAATTTAAATACAGAATTAACCACATCAAATAAGTAGCTTTACAATTAACAGTTAAACATTTCTTAAATAAAAGGAAAAACTTTAACTCACTGTCTACACCTGCCATGATATATATTCCAACCAAGCAACCCAATACAGTTCAAAATCCACTCATTAAAGTTAGCATTCAGGGTCACTTGCTGTTCCCTGTGCAGACTTTTGGAGAGAGACTCTTTCAGGAGCAACCTGAAAAACTCTTCTGTCTTGTCAGATTCAAATCCTATAGCCAAAACTGCCAAAACCACAGATAGACTTGGCTCCTCCCATTAATTACATTATCTGTATCCCACTAAGATGTACCATGACCTGCTTAGCTAGGACTAAACACCATCCCTCATTAATAATCTACACCCCAGGGAGCCTCCTTTCCATAAACAATGTTCCATTAGACATCCATATGTAAATGAGTAAATGGTTAAAAACTTTGATTACCTCACTTTTACTACACCTTAATCACAGCTTTAGCAGACATACTGTATTTGAACCCAAGGTTTTTAATAACATTACTAGAACAAAATATAATATATAACAATTTCCTACATTCATCACATTTCCATTTCTAAACATCAGAATACTACATTATTTGATGGAGCCACAAAGGGAAAGAATCAGAGGTGGAACACATTGAGTTCGTATAACATGGTGCAAGGAGTTTATTTAGAAGATGCTGCTCAATCAGCGTACAATGGCAAAATCCCATGAATAGCTCCAATTATGTAATTGCACAGCATGTGATATTACACCAGCCAATAGTGTTATTCTGATACATAACATCACTCCCTCTTTACTCCTCTAGTGTCCCCGGCATTTTACTTAATCAAAAACTTTAGCACAGATCCAACACATTATACCATACCTTAACTAACATTGTTATGTTATGGATACATATGTATATTAATAAGGCAGTCTCTTGGGTGGATGACTGTCTTGTTTTGGTCTAACAAGATGTTCAGGAACTTGGCTCTTAAGGATAATAGAACTGTTTTCCTGTACACTGGTCAGTGTAACATTTGGCAAAATAAACTTAGGAAATGCCTCTGATTGTGTGGATGATTCTGTCATAACCACACAATAACTTCAGTAGTTTTTCCCAACTTCACAGTAACGTCATTGCAGTGTTAATGTAAGCCTACTTGTGACAATAAAGATTATTTAAAAAATTAACTGATTCCATAATTTCGGCAGCTCTGGTGCTCCAGCCAGATATGCCACTGTCCATACTCTGTGGTAAAATCATCTGGTACAGATTCTATACTCTCACTATGTGCAGACAATAATTGGACAGCTTGCCAATGCCAAATTTGTTCATTGTCAGATTGTACATGATGTGAAATCGAACCCATTTTGGGTCATACAATTTTTCGCCTGAGGTGCAATTCCTCACAAGAACATGTTTCCCACAGTCAAAGATTCTGCTTTTGGAAAGTTCTCTTTTAGCCAGTTGTGCCTGATGTTGTTGCCTGATTTTCTCTGAAGTTGAAGGGGGGTCAAAAGGACGAACTGTGTGCTTAGTTTCTTTTTGGTCATCAGTATAGCGGGAGATTGGATTGGATTGGATTGGATTTGTTTATTGTCACGTGTACCGAGGTACAGTGAAAAGTATTTTGCTGCGAGCTGCTCAACAGATCATTAAGTACATGAGAAGAAAAGGGAATAAAAGAAAATACATAATAGGGCAACACAACATATACAATGTAACTACATAAGCACTGGCATCGGATGAAGCATACAGGTGTAGTGTTAATGAAGTCAGTCCATAAGAGGGTCATTTAGGAGTCTGGTAACAGTGGGGAAGAAGCTGTTTTTGAGTCTGTTCGTGCGTGTTCTCAGACTTCTGTATCTCCTGCCCAATGGAAGAAGTTGGAAGAGTGAGTAAGCCGGATGGGAGCTTGTGCTGTTGAATGCGCAATGTTTCTGTATGTCATTAGAAACTATTGGCACGTGAGTGCCTATACCCCTCAAAGCCTTCGCTGCATGCTTGAACAATTGTATGAAACATTCCGCTAAATGGATGATAGGAGGCATATTGATATGGCAGATGTCACACCCCTTGAGGTAGCCCTTGAATGCGGCTGATGTGAACTGAGTACCCTTATTGCTCACGAGCTGTTCAGGTCGCCCGGATCTTGCAAATGAAACAAGCCTTTCTAAAGTCTGTTTCATAGTTGTCGATTTCATGATGGCAACCTCAGACCACTTCAAATGCACGTCAACCATGACCAAAAACATGTGTCCTTCGACTGGTCTTGCATAATCAACATGAATTCTATCCCATGGCCTGATAGGCCATTCCCATGGATGCAAAGATTGTAGTAGATGTACGTTTCTCAGCACAGCAGAGAACTGGCATAATTTTCCTTCTCTTCTCTTTGGGTATCCAACCCGAAAAGTAGCTTCTTGCCAACTCCCTCATTCTAACTACACCGCGATAGCTCATGTGCAGCTGTTCCAGGATCCTACGTCGTAGAAATAGCAGAATGATCACTCATACCCCACGGCAGTACTTCATTTAATACCGTCAACTCAAGGTATCTGGTAAGATAGGGTTTAAGGTCTGAATCCTTCCTGATCTCTTGTGTAAGAGTGAATTATTGAATCATGTCAAACACCTTCCCCATCACCAGAACTGTTCGGGTAAAGACGTTACCAGAACATTTTCCACATGAGACAGATACAATATGTCATTGATCAGATCTCATTATTTTTGGTCTTGTTGATTTTGAAGCGGCGTTTAGACAAAGCGTCTGTGTGCTGTTCAGACACTTTCTCCCAATTATTCCCAATTAAGGAGCAAATTAGCTAGGCCAATCCACCTACCCTGCACATCTTTGAGATGTGGGGTGAGACCACGCAGACAAGGGGAAAATGTGCAAACTCCACACGGACGGTGACCCAGGGTCAGGATCAAACCCAGGTCCTCGGCGCCATGAGGCAGCAGTGCTAACCAATGCACCATCGTGCCACCTCTATCTCCCTCCTGTCCTCCTGTACTCTGACTCGTTGTTTGAGATCCGACTCACTACGGTCGTGTCATCAGCAAACTCGTAGATGGAGTTGGAGCTGAATTTTGCCACACAGTCATGTGTGTACAAGGAGTATAGTAGGGGCTAAGTACCCAGCCTTGCAGGATCCAGGTATTGAAGACCACCGTAGAGGAGGTATCGTTATTTATCCTTGTAGTCTATGGGTCAGGAAGATGAGGATCCAGTTGCAGAGGGAGGCGACAAGTCTTTGGAGTTTTGATATGAACTTGATTTGGATTATGGTGTTGAAGGTAGAACTGTCATCAATGAATAGAGTCTCATGTAGGAATCCTTGCTGTCGAGATGCTCCAGGGATGAGTGTAGAGGAAATAGCGTCTGCTGTGGACAGGTTGTGGTGGAATACAAATTGCAGTGGACCAAGGCAGTCTGGAAGTATGGATTGATGTGTCTCAAGACTAGCCTCTCGAAGCACTTCATAATGATAGATGTCAATGCCACTGGACAGTAGTCATTGAGGCATGTTGCCTGGTTCTTCTTTGGCACGGCTATGATAGTGGTCTAGTCTTCTTGAAACAGGTGGCAACCTCGGAGCAGAGTAAGGAGAGTTTGAAGATGTCTGGGAACACACCCACCAGGTGGTTTGCGCAAGATCGGAGTGTACGACCAGGGATTCCGTCAGGACTCTTTGCTTTCCATGGGTTCGTTTTCAAGAAAGCCGATCTGACTTCTGAGGCTGTGACGGTAGGTAAGGATGTGTCCAAGGCTGTTGGGGCAGTTGGCAGCGGTTTGTTTTGCTTCCTGCACGAAATGAGCATAGAATGCATTGGGTTCATCGGGGAGGATTGCTCTGTCACCGATTCTACTTGCCTTTGCTTTGTAGTCCTTTGCATTGTTTTAGCCTTGCCACAACTGACGAGAGTCCGTGTTGTTAGTCTGTGACAGTAGCTTAGTCTGGTATTGTCTCTTGGTGTCCCTGATGGCTTTGCGGAGGTCGTACCTAGTTTTCCTGTATAGGTCAGGGTCGCCTGTCTTGAATGCCTCAGACCTGGACTTCAGTAGGGAATGGATCTCCCGGTTAATTTGATTTGATTTATTGTCACATGTACCGAAGTACAGTGAAAAGTATTTTTCTGCGGCCAAGGGAACGTACACAGTAGACAAAAAAGAATAATCGACAGAGTACATTGACAAACAGTGATTGGTTACAGTGCAGAACAAGAGGCCAAACAAAGCAAATACATGAGCAAGAGCAGCATAAGGCATCGTGAATAGGTTCGTACAAGGAACAGATCAGCCCGAGGGAGAGTCGTTGAGTCTTGTAGCTGTGGGGAAGAAGCTGTTCCTATATCTGGATGTGCGGGTCTTCAGACTTCTGTCTGGTTTCTGTTTGGGGTCCTCGGCGCCGTGAGGCAGCAGTGCGAACCAATGTGCTACAGTGTCACCCTATTTGAATGCATTTTAATGTACCTCACGAGGTTGAAGTCGAATCTTCAGACCTCCATGAATAATCCCACCCAAGAGGCGTGATGTCATGTGAGCGCAAATCAATACTGGTTTTTAATAACAGTAACAAGGAGGGGAGGTCAGGGGCTCTGGGATGGGGGTTGCCCTGAAGCCTGCTACCAGTGTGATTTAAACATTTTTCGAGCACTGTGTCAATCTGATGCCAGTGATGTTCTTAAAGTTTAATGAGTTTAACAGCTGAATTAGTCAGCTGTTAGTGGCATGGAGGCATGGGGTGCAGGCTTCATGAAGGATGTGATAAGACTGAACAAGGTGGGCCTATTGGGCATGACCCGGAAAGCGAAGACAACACGGTGCCCAGCCTGCGGAGGGCTTATTCATTAAAAATGAATAGAGTGGATGTCCAGGAGTCTGAAGTGTTAAGGCCTGACAGCAATGAGATCTCGGGATTATGCAGCCTGAGTAAAAAGGGTATCTATTAGCCTTGCCTATCCCTGATGCAGAAACTAATTGTGCCCTCTAACATTCCTGAGATCCATGCCCATCAAACTAAATGGCCTTCATGTGTTAACCCATAACAATGTCAGTTGCCCACATTCTCTACGTCAAGGAGAGGCGTGATAACTCATAGTTGAAGAACATATGCTTGAGTGCACAGCATCGAGAGGGTCTGTGTCTGCAAAAGTGGTGCACCCGAGCGTCTGCGATCGAGAATCCATTAGCCCTCAAGCTGGACAGGCACGTCCAGTTGACCCTGCCCATGAGGAAGACCATGAGGGAGTGGAGGTAGAGGCCAGAGAGGAGATGGAGGACAGGCAGGGGGCGTGAAGGTCTGCAGGGGCAGAATGACCAGGACTGCACTCGTCGCTTCCCGCTTTCATGCTTTAGGAACACCATGTTGTCTGACAGCTCAAGAAGCCCCCCCCCCCCCGCCCCCCCCCAATCCCCTTCCCCCTCCCCAACAAGACTGCACTAACCCCTTCACGGCTACTGAAGAAGGGTCGCAGTAAACCTTGGTTATCAGGGTGCTGGCCCTGGGGAGGCCTTGTGCCTGCCGATCAGAAAATGCAGGAGGATGATAGGGAAAGCTCTGTGATACTTCTCAACTATTGCCTATGTCTGACTCCTGTTTGTCTGGTGCCAGCACACTGATCCCCCGGCTCATGTGTGAGTGAGGTTCGGCCCTAGAGCTTTTTGTCACATTGCATTAGAGGGGGATGAGGAGCGAGGGTATGTGGCTCACTGATTAATGCCCAAGTCCTTTCAGGAATTATGTTATTTTTACTTTGAGTGCACCTAACAGTTTGCCTGACTTTGAGGGCCTACAGAAAGAACTGAGTCCAGAGATGGTGCAGCACTATTCCACTGGGAGGAGGGTTAACGACAGTGAGCCCTTAAGGTTGTGAAGAACAAGAGTTTATAATGTGTTCACATGTGCATTTGCGACACTTGATAAAGGCCCCCAACTATCTGTGCCTAACGTCACCCATGCCCACTCTATGCTTCTACAATTCTTTAGCCTTGCAAATCCTCCCACTATTTCTAGGTGCAATCCCAGAATAAATAATCAGAAGTGAAGACGGCTTGCTTCCTTCCATACCCTGTTGGCTGAGATTCCCTTGGCGGGAGTCCCCTGGATGGAATCTGGAAGGCTCTACCAAATTCTTGGTTGGCATTGGTGCGCTGGTATTAGGAAAGGGGGGGGGGGGGGGGATTCATTTGGAGGACTGGTCACTTCCAGGCATTCCTGGGTAGAAAGCTCCGGGATGTGCTTCAGCGGTTTACCCTCCCTCCAGGTACGCATGGGCCTCTTGGTTACTCTATGGGTCAGAGGGTAAGCGGCGTGAGTTCCAGAAGCCTCAACGTCACCTGGCGCTGCCAGTCCTAGAGGCACGCCATTATCTGAACCATGGAGTTGAAGCCATCAGCCACGGTCCTCGGAATTGAGTCATACCTTAGAGTTTGGCAGTCATGGACCTGACATCTTGCTCCAGGATTCCACTGCAGCTGCTACACTTGCGGTGTTTGCCTTGGTGCCACGCATCGCTAGCAACATCTGCTGTGACAAAACACTTTGGGATTCCCCCATTCAGCCTTGCAGTCAAAGGAATGTTGCTGACAACCCCTTCTGTTATTCCCAGCTCTGCCTTTGCATGTCAAGCATCTGAGGGATGAACGTATCCAAAAGAACAGCATGTGAATGGGACACAGCTGTGTCCTGCTTTCCAGCAGACTTCCAACTGTCTGACCCTTGGGATGCCCCTGCCTCCACCTGATGTCCATCAGAACCAATGTGGCGCTCACCACAAAGTGACCCAGAAACTTGCCAGCTAATTTCGCCCACCGAGATATGTGTCTCTGCGAGGGTGAATGGTGCGCGAAATAGCTGTGATTCTTTATCCATGTCCCCATTCGAGATCTGCTCTGAGGTGTTTTCGAGGATGAGCGGTGGGGCTGGTCGATGGGCCAGGCTCTTCAGTGGATCTTCCTGCAAGGATTTGTGACATTGCTGGAGGATCCTGTGCCAGACTGAGGGTAGATAGTTGCCCTTCTCTCCTCCATGGCATCCAACATTCTTGTAAGAGGCACCCTCGTTGAATCATTGAGCTGGCTTCTTGGCTGCCATCCTCCTGGCTTGACTGAGCAACTGCTGTGGAGCCGTTTAAATACAGAACCCCCATGATTCAAGTGCTCAGATGATCCCCTGGGTGAGCGATTCAGACGCTTTGCACCTCCAGCACGGCATTTTTCAGGTGGGGAAAATAATATCAAAGTGCCCGGATTGCAACAGACCAGTGGGAATCGCATCGATTTACTCATTGGAAATGTCACTTTGGAACTTTTTGGAAAAATTCCCCCCCAGGTTCAAACCTTGTGGACATGGATGCAGTGCCTCAAAAAGTTCACTGACCTCACAAAATGGTCATGGTCAGTGAATATATCTTCAAATGTTATAGCCGACTAACTGGTTAAGATGCTCCTCAATCCACCACACACACTTTACGCATCTAAGCAAAATCTAAATCATTGAGGAGTTGACTGAAATTCATGTGCTCCAGTGCACCCTCAAAAACGTAGCCCCGCTTCAAACCTCATAGCTTTCATACAACGCTATACTATTCAACCATGACAGCCATATCACCAAAACTAATTGCACAATATCATCAGCCACACTACCCTTTCTCTTGTAGGACAAAATGGCACATGACTGGAGGCAGCAATGCTAACTGGAGTTGAACAGATGCATTTGGCTGTCCAGACCCCTAGGAGGAGATGGTGTTGGCCGTTCATGGGACTGCCATTGCTGAGATCATAGCCAGCAGTGAGACTGAAACCATTGAGGATATTGGTGCTCTCATTCTTGATCCTCCTCATACCCCTCTTTCCCACCCTTCCTCCCCACCTGCCTCATTCCGCAGTATCTTCTGATTTCTAAACTGCAGATTCTGTAAGCACACGCCTCTTATTTTCCTCACCTCGCACCACAATCTTGCACTTGTGTTTTTTTACTTTCAGATACCCAAGAAATGCAACAGGCTGTGCTGGAACAGCAAGAAAACAGTGATGAAGATGCACCTTCACTCTGTTTCACTTCTATAACCACTAACTCAAATACTTACAACCCACATAAATTAGGGAATAGTATAGAAGTGGGATTTGCACGTGGTGTGATACGGCACACAAGTGGCCTGCTGCCAGCTCATGAGAGGGTGAGGTCACACATGAATCTACTGCAGAGGATTGAGAAAAACATTTTGATGGTACGGAAGATGTCTGAAACGTAAACAATTATTGTCTTGTGAAAGCCAGTCAGAAAATCTACAAGAAACGTCAAGGAGCATGTGGGAGTCCATGAACATAGCATAAAACTTGCACAGCTTGGATCCCATTCTTGTCAGCATGGAAATGATGACCAACTGCATAAACACACTTGTGGACCCAACCATAATTTAGCATCTCATGGCCGATGTCTCTACTTCCATTGTAGCAAAAGCAGCTTTTACCATAAGTGCTGCAATAGAACAAAGAAACGTACAACACCGGTATAGGCCCTTCGGCCCTCCATGCCTGTGCCGACCATGCTGCCCATCTAACCTAAAACCCTGTACCCCTCCGGGGCCCATATCACTCTATTCCCATCCTATTCAAGTATTTGCCAAGACGCCCCTTAAATGTCACTATCTTACCTGCTTCCACCACCACCTCCGGCAACGAGTTCCCTCTGTGTTAAAAAACTTCCCTTGCACATCTCCTCCAAAACTTTGTCCTTCACACCTATGTCATCTTAAACCGATGTCCGCTCAGGCAGCACGGTGGTGCAGTGGTTAGCACTGCTGCCTCACGGCGCTGAGGACTCGGGTTCGATCCTGGACCCAGGTCACTGTCCATGTGGAGTTTGCACATTCTTCCAGTGACTGCGTGGGTCTCAGCCCCACAACCCAAAGATGTGCAGTGTAGGTGGATTGGCCACGGTAAATTGTCCCTTAATTGGAAAAAAAATAATTGGGTACTCTAAATTTATTTATTTTTAAACGTATGTCCCCTCAGACTCGTGTCAAATTAATGTGCAAGGGCTTGCAAGTCCAGCAATTTATCCACCACCAGATTACTCCGATTCTTAAAATGGTGCCCCGGACAGTGACAGTGCCTCTATGGAGCACAAATTTGCTTTCCTCTCTCAGGAAGACAGCATTTATTCTTCCAGCCCTGGTGTTTGAGTCCTGAAGCTTCTCAAGGACTCTTCTCACCAGACATGCTGCAGTCTCTGAAATATCACGACGTCAAGCAGTAGAACTGGCACATGAAAGACAGGCACCAAAGGAATGCACCCGACTTGTTCAGTTGGCTTTTGTATATGGAATGATCTCATATCTAAATTTGGTTTGGAATTTTTGTTTTGTGATAGTTTTTATTTTTGCATTGTGGCTAAACCACACTGCGATGATCAGTGAGAGAGGGATGGTCTGTGAAGAACTTGATGAATGGGGAATTGGGTTTGCAATTAATAGTATCGCACATGGGTGAGTGCTTCACTGACAGCCCAGCAAAGAATGGCTGTCTAGTTTGCTTCCACTCTTCTTCGTCCTTCTCATACCGCATTTTCTCCTACTCAGTCTCATGCTCGAGCTCCTAACCTTATATCTGGTGGTAATTAAGCAATTTCCCTTCATGATGACCATGTTGAGTTACATGCTACAGACTATGTTGAATCCTAACTCATGCTGACTAGTGCATGTGGCCCAGGAGTGAAAGAATTACCTCAGCTCAATAATAATCTTTATTGTCACAAGTAGGCTTACATTAACACTGCAATAAAGTGTGAAAATCCCCTAGTCGCCACACTCCGACCCGTTCGGGTACGCAGGGAGAATTCAGAATGTCCAATTCGCCTAAAAGCAAGTCTTTTGGGACTTGTGGGAGGAAACCGGAGCACCCGGAAGAAACCCACGCAGACACAGGGAGAATGTGCAGACTCTGCACAGACAGGGTCCCAAGCCAGGAATCGAATCTGGGACCCTGAAGCTGTGAAGTAACAGTGCTACCCACTGTGCTACCGTGCTGCTCTATCACGTTGCATGTTGACTTTCATTATATGTATGCTGCATATGTGTGCATCGTTTGTGGTCCAAAGCCATCAGTTACATGTTTAACGGGAATCTATTGTTACTTGTAACCACCCTTTGATTCGCTGTGGTGGCTGAAATTCAGTTGGCACAATGGACTGTCACAGAATGAAGGAATCATGAGTGCTGCCAGGATTCTGAGCATTGGCCTGTATAACTTGTTGCTTACGGTCATATATCAGCTGCACTTTGAAGGAGCAGGATTCCTTTCAGTTCTAAGATAGTATAAAGTTGACAAGAGGTGCTCTCAAAGCGGTGTGTGCAGTTAGGAGCACGCTGCGCTATTGTAAGGTCCGCAACACCAGTCAAGACATGTATTTTCTTTGCCTACATCTTTCGAGCAAGAAAGTTCAAAATGTAGTTATCTTGCAATGAATAGAGATCATCGGTGGTTTCTGTTAGGCAACAGTGAATGTCAAATTGCAAGAATTTACAAATGTATCCAGATCTATCCTGGAAGCAGCCAGATGGATAAGAACCCATTGGCATTGTCTCCTTCACAACTGCATTGGCAATGCATTGATATCCCTGCTCTGAAGTTGCACTTATAGTTTCAGCATATAACAGATTTCAATGAAGATTTGCTACTCAAGTGCAGACAGACGTCTTATACATTGTTCCTGGCTGAAGTTTAGACCGGGGAATTTCTCCCCAGAATTTGCAGATAGCCTAACTCCTCCCCCTTCCAGTAGTATGTCCTGCTTTGTGTGCGCCCTGTTAACCTTTTACTCATTCTCCAAATCATGGTGCATTGCAAAAGGTTTGACTTTGAGTTCACCTCTATCTGATAACAAGTAGCTTGTGCAGAAATCTTAAAGAATCCAAAAGCTCCTTCAGCACCTACCACCTCTCTGAAGACATTTGCAATTTTAAATAACTGCACAAAGCACCAAACACTTCTGGAAGTGAAATACTTGCCATAACAAATTAACCAGCAACTAACTATTCAACAGTTGATGATCCCCTTAAATAATGCTGGTAGTAGAGGCTTCCTGCTGCTGAACATGTTCAGCTGTGTGAGGTTGTGAGAGGGTGTCAGCTGGAACATTGAATTCCAAAATGGCACCACTGGTGTCAGATCAGGTGTACCTAAACAACAAACATGAGCATAACCAATTTTGCGCTAAAATTGTTTAATCAATCATAATGCTTCATCTTGCAGGTTGAAGAGAGCTGCTTGAAATATTTTCACATAGGCTGGAATGGCACCTTATTTTTGCTGAGAGTTTGAAAACACTACTACAGCCAGATGATCAACATTTGTTACAATCCTTAAGTAAATTTAGCTACCACAATGTTTTAATTATTCGAGAGCAGTAAGAAACGTATCACAGAATCCATGTTATCTTCATAAATTCTATTAGTCGTGCAGAATCATGTAAAATTAGCATCACCCTCATCCCCTATTTACTGCCAAGAATTGCATAATGATGCCTCAATCATGGTGCATCAAATGTTTTAGGGGAAATCAATCCGCTGTTGTAAGAGTAGAATGTTATTGATCAAAAACATTCATGGTATCACTTATCCAATGCAGCCCTGTAATCCGATTTCAACATTTAAAAAAAATCTTTTATATATCAAATGAATGTACCCCATATTATAGTGGGTAATTTTTTACCCAGGTGAGGCTTCTAGCTAGATCATCATGTAGATTTATTGGGCTGATTCTATAACCAACACTTGTCAAGCAAAGTTCTAGATCAGGAACAGACTCAAATAAAATGACTGTGTAAAGCACTATTACAATATGGATTTGATGTATGGGGCGGGATTTTCCAGTGTTTCTCAGTGGCGGGCCATTCGCTGGCGACAGGATTCTCTACTTTCACTGATTGTCAATGGGATTTCTCATCAAAGCCGACCGGAAACGCATGGGCACAGATCTGCTGCCAGAGGGAAGAGAGATTCCCAATGGCTGGAGAATTCCGGCCATGAACTGGAACAAATACATGACTTAAAAATTAGGCCGGCACAGTGGCTAGCACATATGCACCAGGGACATAGGTACAATTCCAGCCTCGGATGATTGTGTGGAGTTTGCACTTCCTCCGGCCCCCCCCCCCCTGTGTCTGCATGGGTTTTCTCCGGGTGCTCAAGTTTCCTCCCACGATCCAAGGTTGTGCAGGTTTGATGGATCGGCGATGAAAAATGTCCCCTTAGTTCCAAAAGATTAGGTAGGGTTATGGGGATACGGTGGGGGCCTGACCCTAGGTAGGGAGTTTTTTCAGAGTATTGAACAAAGAAAAGTACAGCACAGGAACAGGCACTTCGGCCCTCCAAGCCTGCGCCGACCATGCTGCCCGTCTAAACTAAAATCTTCTACACTTCCGGGGTCCGTATCCCTCTATTCCCATCCTATTCATGAATTTGTCAAGATGCCCCTTAAACGTCACTATCGTCCCTGCTTCCACCACCTCCTCCGGCAGTAAGTTCCAGGCACCCACTACCCTCTGTGTAAAAAGACTTGCCTCGTACAACTCCTCTAAACCTTGCCCCTCGCACCTTAAACCTATGCCCCCTAGTAATTGATCCCTCTACCCTGGGAAAAAGTCTCTGACTATCCACTCTGTCTATGCCCCTCATAATTTTGTAGACCGAATGGCCTCCTTACACACTGTAAGGATTTTATGATTCTATGAAATTGAACATGGTCTAGTAGTAGCTTGTCTAAAGAAAAGGGTAGCATTTTGTAATATGGAGATGGGATACCATGCCGGATTTGTAATAATTAACCTGCTTTGCAGGCTTTTTCATTAAGCTTTCTTTTCTGTAAATTGCCCTCTCACTGTGATGGCCAATGTACTTTTTTGGGGCAAAGTCTACATTTTGTGTTGATGTGATGGTCCCCTTATTAACTCTCAGATATGTTTTCTGAGAAAGTTCTTGGCTTCCAGCAAATTATTATGTGACCAGGTTGCCTGGGAGATAAACAATAGATTGAACAATGTAAGTTTAATTATAGTAGTGTGATTCCGTATTTATGTTTGGTCAAAGAATAAGCTGGCTATAGAAGAGAAAATGGGCGCGATTCTCCGATGCCGCGCCATTTGGGAGAATCGCCTGGGGCGCCATTTTTTCACGCGACACCGGACCGACGCCCTCCCGCGATGCACCCAAGCGGCGAGATCGGCACTATCTAGTTCTGCGCGGCACAGTCCGGTGAATCGCCGAGACAGCCAAAATGGCGATTCTCCGACACCCCCGCTATTCTCGGGTCCGGATGGGCCGAGCGGCCTGCCCAAAACGACGGCTTCCCGCCGGCACCATCCACACCTGGTCGCTGCCGGCGGGAACAGCGTGGGAACGCTGGGGGGGCGGCCTGTGAGGGGGGTTCTTTCTCCGGGGTAGGACTCAAAAGGGGTCTGGCCCGCGATCGGTGCCCGCCGATCGGCGGGCCGGCCTCTCTGAAGGAGGACCTCCTTTCCGCCGCGTCCCGCAAGATCCATCCGACATCTTCTTGCGGGGCGGCGTCGGGGAGAACGGCAACCACGCATGCGCGGGTGACACCAGTTAGGCGGCGGATGACACAACGCCGCTTTTATGCGGCGCCAATGCCTGGTGCGCGCTGACGACGCTGCTTTAGCGACACGCCCCCGAGTTTCTCGCGGCCCCGATCCTAGCCCATTTTCGGGCCCGGAATCGGCCGAGATCGGGGCCGTTTCGCGCTGTCGTGAACCTCGACAGCGTGGGCACTTGGTCGCGGGAGCGGAGAATCGCGCCCAATATCTCTCAGTTGAGTTGAAATTCTGTGTGTCGGCTATAAGTTTAAAATTTTGTTAACTGAAAGACTGCTAACAGTAAGTTGGATTTATGGTACAGCCAAGCTGAGACGGGAAATTTTGGATGCAAAACTCCACAGTTAAAGAATATTTGAACCAGGAGAGTTCTAACCTAAGATGGCTCTGCTCAAGATACTCATGACACATGAGTTGAACAGGGTGTTTGCAAGGAGGACAATGGAGGCAATTTGAAAGGCAGTTTTTACCAGAAGTGAGCGGGAGGCCCAAGAAGTCTCAACACTTATACAAATCTTCGAAGCAACGACCAGATGCCCCCCTCCCCGTCCCCCCACGCAATTTCAGTGAATTTGGGTTGTTTCCTTCATAGGCATAGTTTAGAGCATCTCCGAGGAGTCATGAGCCATGGAGAAGCCCTAGTCTCGCGTGGAGAACGATTTTTAAAAAAACAGCCACCTGCTCCTGGAATTCCTAGAATGGCGAACTGGTGTAGCATAGCAAAACCAAACTATCTCCTTTTTTTTACAATGTCAATAGACTCCATGGAGCCATATTATGGTTTGGTTTGATAGCTGAGGCCATTATGAATATTTGGCTATGTTTCAAAATGTAGTTCAGCAGGAGTTTTGTATACAGTTTGATAGTTTATTAAAGTATTGTCTGTCTTTAATGTCATTTTGATTATATGTTTGTTTTTACAACTGAATGCGTATGAGGGAATTTAAATAATTTTCAATGAGTCTTGAGTTTTGATTTTGGCGTGAGTGGTTGTGTGTTTTTGAGTGACAGTGCTATTAGATTGTTAGAGGATTATTTCACATCCATTTCAAAGACTTCCCATTACTATCAAATGCTCCTGAGGTTTGTCCATTGTGGATGTTGGGTAAGTAGTTAGTGAGGTTACATGGAGAATTGTGAAGGCGAGGTGAGGTTGTGAGGGAGAGTGAAGGGTGAGGGTATCAGCTCCCGACAGTCATGATTACAATTGAGATGATGTCAGTGTAAATGGAAGCAGGCTGTCCAGTCTGCCCACCTCTGTTGCTGCCTTATGCCTTCTTCTTGAAATGGATGACTCAATTCGTGAGCCACAAACTAATTGGCACAGGATCAGTAAGATTAAAGAGGTAAATGCGTGGCTCAAAGATTACTGTGGGAGAAATGGGTTTGAATTCATGGGACATTGGCACCAGCACTGGGGACAAGGAGACATTTTCCGAAGAGACGGTCTTCATCTGAATCATGCTGGGACCAGAGTCCTAGCAAATTGCGTAACTAGGGCTGTAGATAGAGCTTTAAACTAAATAGGGTGTTGGGGGGGGGGAGGGGTCCATTGTAGGGGAAACTAGAAAAACCTATTTAAAGGAGGATTAAGAGTGCAGGTTAGCAATGTGGTGGATGGTTACCAGAAAATAAAAGTGAGTGACAGACAGATGAATGTCTTTATAGAAGAGTAGGGAAAATGTAACATTAGAACAAATTTAAAAGCTTTGTATCTAAATCCAAGAAGCACTCGTAACAAATTTAATGAGCTAACGGCGTAAATAGAAACAAAACGTTATGGGCCGGAGTGTTGACGCCAACAGAGAATCCACGGACTTTCACATCAGGAAAAACGGCGCCACACCTGCACCGATTCTGCTACCGGTGAGGGTCTAGCACGGGCGCCGCGTGGAACACCATCGCATCCCATGGAAAACGGTGCGGGATTTGCCGGGTCCATGATGGACACTCATAGGGCTGACAAGCTGCAGTCATGCTGAAATAAAACAACACCCACACACACACACACACACACAGATCGGGGTCGAAATGATGGGACAGGTTATGCTGGGGCGCCCTTACAGCTGATGGGTCGGCTAGGGCCAGAGGTCACCCAGGGGGGTACCCTGGTGTTCACCTATATGAGCCAGGGCACCAGGTTTAAAGCGGCCTGTCAGCGGCGTGTGCAGTTGCATGGCTGCCTTACCGGCTGTGGTTATGGTGCTGCGTACCTGTCCACCCCGACCCCGCAGCCCACCTCCTGGCCACCCCCCACTATTCCCCCCGGCAGGATTTTGGAAAGATAGGGTGAAAGGAAAAGGAGGTGAAGTAGCCTACACTGGAGATCAAGATGTTGAATCAGCCTGGATAGAAATAAGAAATAACAAAGGAAAGAAGTCCTTGGTAGGAGTAATCTGTTGGTCCCCAAACAGTAGTTCTACAGTGGGGCACAGTATAAACCAGGAAATACTGGGGGCTTGCAAGAAAGGTGCGGCAGTAATAATGGGTGATATTGATATGCACATAGACTGGAGTAATCAAATTGACAAGGGTAGCCTGTAGGCAGAGTTCATTGAATGTATTAGAGATTGTTTCCTGGAACAGTATTTTGGGGAACCAACCAGGGAGGAGGCTACTCTCGATTTGGTATTCTGCAATGAGGAGGATGGTTAATGACCTCATAGTTAAGGATCCACTGGAGAGTAGTGACCATAAGATTCAGTTTGGGGGTGAGAAAGTGGAGTCACACACGAGTGTTCTGGAATGAAACAAAGGAAATTACAGAACTACTGAGGACTAATTTGGCCCGTATTGACTGGGCAGGAAGGCTAAAAGGTAGGACAGCTGATGAGCAATGGCAGTTGTTTAAAGAGATACTCAATGCCTCACAACTAAAATATATCCCAGTGAGGAAGAAAGATGGAAAGAGTAGTAAAAAACATCCATGGCTAAACAAGGGGGAGTTAAAAGACATTATAAAGACAAAAACAAAGTTATATCATATTGCAAAGGTCAGTGGCAGATTGGGAAACTTTCAAACATAAACAAAGTGATGTTAAAAAATGTTAATCAAGAGAGCAAAGGCAAATGACAAAAGAATATCAAAAAGAATAGCAAAAGTTTCCACAGGTGCATGAAAGGGACGAGAGTTGCTAAGGTGAATGTTGGCCCCTTGGAAGATGGAAACGGATGAGTTAATAGTGGGGAACACAGAAATGGCAGAGATGCTAAATCAGTACTTCGCCTCAGTTTTCACAGTGGAGGACACTAATATCATTCCTATCGGAACGGGCAATTCAGAGGTAATACAAAGGGTGGAACTTGGAACAATCAGCATCAATAGGGAAACGGTACTCAACAAACTCTTGGGATTGAGGGCTGACAAGTCCCCAGGAACTGATAGCCTACATCCTAAGGTATTAAAGGAAGTGGATCCATTGGTTATAATGTTCCAAAATTCCATGGACACGGGAAAGGTTCCAGTGGATTGGAGAAATGCTGATATAATGCCCTTATTCAAAAACGGAGGGAGGCAGAATGCGGGAAATTACAGACCAGTTAGTTTAACATTTGTTGTTGGAAAATTGTTAGAACCAATTATCAAGGATGTAATATCAGGACATTTGGAAAGCCAAAGTGCTATCCATCAGAGTCAGCATGGATTTATGAACGGCAAATCATGTTTGAATAATTTGCTTGAGTTCTTCGAAGATGTAACAAGCAAAGTGGATAATATGGATATTGTAGATTTGGTATATCTGGACTTCCAGAAGGCATTTGATAAGGTGCTGCACAGAAGGTTAATTCACAAGGTGAGATCGCATGGGATTAGGAGTTACTTATTAGCTTGGATAGAAGACTGGCTGACGGACAGGAGACAGAGAGTCAGGATAAATGGGTCTTTTTCTGGATGGCAAGATGTAACTAGTGGGGTGCCTCAGGGTTCAGTCCTTGGGCCACAGCTAGAGACAATCTATATTAACGGCTTGGATATAGCGATAGAAGGTTCTATAGCCCAATTCGCAGATGACACAAAAAACAGTAAGTTGCAATGAGGAAATAAGAATTTTATAAATGGATACAGATAAGTTAGAAGAATGGGCCAAAATGTGGCAGATGGAGTTTAACTGGATAAGTGTGAGGTCATACATTTTCGTTGGAAATATGGAAAGGCAACTTATTATCTAAATGGGGCGAAACTTAGGGATGCTGCGCTGAAGAAGGATCTGGGTGTCCTCATGCATGAGTCACAGAAAACGAGCATGCAGGTGCAGCAGATAATAAGGAAAGCAAATGGAATGTTGGCATTTATAGCAAATGGAATAGAGTATAAAAGTAAGGAAGTGTTGTTGCAACTATACAAGGCCGCGCCTGGAGTATTGTGCACAGTTTTGGTCTCCTTATTTGAGGAAATATGTCATGGTTTTGGAGGCAGTACAGAGGAGGTTCACTAGATTGATTCCGAGATGAGGGGTTTGTTGTATGAGGAGAGATTGAACAGTTTAGGCCTTTACTCTCTAGAATTTAAAAGAATGAGGGGAGATCAAATCGAGGTATACAATATGCTAAAAGGTATGGATGAAGTAGACATGGAGCAGATCCTTCCTCTTGTGGGGCATTCTAAAATGAGAGGTCATAATCTTAGAATAAGAAGTAGCAAATTTTAAACAGATTTGAGGAGAAACTACTCCTCACAAATCTGTGAATCTGTGGAATTCGCTACCCCAGGGTGCAGTGGATGCAGGGACAGTGAGTAAATTTAAGGAGGAGTTAGACAGATTTTTAATTGGTATTGGGTTGAAATGTTATGGAGAACGGACAGGACAGTGGAGTTGAGGCCAGTATGGGATCAGCCATGATCACTTTGGAGGTGTTTAGGCGCGGGAGACTATATTGCCTACTTCTACTCCTCGGTCGTGTGTTCTCGGGAGGAGATGCTCTGGCTGATTTTGCAATCCGGCTCCTGGTCTGTAGCATTGTAGGTTACAGATGAGGAACATATCAGCCATGATAGAATGGCGGAGCACACCCGATGGGCTGAATAGCCCAATTCTGCTACGATATCTTCTGAACTTATAATTCTATTGTACTCCTGCTTTCCCATAATAAAAGTCTGGTGAGTGAGAATCTCCTTAACAGAGATGGGAACTTTCCTGACTTGTGCTTCCTATTTCCATAATGAAAATACAGTCCATAATGACAGGGATGTTATGAAAGCAATCATAAGAGACTAAAATTTGTATTTGCAAACATTGTTCAATGTGCTAGATTTCTGTTCCCCTGTAACCAAATCTGTCTGGCTCTTGCACTCCATCTCTCCTCATTGCTGACAGACTGAAAATACATCAATGAAGCATGCCCCAAATCCCAGCTCTGAGTTCTTTTCCCTACATTGCTGCAGGACTGTCCCCAGTACAGTTGAAATCCATACCTTTATAATCTAGTCCAGGCTTTAAATCCCACCGCCCCAGCCCAGCCCACCCCGCTTCACATGAAGACTGCTCTTAGATTTGATTCCCTTTATGTAATGCACAGGAGATTGAAAAAGATAAATTAAATCCCCAGTTATTCACACACAAGGCTGATATGCTACAGAGGGGCTAACCTCTGAGTGGTTGATTTGCATTGACTGAATAAGTTAAGTTTTTTTTTTAAGTGCTCTTTTGTTTGTACTGGTGCTTTGGGACTGTATTTTACACATAGTCCAATGTTTTTGTTGGCTAATTTGCATAATCTCAGTGCTGTGTTTATGGAGGCACAGCAAACAAGTAACGACTTGGGAAAATTTGACATGATAAATTCGGCAAAAATACAAGAAGTCACGTTGTGCAGGGAGGAAGTTCATGCAGATGAAATCCTTTTGGAAACTATTCAGATTCAGTAAGTTCTATCACTTCTTTGAGTTCTACCTTTGCATAAGTTGTAAATGCCCAAGATGAGTAGGGTGAGGCAACCACTGCCACTTTAGAAAATTGTGTATTACAGCAATTATCCATACCAGGTTTAGTTTCTGATAAAGTATCAAATAATCACAGTCCTTCTGCAGAGACTGCTGTGCATATGCATTTATCATCTGTAAGTTCATTGATGTCTCCCCTTTCCTTTTGTCCCTTTGCAGAGGCAGATGAGATTCTGTAACCCCTCAAAACAGATTATTTGAATGCCTGCCAGATGAGAAAGTCAAGGACCATGATTACCTCTAAATACAGTCTGCCTCGATATGAATTTCTTGAAGTTTAAATTATAAAGGAAGGAATTGTTGGAAGTGCTGCCTACTAAGATTGGCTATACCTATATTATGGATATAACACAGCTCCTGTTCCAGAATTGCAAATGATCATGCAATTAGTCTAAAATCTAACCTTGAAATATATTTTCTGCACTATGAAATATAATCCTGAACTGTTCCACATAATCACCGCATATTGGTAAACCCTATCTCTCGAACTGCAGTATAAAGTGTCTGCTAGATAGTATAATTTTTACTTTATTTTTATTATTACAGCTGCCGGCACTGTGCCCTCAGCAAGCTAGAGTAGAGTTCGCCTCCCTCATGGATGCCCCCAATTAAAACTTGAACCCAAGTCATTTACTAATGTCTGATGGAATAAACATGAAATGTATCGAAGCTGAATTGGATGTTAATATTACATGTTATTTTTGCTGCTTGTTCTGTTGCAGTGTTCATAATTTCTTTTTAAAATGTGGTGGTTGAATTTTTATGTTTTTGTGAGTAATATACCCTCTGTCTAGCTTTAGAATACTGGCTGACACCACTGGCATACCAACAAAATCTAGCAAGTGTTGTGATTTTTGTTATCAGTATTAGTTATCACTAATTATAGTTGAGATAGCAATTGTTTTGTTAGATTTCAAAATGCAAATCAGAATCAAATCATGTTGTTAAATTTAATTGCAGCTGGTAGTTTCTTTTCATTTTATGGGAAATTCATGCCAGAAACTAAGTCATCTGGTGTAATTTTAAATGCTTTTGGTAAACAAAAATATTAGATTCAGTTTAAAACTGAGGTCTTATAACAGATTAGGAATATTGGAGCACTTTATCCATTCTGAGACATTAAAAGACCTGTTAGTAGAAAATGGGTTTTCATGCATCTAGGGAGCCAACTATCCAAACGGCATGCATACAGAATGATTTTATGCTTCTTTCATACATATTTTTATATGAATAGGTGCCTTCGGAGCACAAGTTGATGGATGAGAGCAGCAATCAGACGTGACTGGAAATTCACATTAATGCATTTTCTTTGAAATGGCGACATAATACAGTTAAATATATTTAACCTTACTGTAATAAGACCTTGAAAACCATATTAACATAAAACATATCTCATTTCTCAACAGATTTTTGTAACAGTATCTGATCTTAAGCTTGTCTGTGGTTTGATTACATTGTGATTTTACGTTCAGCTTCTAAAATGGTAGTTCTCCTTTACCATCCATGCTCTTCAGTGACTGATGAGGCTGAGGTTAGAATTAGTCTTTGTGTTGTTGGTCCTACAATCTTTGTTTTGCTAAATGATAGTGCTTGGGCTGTGTTGCCTTACGTATATTTTTAATCATGTTATAATGGGTTGGGTATTAACTCGGAGGCAGGGAAGGAGTAGGAGAGCTTTGTGGTTGATAATGTGGAAGAATGAATTTCCCAAATTGAAACGGTGGTCCGATTGCTTTCCTAGGTCTCTAGTTTCCTGACTGCAGCCAATCAAAGGCTGTTGGTCTCTGTCCTTTAGCACCTGACCGCAGCAGGGGAGCCAGCGACGATTAGGGAGGGAGTTGGAGAAATTGATGCTCAGAGCCAGGGATCGTTTTGACTGAAGGCATGGAGTGATCAGGACATGGAGCCAGAAAACATAAGGAAATAGGGAGATCAGAGCTGTGAGACTGTTGCTGGAATCAATGGCCCAATGGAGATTGGAAGTGCAAGGTGTAGAGGGGATAGGAGGCCTCGGGGAGGTGATCGGAAGGGTAGGGGGAATGATGGGTTGCACTTGTATTGTATTGGTCAGGCATGTATACTGGATCTAGTAGGTAAGTGGAAAACCTCAGTGCTAAAAATTGCAAATCTGCCTCCTGCGAGTGGATTGATTGCCTGCTTCTGCCACCGTTAAATCCAGAATTTGGCTAATTAGTCTGGATTCAGACTTTCACCAAAAATCTGCCTGGCTTTGGTGGTAAAACTTTGATGAGTGTTCTGATAATCTCCTACAAACATAGTTGAGTGAACACCAAGTCCAGAAACGTGACTTAATGCAGAACACATGGAAGTTGATGGGTATGCTAAAAGTGTGTCAGTGACAGACATAAACACTACTTAATTTAGGTTGCTTCAAGTAAAATATGAAATGATATTGGAATAAGTTAAACAACTCCATCTACAAGTTTGCTGACGATACGACCATAGTGGGCCGGATCTCGAACAACGACGAGTCAGAATACAGGAGGGAGATAGAGAACCTAGTGGAGTTGTGAAGCAACAACAATCTCTCCCTCAATGCCAGCAAAACTAAAGAGCTTCAGGAAGCAAAGTACTGTACACACCCCTGTCAGCATCAATGAGACCGAGGTGGAGATGGTTAGCAGTTTCAAATTCCTTGGGGTGCACATCTCCAAAAATCTGTCCTGGTCCACCCACGTCGACGCTACCACCAAGAAAGCGCAACAGCGCCTATACTTCCTCAGGAAATTAAGGAAATTCGGCATGTCCACATTAACCCTTACCAACTTTTACAGATGCACCATAGAAAGCATCCTATCTGGCTGCATCACAGCCTGGTATGGCAACTGCTCGGCCCAGGACCGCAAGAAACTTCAGAGAGTCGTGAACACCGCCCAGTCCATCTCACAAACCTGCCTCCCATCCATTGACTCCATTTACACCTCCCGCTGCCTGGGGAAAGCGGACTGCATAATCAAAGACCCCTCCCACCCGACTTACTCACTCTTCCAACTTCTTCCATCGGGCAGGAGATACAGAAGTCTGAGAACACGCACGAACAGACTCAAAAACCGCTTCTTCCCCGCTGTTACCAGACTCCTAAATGATCCTCATTAACACTATACCCTGTATGCTTCATCCGATGCCAGTGCTTATGTAGTTACATTGTATACCTTGTGTTACCCTTTTCTTTTATTCCCTTTTCTTCCCATGTACATAATGATCTGTTGAGTTGCTCACAGAAAAATACTTTTCACTGTACCTCGGTACAAGTGACAATAAACAAATCCAATCCAATCCAATTTTTACGATATTATTTATCAACAGAGCATAGCATTTGCAAAGCCATTTCTTCTCAGCCACCAAGTGTGGAATTATGTGATCTGCGGCACTCAAATGATTAAAACTGAATCACAAAATTTGTGGGGCTCTGCAAGAATGCAAAGATTTAAATGCAAATCGATGGAATCTTATTCAGTACTGATTTGGGAGTATGAATGTGGAGCAAACAGACATACAGTTCTAATGTTTAACTGTGTTTGTAAAATTAGAGTTGTTTGATGTATGCCTCATATTTTTCTTTCCCCTGCTCCCCTGTTACTCCCATTCCTCATGAGCCATATTTTTCCCTCATTTTGTATCCCATCTCTCCTGCTTCCCCATCACTCCTGTATCAGCTCTTCTCTTTTTGTAGTCTGTCCCTCACTTTTCACTTAACCTTTTTCTCTTCTGCTTTTTGCTTTCCTCTTCTATTTGTCAAAAACGTATTTTCCCTAAGATCACTTGTAACATTAGTTCTGCCAGATGAGGAAACCAAAGAGTTGAAAATCAGGCTCAATAGCTTAAGGTGCTCTGCAGAGACAGAGAAAATACCAGCCAGATTAAAAAGTCAAAAGTGGGAGAGAATAGACCCTGATATAATTCAGAGTATGAGTGAGTCAGGCCTACCTCGTAGATATTCAACACTACTTTTCTGGTGAAGCCAAAGCAATGCTCTATTTTGTCGTTAGGACTTTTTAATATTAAATAATTGCAAGATTAGAAATTCCTAACTGTAGTGTGTAGTGATTACCTGAATCAGCAACTTCAGATGAAGGTGAGTTATGGATCGAGGAATGCTGCTGATTTTGATCAGCAAGCTCAAACACCAAATCCTCAACAGAATGCATTAAACACAGGTGTTTGAAATTTTTATCTTGGGCCTGCTTTTATTACTTGCCACCTTAAAAGATGGCTTGCTTTGTGTTATGGGAATTGGATTAGGCAGGGGCAGATGGTTCATATATGACAATGATGACTAAATGGTATAAAATATACAAATTTGCAAGTTTATTCTGGTGTAGTGCATGTCCTAAAATTAGACAATGCAATGTGGAAAAGGTTCCATAAAATGTCATATAATTTGCATTGTATGAACATTATATATTGACACATATTTATGGATGGTACTAAGATTGAGAAAAAACTCTCAAATGTCAGCTGTGTGAATTCTAGCAGATGTTCAAAGCTAATGAAAGTGCAAGTAGCTATCACTATTGCTCCTGACATTGGTGGTTGTGTGATAAGGAATACATGAGACTTGGGTGCCAAGGCAAGATGGAGGAGTTCCTCAATAAGTGCTTCATTTCTCTCATGAAATGAGAAAATACCAGAGCTGAAACAATTGGTTGTGCCTCTTGTGTTGTTTGGGTCCAGTTTGATATCCTTCCATCTCTTTTTTTCCCTGTTGTGGTCATGCTGAGCACTCAGACAAATCAATCAATCTAGTAATGCAGTTTAATATTCTCGACAAGTCTTCCGGTGGCGACTATGCTGTGAACAGTTGCACATTTAACAGCTCCTGCTCTTGGTGGTTTTTTGACGGCTTTTAAGCTGGATTTTCACGGAAAAAAATTTCTAACATAAGTGGATAAAAGTGAGAGGAGGAAAGGGCGACCCCTATCCTATGGAATTATAATCGCTCGAAAAATAATCGCAAAAGAAGGAATCAAAAGTTGGTTGGAAGTGAGGAACTGAGCTTGGCGGCTGCAATGGCAGAAGTGAGATCCGTCCGCGTCGGCCCAATGGTCGACAGACCAGTTGGTTGCATACCTGGATGAGAAGTTCGCCCGGCACCGTAAGGAGTGTGCGGAGGACCTGACCAAGGTGGTGGCCTCGATTAAGGATGCTGTCTACCGGATGGAGGTGACAATGAAGACCCAGGACAGTCGATCCAAAAGCTGCAGGAGCAGGCGACGGAGCAGTCCACTGGGATGGCACTGCAAATTAGTATTTTAAAAGATCGGCAAAAGCGGCTGCTGGAAAAGGTGGAGGACCTGGAGAATCGTTCCCGCAGGCAGAACGTTTGGATTGTCAGTCTCCCGGAGGGAAAGGAAGGATCGGATGCCGGTGCGTAAGTTGTGAGGATGTTCGAGAAAATGATGGGGGCAAATGCGTTCGACAGGTATTTGGAGGTGGACCGGGCTCACAGGCACTTATGAGCAAGCCCCAGGGTCGTGAGCCCCCAAGGGCATTGGTGGTGAGGCTTCACCGATTCCAGGACAAGGAACGCATCATGAGATGGGCTAGGGAGACGAAACGGATCGTATGGGAAGAAGCCGAGATCCGGGTTTACCAGGACTTGGGAGCAGAACTTGATAAGAGGAGGGCGAGTTTCAATAAAGTTTAAGCGGCGCTGTATGCGAAGGGAATAAAATTTGGACTTCTCTACCCGGCCCGTCTTTGGGTAACATACGAAGAACGGGAACTGTATTTTGGCTCGCCGGAAGAAGTAGCGGGCTTTATGAAAGACAACCTGGGGGACCCATAAGGACTTAATAAAAAGAGAAAACTGGTCGGTAGCAATTTACATCAAAGTTCTGTGCTGCACTGTAACTTGAGTTGCGATGACTGGGAAGAGACGGGGATTTTTTCTTTTTGAGTTACCTAACTTTGATCTAAGGTACAGTTTCTTCCTTTTTGTTTGTGTTTGTAAAAAAAAAGGAAAAAAAGGGAAAATAATAATAAAGGGGGAAAAAAAGGAATGGAGGGGGGAGAAGAAGAGTTTTCAAATTAAGATGGTCTAGGAGGGAAAGACATCTGTTCGAGTTTTTACATATATAATTTTTTCTGTCTCTCCATTTGCCCTCCTTGTTTACACTTCTATTGTTTGGGGCTCTGTTTGAAGGTGATGGGATTGATAAGATGTTGTAAAGGGGAAGGGGTTGGCCACTGAGTTGGGGTCTTAGTGGAGGGTGTGTTTACTTTTTGCACTCGGTGCTATTGTCCTGAAAACTTATGGAAAGAGCTGGCGTGTAGAAGATCCAGCAGCCGGTAGACTTTTAGGCTTCAGGGTTGGAGCTGCTAGGTTAGCTGGTAAGGCTAACTCATGAAGCGAAGTGGGGGGTGAGCTGAAAAGTGACGGGGAGGGGAGGTTACTGCTGACGATTAGGGGCTTCCAGGAGGGTGGAGATGGAGACTAGATGACGGTTGCCGCCGATGGGCGCATCTGGAGAGGAGCGGGCCATGGGCTAGGGGCTGACCTAGGAAAGGTCATGGCTGATCAACAGGGGAGGGGGGCAAGAGCCCCCCCTTCTCTCCCCTCCCCCCCCCCCCCCCCCCCCCCCCAATCCCCAGACAGGAATGGTTACATGAAATGTTCGTGGCCTGAATGGGCCGGTCAAGAGGGCCCTTGTGTTCGCACACTTGAGACAGTTAAAAGCAGACGTGGCCATGTTACAGGAGACACACTTGAAGCTGGGGTTTCAATTTAGACTGAAAAAGGGATGGGTCGGGCAGGTGTTTTATTCAGGATTGGACTTCAAAACAAGGGGGGGTGGCCATCCTGGTTAACAAAAGTGTGGCATTCGAGGTGGGGAAAATGGTGACAGACCCGGGAGGCAGATTTATCATGGCGTGTGGGAAACTGGAGGGAATGGCAGTGGTGCTGGTGAATATATATGCCCCAAACTGGGACGCTGTCGCATTTGTTGGGAAGATGCTGAGAAAAACCCCGGACCTCGACTTGCACCGGTTGATCATGGGGGGTGATTTTAATAATTCGGTCTTAGATCCTAGAATGGACTGGTCGAGTTCTAGGTCGTGGAAAGTGTCAGCAATGGCAAAAAAGCTGCGAAGGTTCATGGAGCACATGGGAGGTGCTGATCTGTGGAGATTTGAGAAGCCAAGGAGTAAGGAATATTCATTCTACTCCCATGTTCACAAGGTATACTCCAGGATCGACTTTTTTATATTGGACAAAACATTATTAGCGTGGGTAGTGGACACACTGTATTCAGCAATCGTAGTATCGGACCATGCGCCACATTGGCTAGACCTATAGGTGAACACGGGAAACTCTCAGCGCCCACAGTGGAGGCTAGATGGAGGGTTGTTAGCAGACGATAAGATATGTGAGCGAGTGGGGAGGCCATTCGGGGGTATATAAACACCAACGAAACGGGAGAAACCGCAGCTGGGGTGATGTGGGAGGCATTGAAAGCGGTCATCAGAGGGGAATATATTTCGATTGGGGCCCATAGGGAGAGGGCTGAACGGGCAGAGCTCGATATGTTAGCAGGAGAAATCTAGCGTGTGGATAGGAGATATGCGGAGTTGCCAAATGAAGAGCTCCTGAAGGAGCGTCAGAGACTTCAAATGGATTTTGCGCTCCTTTCCACAGGTAGGGCAGAGGGACAGCTGAGGAGGGTAAAAGGGGCAGTGTACGAATATGGGGAGAAAGCTAATAGGGTGTTGATGCATCAGGTGAGGAAGCAGGAGACGGCAAGAGAGATAGGGAAAATTAAGGATGTGAGGGGGAAAGTAGTGAGGGACCCGGGGGCAGTTAATGACTTGTTCGGTGAATTTTATAGCCGTTTATATGAGTCTGAACCCCCTGCGGGGGAGGAGGGAATGAACCAGTTCCTGGGAGGCTAGCGTTCCCGTAGGTAGATGAGCTGGTGGAAGCCTTGGGGAGCCCAATTGGGCTCGGTGAAGTAATAGACGGATTGTGGGCAATGCCAACGGGTAAGGCCCTGGAACCTGACAGATTCCAGTGGAATTTTATAAATGTTTTTTGGGCTCGTGGGACCGCAGTTAGTCGAGGCTTTCAATTAATCCAAGGAGTTAGGAATGCTTCACCCAACGCTATCACAGGCATCAATCTCTCGCATCCTGAAGCGAGACAAGCTGTGGATTGTACAGACCAATTTCCCTTTTGAATGTGGATGTTAAATTACTGGCAAAGATCTTGGCCACCAGAATAGAGGATTGTGTCCTGGAGGTAATAGGTGGGGTTCGTGAAGGGCAGGCACCTGACGTTTAATATTAGGCGGCTTCTCAATGTTATAATGAAGCCAGCCGAGGGACGTGAGGCTGAGGTCATAGTAGCCATGGATGCGGAGAAGGCTTTTGACCGGGTGGAGTGGAAGTACCTATGGGATATCTTAGGCAGGGATTTGTGGACTGGGTCTGGCTGTGGTATCAGGCCCTGGTGGCAAATGTGAGAACCAACCGATCCCGGTCAGAATATTTTAATCTCGGGAGAGGGACAAGGCAGGGATGCCCGCTCTCCCCATTACTGTTTGCCCTGGCAAGTTAGCAATGGCCCTTAGAGCATCGAGTGCGTGGCGGGGAATAGTGAGGGTGGGGGGGGGGGTGGGGGGGAGCACAGGGTTTCTCTTTATGCGGATGACTTGCTGCTTTATGTTACAGACCCGGTGAGGGGAATGACCAAAATCATGGAGGTACTGGGAGAATTCGGGCGATTTTCAGGCTACAAGCTGAATATGGGAAAGAGCGCGATGTTTTGTGATCCAGGCGCGGGGACAGGAAAGTAGTGGTGGGGAGTTATAGATATTTAGGGATTCAAGTGGCTAAAGAGTGGGGGCAGCTCCACAAGTTAAATCTGGACAAAGCGGTCGACCAAATGAAAAGGGATTTCCACAGATGGGACATGCTCCCACTGACGTTAGCGGGAAGGGTCCAGACGGTGAAGATGACAGTCCTCCCAAGACTGCTTTTCTTTTTTCAATGCCTTCCAATTTTTGTCCCAAAGGCTTTTTTTAGAAAAATAAATGTGACGATTACAGATTTTGTATGGGCGGGGAAAACCCCGAGAGTAAAGAGGGCAATTCTGCAGCGGGGTCGCATGGAGTGGGGGCCTGGCCCTCCCGAGCTTTATTAATTATAACTGGGTGGCCAACATATCGATGGTCAGGAAGTGGGTAGTGGGGGAGGGGTCCACCTGGGAGTGAGTGGAAGCGGCATCCTGTAAGGGCACGAGTTTGGAGGCTTTACTAGCGGCGTCCCTGCCGTCTTCGCCGGCTCGGTACTCTACAAGCCCTGTGGTGGTGGCAGCCCTAAGGATTTGGGGGCAATGGAGGCAGCACATGGGATTAGAGGAGGCATCAGTGTGGCCTCCGGTCTCTAACAATCACCGGTATATCCCTGGGAGGCTGGATGGGGGCTTCAGAAGATGGCAGCAGGCAGGGATCAAGAGACTTGGGGACTTATTTATCCAGGAGGGCTTTCCGACCTTGGAGTCACTAGAGCAGGAGTTTGAGTTACCGGGTGGGAATGAGTTTGATATCTTCAGGTCTGGGACTTTGTCCGGAGGCAGGTTCCAATCTTCTCTCACCTCCCCCTGAGGGGACTACAGGACAAGGTGATGTCAAAAACTGGGGTTGGGGAAGGGAGAACTTCGGAGATATACAAGGTGATGCAGAAGTGGGAAGAAGAGCTGGGAAGAGAGCTGGAAATGGAAAAATGGGAAAAAGCCTTGAAGAGAGTTAATTCATCTTCGTCCTGTGCCAGACTTAGCCTCATCCAGTTCAAAGTGGGCCACAGGGCTCACATGATGGTAGCCCGGATGAGCAGATTCTTTGAGGAGGTGGATTATAGATATGGGCCGTGTGGGGGTAGTCCAGCTAACTATGGGCATATGTTCCTGGCATGTCCGAAACTGAGGGAATTCTGGCAGGGATTTGCAGACGTTATGTCAGAAGTCCAGGAAGGGAGGGTAACCCCGAGTCCAGAACTGGCAATATTTGGGGTATTGCATGATCCGGGGGCCAAGGGGGGAAGGGAGGCCGATGTCCTGGCCTTCTCCTCCCTGGTGGCCTGGAGATGGATTTTGCTGGAATGGAGGGACTCGGAGCCCCCGAAGTCAGCGATAAGGCAGGGTTTCTCAGCCTGGGAAAAAAATCAATTTCGCCTTGAGAGGATCAACTCAGGGGTACGCCCAAAGATGGCAACCGTTCATCAACTTCTTCAAAGAAAATTAAACGTCAGCACTAAGGGGGGGGATGGAGGGGAGGAAAACAGGAGGCATGACAGTGTTAAATAAGGACAGGGAACTCAGTATATGGGTAGCTAGGAAATAGGGCGCGGGCAACTGAGGACATTGTGGTTTTTTGGGGGTTCCACGTGTCGGCCCACACGACTGTTTTAAGAAATGTTAATGTGTTAAACTGAAAATTTTAAATGCTTCAATAAAATATTTTCCAAAAAAAAACATTCTCGACAAATTAATATTGAAAGCCACAGAAACAACATTCAAATAACTGCATGTATTCAGGTTCATTTTTGTTTTATGTTGCCTCAATGCTATGAAGTCAACTACATAGAGTAAATGGGATCATTTTTACAGTACCAGGAGCCATAACAAAGAGAAAATAAGTAACCAAAGCAGTTAAGTTACCCTACAAAAGTAAGAAATCAATATCTGGAAGATTTCTTCCTCAAGAAGCAATATATGACAGTCAGTTTCTGAACTTGCATCCAATCCACAATGCTAGCTAATGCTGTAGCAATAAATTGAAAATTACCCTGTAGTGTCTGGAGGATCCAACAGAACTCATCCAAACTTTGTAACTAAATTTGACAATGTGGCATCAAATCTAAGTGGTCTGAGAAGACCAATGCCAGAGACTTTGACTGCTTTGCTGAGCATACACGTTGGGTCCTCACATGATTTCCACTACCAATTTAACAACTTTAAAAATTGCTTTGCATTGATCATAAACTTGCCACTTAAATTAACCTATAATTTTAAGAAATTTTAAGAACAGATAAAAAGGGATACTTCCAGGGAATAATTCATTGAGGTGCATTGTAAGATGCATGATGGCAATGTTTTTTTTTATCCAACAGTAATTACACTTTTTCTTTTCATTTCAGGGCAACTTTGTTGCTTGCATGACAGCCATCCTGAGGCAGATGGAAGATTATCATTATGCCCATTTAATCAAGACCTATGGGAAGATGAGATCAGATGTTGTAGTAAGTTGAACAACTAATTGTGCACTTGGCTTTCAGAACTGAGGTGTATGACGCATTGAACAGGTTTCTATTATGCCACAGTGAAGTGTAAATATTTCATCCTGACAGTGCATTTCAAATACATTTTAAAATTACTTTGTTTTTTTTTAATTGCACTTTTGAAAGTAAACTTTGGATGCTCTTAGATTGATTTTGAAAGCTTTGTGGAATATTGTTGGATCCTATAAATTAGCAGTTCATCACAATCTTCCCATTTGATTGTTTGATCACACTTCTTCCCCTTCACTGGCCTCGCATTTGCTACCTCGTGACTTTCCCAGGAGCATTTGCTACCTCGTGACTTTCCCAAGAGCACTTCCTACCTTTTTACTTTTCCATCACTGTACTTTTCTTGTAATCTTTGAAGTGCCGATACAAACTTACACCTCTCCCAGTGCTGGGAGAGGTGAGTGCACAAAAGATGTGGCAGGAGTGCCTTTAGACACGGAGTGCTGATTGGAACAGAGTGCATCTGAGTTTAGGTGAGTGACTGAGTGCTGATTGGAACAGAGTGCATCTGAGTTTAGGTGAGTGACTGAGTTCGGGTGAGTGGCGAGAGAGGGCTGTGTTTTTGTTGGTGTTCGGGTTTATCCTTGAGGTTATATTTAAAAAAAATTATTATTTAAATTAATTAACTAGTTGAATATGGCTGGACAGATGATGTGCTGTTGCTGTATGATGATGGAACTGGTGGGTCCCATTGAGACCGTCAGTGACCACATCTGCAGCAAGTGTTGGCTGCTCGAGGAACTACGGCTCAGAATTGATGAGCTGGAGACCGAGCTGCACACACTGCGGCACATCAGGGAGGGGGAAAATTACCTGGACGCTTTGTTTCAGGAGGCAGTCACACCCGGTAAAATAAGTATTGTTAATTCGGACAGTGGTCAGGGACAGAGTGGTGTGACTGCAAGGGAGGCAGGTAGGGGGATCCTGAGTTTAGGAGTTGAGGAGCCTCAGCCCTTGACCTTGTCCAACAGGTATGAGGTACTTGAACCCTGTGTGGATGAGGAAGAGGGCTGTAGGGAGGATGCGTTGACTGACCACTGCACCGTGGTACAGGAAGCCATTCAAGAGGGGGGAGCAAAAAGACAAATGGTAATTGTAGGGGATTCTATAATTAGGGGGATTGATGGCATCCTTTGTAAGCCAGATCGAGAGTCCCGCATGGTATGTTGCCTGCCCGGTGTCAGGGTGAGGGACATCTCTGGTCGGCTTGAAAGGATTTTGGAGAGGGAGTGGGAGGATCCAGTTGTTGTGGTCCACATTGGGACTAACAACATAGGTACGACTAGGAAAGAGGACCTGTTTGGGGATTATGAAACACTAGGGACTAAATTAAAGAACAGGTCTTCCAGGGTTATAATCTCTGGATTACTACCCGAGCCACGTGCCAATTGGCATAGGGTTGAGAAAATTAGGGAAGTTAACACGTGGCTAAAGGAGTGGTGCGGGGAAGAGGGATTCCATTTCATGGGGCATTGGCATCAGTACTGGGGCAGGAGGGACCTGTACCGTTGGGACGGTCTTCACCTGAACCATTCTGGGACCAGTGTTCTAGCGAATAGGATAAATAGGTTGGTCACAAGGACTTTAAACTAGCAAGTTGGGGGGAAGGGAAGTGTAAAGCTATGGACAGTATAATGGTTAATGGAGATCAAGGCAGCAGGTTACGTGACAGGTTATTATGTAGAGATATGGGTTCAAAGACAAGGAAAATTAGGAGAAAGGGTAAGAGGGAAAATAAATTGCGAAAAGTTATTGATCAAGGTGTTAGGATTCATAACAAAGACATAAAAAACAGCATAAGTGTACTTTACCTGAATGCTCGTAGTATACGATATAAGGGAAATGAGTTGATGGCGCAAATCATCGTGAATGACTATGATTTAGTGGCCATTACTGAAACATGGTTAAAAGATGGTCACGACTGGGAGTTAAATATCCAAGGGTATCAGACTATACGAAAGGATAGAATGGACGGTAAGGGCGGTGGTGTAGCTTTGTTGTTTAAGGATGGCATCCAGGCAATAGTAAGGGATGATATTGGTGCTATGGAGGACAAGGTTGAATCAATTTGGGTGGAAATCAGGAATAGTAAGGCGAAAAGGTCACTGATAGGAGTAGTCTATAGGCCACCAAATAGTAACAGGATGGTAGGGCAGGCAACGGATGCATGTAGAAATGGTACAGCGGTTATCATGGGAGATTTTAATCTGCATATCGATTGGTTTAACCAGGTTGGTAAAGGCAGCCTTGAGGAGGAGTTTATAGAATGTGCCTGGGATAATTTCCTGGAACAGTATGTAATGGAACCTACAAGGGAACAAGCGGTCCTAGATCTGGTCCTGTGTAATGAGGCAGGATTGATTAATGATCTCATAGTTCGGGATCCTCTTGGAAGGAGCGACCACAATATGGTGGAATTTAAAATACAGTTGGAGGATGACAAGGTAAAATCAAACACTAGTGTTTTGTGCTGAAACAAAGGCGATTACAATGGGATGAGAGAAGAACTAGCTAAGGTAGACTGGGAGCAAAGACTTCATGGTGAAGCAGTTGAGGAACAGTGGAGAACCTTCCGAGCGATCTTTCACAGTGTTCAGAAAAGGTTCATACCGACAAAAACAAAAGACGGTAGAAAGGGGAAAAATCGACCGTGGATATCTAAGGAGGTGAGGGAGAGTATCAAATTGAAGGAAAGTCTGCAGAAGGATTTGGATAGGTTAGGTGAATGGGCTCGGGTCTGGCAGATGGAATTCAATGTTGCCAAGTGTGAGGCTATCCATTTTGGGAGGAATAACAGCAGAATGGATTATTATTTAAACGGTAAGATGTTAAAACATCTGGGTGTGCTGGTGCACGAGTCGCAAAAAGTTGGTGTGCAGGAGCAACAGGTGATTAAGAAGGCTAATCGAGTTTTGTCTTTCGTTGCTAGAGGGATGGAGTTCAAGACTAGGGAGGTTATGCTGCAATTGTATAGGGTATTGGTGAGGCCGCATCTGGAGTATTGTGTTCAGTTTTGGTCTCCTTACCTGAGAAAGGACATATTGGCACTGGATGGAGTGCAGAGGAGATTCACTAGGTTGATCCCAGAGTTGAGGGGATTAGATTATGACGAGAGGTTGAGTAGACTGGGACTGTACTCATTGGAGTTTAGAAGGATGTGGGGCGATCTTATTGAAACATATAAAATTATGAAGGGAATAGATAGGATAGATGCGGGCAGGTTGTTTCCACTGGTCAGGGAAAGCAGAACTAGGGGCATAGCCTCAAAATAAGGGGAAGTAGATTTAGGACGGAGTGTAGGAGGAACTTCTTCACCCAAAGGGTTGTGAATCTCTGGAATTCCTTGCCCAGTGAAGCAGTTGAGGCTCCTTCTTTAAACGTTTTTAAGAAAAAGATAGATACCTTTCTAAAGAATAAAGGGATTCGAGGATATGGTGTACGGGCCGGAGAGTGGAGCTGAGTCCACAACAATCAGCTATGATCTCATTAAATGGCGGAGCAGGCTCGAGGGGCCAGATGCCTATTCCTGTTCCTAATTCTTATGTTCTTATGTACACCTTCCAGTCTTCTTTACTCTTGTCACTCACCTCATCCTTAATTCTTCATTCACTTTCTCTCATTCCATTTATTTCCCCTAAGGTTAAGTTGCAACACGGCAGAGATTCCCATACAATGTACAATATTTTTTTCTCCCATTTTCCTTCCTTCATCTCTAAAATATTTGTAAATTCATAGAGGAGAAAGCAACATCGATACCAGCTCCATCACCATAACATTGTTTTCTTTTTTGAAAGGAAACGTACTGCAATAGAAATTTGTTCTCAGTAATGCTTGTGACATGTATCTTTTTCAAAATTATTTGAATGAAAGCTGCTGGGCTGAAAGTACTCCGAGTTAAAGAAAAATATCCCATTAGTAGAGTTGACTGAACAATACTGACGCACCTGAGAGATTAGATATACTGAACATGTTCAGTCTGTACAATCCAAATTCAGCTCATAGTCACAATTCTGGGCACGGATATAAAATCCAAACACTGCCTTTTGGAAGCCAGGAAAAAAATGAATAAAAGCACAAAGACATTTTAATCATTCATTTAATAATTTTATTGTGAAATATGAAAAATTGCCTTCAAATCATTACTTGGAAATCAGAAATTTCAGTTATTGATCTGGGGAAAAACTGTTAAACACTCTTTCCAAAAATCGTTTTGATTACAGTGAAGGAGTCCAATAGCTACATTTTGTAATCACAGATTAATATAATCTATAAAATAGAAGCTATTGTGCAACAAAATAACCCTTTTAATGTTAAAACTAAAGGTACAACAGGTATGAGTTTTCAATTTTCTCCTCTCTTCTGAAGATAGTGACTCATAACCTGGAATTGAACTTGGAATCTTGTGTGTCTGTAATGCACAGTTTCATACTGGGAAATGAATTTATCAACTGTATCTTTAAGGAACCTAAATTAACAGAAAATCACAGTTATATCCCCCTTTTGAGCAGAGGCAGATTTACAGGTCTTGGTGCTCTGTGCTCAGCTTCAATTTTGCTTCCCCCTGAAGGCCGAAGACCACCTCTCTCTTATTCCTTCCCCTCCCACACACACACTCTCTTCCCTCCTCCACCCCACCTCTCACACACATCTTTCCCCACCACCCGCGCACACCCTCGCTTAACCCCTCTGCTCACACATACTTTCTCTTCCCCACCACTCTCATACACTCCTCCTTCCCCCTCATCCTCTGCACTCGTCACCCCCACCCCTCGCACACATTCTCTCTTTCCTACCCAGGCCTCACGCGCACACTCTTACACTCTTCCCCCACACTTGGCACACACACTGTCTTCCCCCCCCACCCCTCCACATACAACCTTTCTTCACCCCACTCCTCACACACTGAGCTGGATTCTCCGTCAGCTGACGTCGGAATCACGAACAGCAATCAGGCAGAGAATAGGGCGTCAGCTGAAAATCAAGGCTGGTGCTGGCCACCCAGCTGAATGTCATGCTCCAGCGCCACAATCGCGGTGTCAAACGTTCAACGCCCCATGCCGGCGTGGGCATGCAAATTCTACAGTTACGCCACAGGTCTGGCCTGGTAGTCTCCGGCCTCCCGCGATGCTCCGCTTCTGCCAGGTGCAAGTGACAATGGTGAGGTACACTTGTGGCATTTAAAAACAGGGACCAGGCGCCGTGGCTGCCGCGGAAGTGAGTGCAGGTAAGTCACCAAAGGTGCAACAGAGGGCTGCCAGTTGTGCCTCTAGCTGGTGGGGGGGGGGGACTGCCAGGGCCGGGGTGAGTAGCGCGGGGTGACCAGAAGAAGGGCCTTAGGATCAGGGTGTCCCCCTGGGACCGATGAAGCTGGGCGCAGACTGCCGTTACCGTGGCCTGCAGGGGAGCTAACTGGCTGCGCACCCCACTGATTGCCCACCGTGTCTCGTGAATGTGCACGTGCCAACGGCTGTATGGGGTTACCCCCCCCTCCTTGCCCTCAGGAACCCATCAGATCCCAACGGCCCATCAATGGGATGTGCATGGCCCAGCACAGTCAGTGGCCACCAGGTGTTGGCACTCCTCTGTGCACCCACCTGTGGTACTGCCCCACTGCTGGGGATGTTTGCGGGGTGCCCAGTGCACCTCCAACAGCGATCGCATGCACCGTGGCCCTTGGTACTGCTACTCCCACTTCCCCCAGTGTCCCCCAGGACAGGTACCCCAACAGTGGCACTGCCAGCCAGCCCACTGCGCAGGAACACCTGCTGTCACCATGCTCCGCCTGCCCACTGCGCCCCTGCTCCCATCCAACCTGTCACCGACAGGCGGGCACAATCAGTGCATTGCACAGGACCCATGGCACACTACAGCTATGGTCCGAACAGGTGCTCAAACCCCTGCCCAGCCCATCTGCAGTTCCTGCCTGTGCGCAGCAATGCCCTCCACAACCAGGTGTATCGTGGGGAACGGCCGTGGAGGTGGGCAGGATTGGGAGGGAGAATGGGGACATGCGAGGCATGGGCTGCAGTGTAGACTTTGGTGGGCACAGGAGCACTCACCATGCTAATATGTCTGTCCTATACCCCCTGCAGAAAATGGAGTTCGGAGTACAGTCAGGTGTAGTTGGCCAACGCCTGGCCAACGTAGCCCTGGCGGGTACACTGGGGCTGCACAAGCAGGAACTGCTCAGGCATGACCCTGCAGAACAGGTGCCTGCCCAAGTGGAACAGGGGCCAGTGGTGAGGATGGAGAGCCGGCCGTCGAGCAGGCCAATAAGGTGGGAAGGAGGTTGCCGCAATAGACTTCATGTATTTCGGAAGTGCCTGACATAGGAAGACCTGCCGGAGCGGGTGTGCCGCCGCCGACTGCAGTTGTGCAGAGAGACCATGTGACATCTGTGCCAGATGATGGCGCATCTGGAACCACGAGGCTATGTGCGAGGACACACACTTCCGGTGGCTGTCAAGGCGATGGTCACTCTGAACTTTTATGCTCTGGGGTCCTTTGCAAGTGGGACCTGTCTGGGATCTCCCAGACCTTTGTGCACAGGGGCATCTGCGCTGTAGCAGATGTCCCATATGCCTGGGCAGTGCAACATGTCACCTTCACCAGGTTGACTGGGCAGCAGGATTCACTGTCATGCCCAAGGTCCTGGGAGTGATCAGTGGGCCAAATGTACCCCTTCGGGCACTGGCGCATAAGGGGGTTCCCTTCATCAATCAGAAGGGATACCACTTCCTCGGTGTGCAGTTGGCTGTGACCACCAGGTGCACATGGTGCACGACTGCGCCTGATATCCAGGCAGCGTGCACAATGCTTTCGTCTTTGCAAACTGACGGTTCCCAGCACCTTCGAGGCGAACCCACTTGTGGCGGCTTGGCTCTTGAGCGCCAAGGTTTACCCGCTGTGATGACTCCTGTGATGATAAGGAGGCTTCAAACCGATGCGGAGAACCGCTGCAACAACACCCATGCAACAACCAGGGGTGTCCTCAAGATGGGCTTCAGGTGCCTGGAGCACTGGTGTGGCCATCCAATACTGCCCTGTGAAGGTCTCGTGCATCATCGTTTGCTGCATCCTCCACAACAGCACACTGCAGAGGGACAACATGCTGGAGGTGGAGGAACGCAGGCCTCGTCTGAGCAGGAGGATGGACAGGACATGGGGCCCAGCCAGGCAAGGAGACCGCATGATATGTGTGCCGGTGTCGCCGCGCAAAAGACAAATTGATTGCCTCCAGGCTCACCGATTCGGGGACCTGGCCACCGGCGGCTGAACTGTCCCACTCCACCCCACAACCTGCACCTCACGGTTCTTCCCCTGGCCTCAACCCATCCCTCCCACCCCAGCATCACGTCTGAGGCTCCCTATGGGTGCACTATGGGGTGGTGGCTCTAGGTCAGCAGCATCGTGGGTCTGGCCCTTGGGATGGGGGATGATGATGACCTGCTCTATGATGAGCTCTGGTGCTCCACAATGGCTGATGACGTCTGACTCCCGCCCTGGTGCCATATTCCACTATCCACCGGTGATCCTTGCATGCGTGTTAGCCATTCCATCACAGGGGCCCAGGGGTGGGGCCTGGGTGGGGGGGGGGGGGGGGGGGGGGGGGGGGGTTGCAGGGTAGCGGTGATGGATAACAAACTGGGTAGGCCCACCCTCTGCACCCAGCCCAGCCCATTCCCCACACCCTACGGACACAGGGCCGAGGCAGATCGGAATTACAGTGTTACATGTTTATTGGTGTCAGTGCTATGTACAATAACTGTGCCCTAGCCTCTACCGCTATCCTATGTGCTTCAACTTAACTAGTGTTTAACTTTCTAGTCTTAGGTGCCCTAATACTCCATTTAGGTGAGTCCCCAGGCGGTACATCAGGAGTGAAGGCGGCCTGATGCGATTCCCGCCCTGTGTCCCTTTGGTAACTGTCCTCTGGAGCGACCGGGCCCAGCAATCTTCCGGGTGCCGCAGGTGGCCTGGTGCCACCATGTTCTGCCCTCTGTCCGTCGGATGAGCCAGGGATAGGTGAGGGGGTTTAGAGGCGCTGCTGTGTTCCAGTGCCTCCCCTGCAGGACTCACTGGCACGGCCACCATCACCTCCTCCCCCCTTGGGGTGCTCAGTGACCCCCAGGCTACTTTGGCCGAGGGTGTGGTTGTAGCAAGCAGAGGCTCCGCCATCATCTGGCACTGCCAGTCCTGGAGACCTGCTCTTGCCTTGACCAGGGTCTCCATGCTTGAGTCACGGAGCATAGGGACTGTGCTACGTCCCTCTGGCTCTGTGCCATGTCGCTCTGCCACTGTCCATGTCCCTCTGGCATTATGCCACGTCCCTCTGGCACTGTGCCATGTCCCTCTGGCACTGTGCCATGTCCCTCTGGCATTGTGCCATGTCCCTCTGGTTCTGTGCCATGTCGCTCTGCCACTGTCCATGTCCTTCTTGCACTGCCATGTCCCTGTGGCACTGCCACGTCCCTCTGGCATTGTGCCACGTCCCTCTGGCATTGTGCCACGTCACTCTGGCATTGTGCCACGTCCCTCTGGCATTGTGCCACGTCCCTCTGGCATTGTGCCACGTCCCTCTGGCATTGTGCCACGTCCCACTGGGACTGTGCTACATCCCTCTGGGACTGTGCCTTGTCCGTCTGATACTGTGCCACCTCCCTCTGGGACTGTGCCTCATCACCCAGGGACCATGCTACGTCACTTAATGACTGTGCCAGATTCCTCTGTGTCTGGTTCAGGTCAGCCAGTGTCAGGCCAATGCTCTCGAGGCGCCAACAGCCATGGCCCATTGTGACTGGGCCACATTCTGCTGCAACAATGTCCATGTTTTCTTGGTACATTGCTACCCTGTCCTGTGCCTCAGCTGCCGCCCATACAGAGTGCTGCAGGCTTTGAACATCCTGACCTATGGCCGATATATTTGCGGTGACCGTGCGGTGTTGGCCTGGGTGGCATGCATTTTCGGCACCGCCTCCTGCTTCTGCAGGCGAGTGGACTCTTCCAACTGCATCTGCAGGCGCTGGATGGTTGCTGACACCCTCTCATGTAGTACCCGGCTGAGCGCCTGCATCTCCAAAACTGATGCAACTGCCCTTTCCAGCAGCAACCGGGAAAAGACCAGAGCGGGCCGCAGATCCGGCAGCGCCCTCCAGTATTTTCCCACTCCCTGTGGTTGTGTGCCGTCTTCTCCTGGGAGGACAGATAATGCACAGTGCGAGACACTTGGACGCAGGCCATGCATGGGGTCTGCGGCTGGTGACTTGTTGATGGATCTGTATTTTGTTAATATATTTATGTGTCGCCGCACTATCTTACAGAACTCGAGACTGAGCTTCTTGGGTGAGGTCAAGGATAACTTTATTTATGTCAGTTTCAAAGTCTATTGATCAAGTCAAATTTTAAAAGAATACAGAATCTAGAAAGTTGTTTGTCCAACGCAAATACAGATGGTTGAGTTGAATTCAAAATACAATTCAGTTCGGTATAATTTCTTCAGATCAAAATGCACAATACAAAAATGAAACGAAAGTAAATAGCTGTTTGCAAAGCAAAGTAGAAATAGGTTTCAAAGGTTAGGTTAAAGATAAATTCAGAGAGAGAGAGCTTAAAAGATGATTTTGGAGGAGCTAAAAAGGTTCTCTCCCTGTCTCATAAGGAAATAATAATCTTTTTAGGTTCTGTCCCCTTTCTGACTATGATTGGGTTAAAATAATAATAATTCATCCAATTAACCGAAATGTCTGTCTATCAAGTTTTAAGAGATAATGTGGCATGGGAGAACTTCTATATGTTTCAAACCACCTGCTTCCCACCATATTTTCCAGAACTGGGATGTTTGCCCAGTAATGATAACAATGAGTCTAGTCTGCAATGTGGATAGTCAGTTTGAATACCGACTTCCTTATCAGATCTTTTCCCATGCTCTCAGCGTTCTCTGCTGTCATGGCTTAATATATGATTTTTAATAGTATAATGTCACTAAATCATTTCTTCCCTTAAACCTTTATTACCTATAATAAAGTAAGTATCTATCACCTGTGTATGTAGAGCAGCCGGCCATGGCTGGGATGAAACAGGTGTTGGCGTGGGGTGCAAGGGAGTTGCCGACGGGTGGGCCCTGTCGCCTACGGTTCAATTCCCGTACCAGCCTCCCCGAACAGGCGGCGGAATGTGGCGACTAGGGGCTTTTCACAGTAAATTCATTTGAAGCGTACTTGTGACAATAAGCGATTTTCATTCATTTCATTTTCATTTCACATTCAAGGAGTGATATCTAAATCATTTGTATTTACTGCTGTATCATCTTCAATAGTGAAAATGGATACAAAATATATATTTTTGCATTTCAGCTATATCCTACTCCACAATCCTCACCAACAAGCTGAGTGGAATTTTCCCAAATTTACACAAAGTGCTAGATTAGTTGAGAAAAGCTGTGTGAAACTCGCCAGCTTCACAAATGCCGTTTCTTGGCAACCTGGGTAATTTCAACGTGCTAGCAAGGATCACAGAGCCAGCTGTGGGGTGGGGGCCACCCCACCAGCACTGTCATAGGACACGATGGAACCAAATGGAACTACGTCCCATAGAGAACCTGTGTAGCCGCATGGCTCGCAGCGCCAAGAAACACAACACTATCTAATATGACTCCGGTTAGATACAATGGGTGGGCTTCAGATTGCGACACCTCGCGAGATCACATTAGATCTTGCAAGGCGTTGCGAGCCGGGTAGATCCCAGGAACAGGGTCTCTGAGCATTTACCAGTCACATTGCTTTTGGGTGCAGCGCGGCCGGTGGATCGCGCCTATTGAGTCAGTATAGAACAGAAGTGGCCCTTTGTCCCATCAGGTCTGCACCTGCAAAACAACTTTAAATCTGCACTAAACATACTTTCCAGCAACTGGCCCTTAACCTTGAATGTTATGTCATTCCCCATGGGGTCCTTACAGGTGCCGACTGGGGATCTGCCTGATATCTCCCAGACCTCCGTGCACAGGTGCATCCACGCCGTAGCGGATGCACTATATGCCTCGGCAGCAGAATATATCCACCAGAATATATATATGGACCAAGCCCACCAGGTTGCTCGGACAGCGGGATTCGCCGCCATCACTAAGACGGCCCAGATCCAGGGGGTGATTGACGGGATCCATGCCTTCTTACAAGAACCGCCGCATGAGTGAGTGCCTTTCATAAATTCAATGTACAGTTGGCGTGTGACCGCCTGTGCCCGGTATCCAGGCAGCGTGCACGATGCCTTCATCCTGGCACACTCAATCATTTCCTTTTCACCTTTGAGGTGCTCCCGGGATGAGGGACTGACTCCTCGGCGACAGGGGTATCCGCTGCAGTCGTAACTGATGCCACCTATCCAAAGACCACAGACCAACACGGAGAACTGCTATAACAATGCCCATGCAGCGACCAGGAGTGTAATCTAACAATGTATAATCGAACGAGTGTAATCGAACGTGCTAAGATGCAGTTCAGGTGCGCAGACCGCTCCGGTGGGATGTTCCAATATAACCCTAGGAGGATCTCCCAAGTCGTGGTAGCCTTCTGTGTCCTCCATGACATCGCGCAGCAGGAGGGTGACATGTTGGTGGAGGAGAATGAATGCCAGGCCTTGTCTGACGAAGAGGATGCGGAGGAGGCCCAGGATGGCAGGACATGGGGAACAGGAACTGCAGGAGGCCGCAGAATGTGTGCTCCAGGGCCGTGCAAGGGACGATCTAATTTCCTCCAGGTTTAGAAGCTCTGTGGTGTTCCAGCATCTTCCCTGCGGGAGTCAACGGCACGGCCCCATCACCAGCTCCTGCCCTGGGCTACTCCTTTGGATGGGGGCATGGCCGGAGCGAGCTCCAGGGGTTCCTCCACCACCTGGCGCCGCCAGTCCTGGAGGCTCGCTGCCATCTCGACCAGGGGCTCCATGCCCGTGGCCATGGAGCACAGGGCCATGTCCCTCTGGGACAGTGCCAGGTCCCTCCTGGGACTGTGCCAGGGGATAATGTAGGAATGGAAAGTTATGACTGGGCCCAGCTCTGGAGTGCCGCTGCAATGTCCATGTGTCACTTGTACATGGCAGCCCTGTCCTGTGCCTTTGCCACTGCACACACAGACTGCCCCAGGTCTTGGACATCTTTTTTTTAACAAACAATTTTATTGAGGTATTTTTTGCATTGTAAACCGTAACAATATACATTAGTGTGCAAATATCAATTACAAAAACATAGTGCAAATAACAGTTCCTCTCTCGCAAATAGACCCGCCTATTCTTCCCCCCTACTCTACACTATTCTTACCCCCCCCAGACCAGCTGACGATTAGTTCCCCGCGAAGAAGTCAATGAATGGTTGCCACCTCCGGGCGAACCCCGATAGTGATCCTCGTAAAGAGAACTTGATTTTTTTCCAAGCCGAGAAAACTTGCCATGTCTGACAGCCATACTTCAGTCTTTGGGGGCTTTGAGTCCCTCCAGACCAACAGTATTCGTCACCGGGCTACCAGGGAAGCAAAGGCCACAACGTTGGCCTCTATCTCCTCCTGGACTCCCGCGTCCTCCGACACCACAAAACTCACCACCTCTGGACTCACCGCCACCCTTGTTTTCAGTACCCGGGACATGACGTCTGCTAATCCCTGCCAGTAGCCCCTGAGTTTTGGGCACGCCCAGAAGATGTGGACATGGTTCATTGGTCCTCCCGCACATCTAGCAGACTTGCCCTCCAGCCCAAAGGATTTACTCATCCGGGCAACCGTCATGTGGGCCCGGTGAACTACCTTGAACTGAATCAGGCCGAGCCTGGCACATGTTGTGGTTGCATTTACGCTCCTCAGAGCGCCGGCCCATACGCCTCCCTTCAACTCCCTACCAAGTTCCCCCTCCCACTTGAGTTTCAGTTCCTTGGTCCCTGTGTCCTCTGCTCCCATAAGCTCCTTATAAATATCCGAGACTCTCCCCTCTCCTGGAAACTACCCTGTCCTGGATCCTGTGGCACGATCAATTTGACTGGAGACGAAGTTGAATCCAAACTGAGGCTTTATTAGTATCAGATGTGTGGCCTCCCACAGCAGCTGATGAAATGGCTGCGAGCTGGAGGACATGCATATTTGTACCCCGCCTCCTGGGCGGAGCTAGCATGCAGGGGCCACAGGCAAACCTGTAGTGCAGGTTCTACCGTACAACCTCTAATATCAGAACACAGTGGTTTACCACATTCACCCCCTGTTAAGAATTGAGTCCGGCGGGGGTGGTGGATAACTATATACAATCAGAAATTTTAATATTTACAGAACAGCAAAAAATAATGTCTCTTGGCATCCGGTGGGCGGTCAGAGGTTCAGCCGGTCCGGTGCCTTGATGGTCCTTTGCGATCGATGAAGTGACAACGGCGATGTTGGCGCAGACGTGGTCGAAGTTGACTCCGGGAGCGTGCCAAAATCCTCTTCATCGACGGGCGTGGGCAGGGGAGGACGGACGGTCCGGGGGGGTGGTGATGGAGCAACGGGGGATGGGAGGGTGGCGAGGGGGGGTGTGGGCGTTGAACCTGCTGGTGCTAGGTCCCTGAGGGAGACGGTATCCTGGCAGCCGTCGGGGAAGGCCACGTAGGCGTACTGTGGGTTTGCGTGGAACAAGTGCACCCTCTCCACCAACGGGTCCGCCTTGGGGAACCGCACATGTTTACGGAGAAGCACGGTTCCCGCTGTAAGCCAAGTCGGGAGCGATACCTCGGATGTGGACTTCCTGGGGAAGGCGTTCATGTGGTGTATTGTTAGTGGCAGTGCAGAGTAATGGGCGAATGGAATGTAGTGCATCAGGGAGGACCTCTTGCCAGCTTGAGGCCGGGAGATTTCTGGACCGTAGGGCCAGCTGGACGGCCCTCCATACCATCCCATTCTCCCTTTCTACCTGTCCGTTTCCCCGGGGGTTGTAGCTTGTCATTCTGCTGGAGGCGATACCCCTGCTGAGCAGGAACTGACGTAGCTCATCACTCATGAATGAGGATCCCCTGTCACTGTGGATGTAGGTGGGGAAGCTGAACAGAGTGAAGATGGAATTAAGGGCTTTGATGATGGTGGCAGACGTCATGTCTGGGCAAGGTATGGCGAAGGGGAACCGGGAGTATTCGTCGATCACACTGAGGAAATATGTGAGTCGACCGGTGGAGGGGAGAGGGCGTTTGAAATCCACGCTGAGGCGTTCAAAGGGGCGGGAGGCCTTGGCCAGGTGTGCGCTGTCCGGCCGGTAGAAGTGCGGCTTGCACTCCGCACAGACCTGGCAGTCCCTGGTGATTGTCCTTACTTCCTCAACGGAGTAGGGCAAATTTTGTGCTTTAATGAAATGGTACATCCGTGTGACCCCTGGGTGACAAAGGCTGTCGTGCACGGTCCGGAGTCGGTCTACCTGTGCGCTGGCACATGTACCTCGGGATAGGGCGTTTGGGGGCTCGTTGAGTTTGCCAGTGCGATACTTAATCTCGTAATTAAAGGTGGAGAGCTCAATTCTCCACCGCAAGATTTTATCATTTTTGATCTTGCCCCGCTGTGTGTTGTTGAACCTGAAGGCTACCGATCGTTGGTCAGTGAGGAGAGTGAATCTCCTGCCGGCCAGGCAATGCTTCCAATGCCGCACAGCCTCAACGAAAGCCTGGGCCACTTTTTCGACGGACGAGTGCCGAATTTCAGAGGCATGAAGGTTACGGGAAAAGAATGCCACGGGCCTGCCTGCTTGAGGGTGGCGGCAAGGGCAACGTCCGATGCCTCGCTCTCTACTTGGAAGGGCAGTGTTTCATCTACAGCGTGCATCTCCGCTTTGGCAATATCAGCTCTGATCCGGGCGAAGGCCTGTTGGGCCTCGGCCGTCAGGGGAAAATGAGTTGACTGTATGAGTGGGCGGGCCTTGTCCGCATAGTTTGGGACCCACTGCGTGTAATATGGAAAGAATCCCAGGCAACGTTTGAGGGCCTTGGGGAAGGAGGAGCTCCAAGAGGGGGCACATGCGGACGGGATCGGGCCCCAGAAGTCCGTTCTGGACCACGGAGCCGAGGATGGCTAAGCGGTTTGTGCGGAACACACACTTCTCCTTGTTATACGTGAGGTTGAGGAGAGCGGTGGTGCAGAGAAATTTAGCAAGATTGGCGTCGTGGTCCTGCTGATCATGACCGCAGATGGTGACTTTGTCTAGGTACGGAAATGTGACCCGCAAACTGTACCGGTTGACCATTCGGTCCATCTCCCTTTGGAAGACCGAGACCCCGTTAGTGACGCAGAAGGGGACCCTAAGGAAGTGATATAGATGGCCGTCTGCCTCGAAGGCGGTGTATGGACGGTCCGATTTACGGATGGGGAGCTGGTGGTAGGCGGATGTCAGGTCCACCGTTGAGAAGACCCGGTACTGTGCAGTCTGGTTAACCATGTCAGATATGCGTGGGAGAGGGTACGCGTCGAGCTGAGTGTCCCTGTTGATGGTCTGGCTGTGGTCCACTATCACTTGAGCTCTCCAGGGGCTGTTGTTGGCCTCAATGATGCCTTCCCGAAGCAACCGCTGGACCTCGGACCTGATGAATGCCTTATCCTGGGTGCTGTACCGTCTGCTCGTGGCAGCGCCGAGTTTGCAACCTGGAGTTTGATTGGCAAAGAGGGAAGGTGGGTCGACCTTTAGGGTCGCGAGGCCGCACACAGTGAGGGGTGGTAAGGGTCCGCTGAATTTAAGGGTTAGGCTCTGGAGGTTGCACTGGAAGTCCAGGCCGAGGATAAGTGCAGCGCAGAGATTAGGGAGAACATAGAGGCGGAAGCCATGGAACTCTACGCCCTGGACCGTGAGCGTTACCGTCCAGTACCCCTGGATCGCTACGCGATGGGATCCGGAGGCTAGGGAGATTTATTGATTGGCGAGGTGTACTTTAAGGGAGCAGTATTCGGGTGTATAAAGCTCCCGGAGTCCAGTAGGCAGATCACATGGCCGTCAAATTTCATGCTGGTAGAGCCTTGGTTGATCGTCGGGTAATGGGCAGCCGTTGAGTTCCGGTCCTGGAACGCCGTTGATGTCCATGTGCTGAGGGGTAGACAAAATGGCGGTGCCTGGAGATCCTGTGGGTTACAAAATGGCAGGGCCCATGGAACGCACGTTGCGGGGGTGGAGCAAGATGGCGGCGCCCACGAAACGCACGTGCTGTGCGGTGGCGAAGTTGGCGGCGCCCACTGGTCGCACATGGCCTGGGGAGGATGGCGGTGCTCATTGCCCATGACTGGGGAAGGTGGGGCGACCGCGGCCGCTGAGCGGGCCTGGCACACCGCAGCCAAGTGGCCCTTCTTCCCGCAGGCCTTACAAAGGGCAGTGCGGGCCGGGCAGCGTTGGCGGGGGTGTTTTTGTTGGTCACAAAAGTAGCATCGGGGCCTCCTGGGGTTCGCTGGCTGGCGTGTAGTGCAGGTGTATTGGGTGGGTAGCGCCCCCGCTGGGGCGGCTGCCTGTGGAGCCCATGAAGCGTAGGAGGAGCACTGGACATTGCGCAGGGCGCCCGTCATCGAGAGCGCTAGCGTTTTAGTCTCTGCGAGATCGCGGGTGGCGCCTTCTAGGAGCCGCTGCCGGATAATATCGGACCCAATCCCAATCATAAAAGCGTCCCGCATAAGGAGATCTGAGTGCTTCTTCGCTGTAACGTCCTGGCAGTCACAGTCCCGAACTAATGGGATTAGGGCCCTCCAGAAGTCTACGGTGGACTCACCAGGTAGTTGAGCATGAGTTGCGAGCGCTTGCCTGGCGAAGACCGTGTTTGTCTTCTGCTCGTTATTGTCCTTGAGTCGAGTCATGGCTTCGGCGTAGTTTGACACATCCTGGATCAGCGGGAAGACTTTGAGGCTGAGCCTGGAGTATAAGATCTGGATCTTCTGAGCCTCTGGAACAGGGGTCGGCGCCGCGTTGATATACGCTTCAAAACAAGCCAGCCAGTGCTGGAAGTCCTTTCTGGCGTCGCTTGAGTGTGGGTTCAGCTGCAGGCGATCTGGTTTAATACAGAGGTCCATTTTCTGAATCTGATGCTAATAAATTGAGGCATGATCAATTTGACTGGAGAGAAAGTTGAATCCAAACTGAGGCTTTATTAGTAACAGATGTGTGGCCTCCCACAGCAGCTGGCGAAATGGCTGCGAGCTGGAGGTCATGCAAATTTGTACCCCGCCTCCTGGGCGGAGCTAGCATGCAGGGGCCACAGGCGAACCTGTAGTGCAGGTTCTACCGTACAACCTCTAATATCAGAACACAGTGGTTTACCACAGATCCCCCTTGGTGGAAGGCATGGAAAGGACGGGACCTGTCTACGTACGAAATCCCACAATTACAAGTACAAGTGGTTGTCACATATTGGGGTATAGACCGACGCTCCCACTTCCCCCGCATGCTTCCTCCATTGGCGCCAAATCCGCAGAGCCGCCACCACTCTCGGGCTGGTGGAGTACCTGGCCAGCGGGAGCGGCAGAGGAGCCTGGACCAGTGCTGCCAAGCTGGTGCCCCTGCACGAAGCAGCCTCCACCCGCTCCCAAACTGACCCCGTAACCACCATCCATTTCCTTATCATGGCTATGTTAGCTGCCCAGTACTAGTTGCTGAGGGTCGGCAACGCCAGTCCCCCCTCGCTACGGTTCTGCTCCAGCATCCCCCTCTTTACCCGCGGGGACTTCCCCGCCCAAACAAATCCCAGGATGATTTTATTGATCCTTTTCATGAAGGACCGTGGAATGAAAAGGAGCACTGTGCTATCCGCCTCAAATTGAACCCGTTTGTTAATCATGATCGCGACCCCTCTGGTCTTAGCGTCAAGCCCTGAATGGAAGACCTGGCTAACCCAGATCTTCCGTAATCTAATCTGGTCCCCCACCCTCAAATGTGTCTCCTGCAGCAACATTACATCCGCCTTCAGAGCCCGTAAGTGCGCGAACACGCGTGCCCTCTTGACCGGCACGTTTAACCCTCGAACACTCCAGGTGATCAGCCCGGTTGGAGGGCACCCTGCCCCCCCCCCACCTCCCACTGCCCATGTGCCGCACCCCCCCTGGTCTGCCTCTTGGCAGGTCCCACCCCCGACCTCTTCCCTGTTACCTGGTTCAGTTCCCTCCCTCGTCAGCAGATCATCTCCCCCTCACCCCAACAATAACCCCCTGTAACTTAACCCCTGCCATATACTGGCTGTATACACACCCCCCACCTCACTCCCGTTGACGAGCTCAAAGCAGCTAGCCTGGTGACTCTCACCTCCGGCGCCACCATGTCTCCCACCTATTGTTCCCCCCCCCCCTCGCTCACCCATCAACACCACTTCCCCAGAACAGCCCTGTTCGAGCAATCGCTCTGGGACCGAAACAGAGAGAAAACAAACAAAGAACAAAGCTCGCCCACATAATAGTGCAATTCGAACTGTGTAATGAGGTGGGCGCTACCACCCACCCCCCTCCCAACATTACCAGAAAAATTGTAAAAAGAACCCGTACCGCCCCCCAGCACCCAACTTAATATTTAACTATGACTTTGGCTTTTACTTTAAAACTTTCAAACAGGCAAAAACAAACACAAGAACACCCCAAATTTTAAGTAAAAGAACATGCCGAACGACATCGCTAACATGTAGGGCAATCCACAAACAAATGCAAACGTCCCTTGAAACACTAACTTGAGTCCGTGAATCCTCAGTTTGGCACCAGTCCATGCCCCTTAGCGACGTCCATCACTTCCTCCGGGTCATCAAAATAATGCTGCTGTTCCCGGTATGTGACCCAAAGCCGCGCCGGAAAAAGTAGCCCGAACTTGACTTCTTTTTAAACATGATCTCTTTAATTTGTCTGTAGGTTGCCCTCCTTCTGGCCACCTCCTGGCTCAGATCCTGATAGATGAGCAGGACACTGTTGTTCCATAAGCAGCTCTTCGTGTTCTTTGCCCACTGTAGGACCCGCTCCTTGTCCAAGAACCTATGGAACCTGACCACCATCGCCCGCACCGCACCCCCCCCCCCCCCCCCCTGCGGCTGCCTCGCCTGCACTCTGTGTACCCTGTCCAGCTCCAACGGACGCTGGAAGAAATCCTCCCCCACCAGCTTCTGCAGCATGTCGGCCACATATGCCGTGGCATCCGCTCCCTCGGTCCCCTCCGGGAGCCCAATGATTCTCAGATTCTGCCGGCGAGACCTATTTTCCAGATCCTCCAGCTTGTCCATCAGCCTTGATTGTTGCTCCTTCAACTTTCTAATTTCCACGTCCGCTACCGTTTGGAAATCCGCCTGCTCCTCCACTGTCTTCTCCAATGCCTGGACCTTCTTATCCTGGGCGTCCAGCCTTTGGTCCAGTCGCTCCACCGCTTTCTGAAGCGGTTCCTGATGCAACCATCAATTCACTGAGAGACATGTTGAGAAGTAAACCGTTGTTTTAATCAGCTTAGAACTGAGCCTGCCTGTGACCGGTACAACAATGAATGCGGCCCCGCAGGTCAGCTGCCTTTATACTTCCTGTAAGGGGTGGAGCCATGGGCGAGCCCGTACATGCCCCGACATATTCCCTTGTGGGTGAAGCCGTACAATGGCCCATAGGTGGAGCCCACAAGGTTAAACACATAACGTAACACGATACAGCAGTAACATGATATCACAGTGCACTGGTGAATTTACAGTAGTTCCATTCACCACATTCACCCCTTGTTTAAAAAATGAAGTCCGGCGGGGGTGACTGGTTTACAGATTCAGTCGGTCTTGTGCTCGGATCGTACATTGCAACCGCCGAAGCACTGGTGTTGCAGCATTTTCGGGTGGCTGTGGAGCTGGGCCCGGAGCAGGCACAGACGTGGACTCCTGGAGCGGCTCTTCCGGAGCTTCATTCCTGTGGACCGGTGCGGCGGGTGGGAGGGAGCGCGAGAACCATATCGGGGTAGGGGCGCTGAACATGGGAGGTTGGATAGGGGTAGGGGCGCTGAACATGGGAGGTTGGACGGGACCTAGTGTGGGGGATGCAGTAGTGGTCGTGGTGTCGGAGCCTGCGGGCGCCAGGTCCCGGAGGGAGACGGTATCCTGCCAGCCATTGGTGTGTCTGATATACGCATAGTGTGGGTTGGACACTCTCTACCAGGGGGTCGGTCTTATGCTCTGAACATGTTTTCGGAGGAGGACTGGACCCGGTGTCATCAGCCAGGGCGGAAGTGAGGCCCCTGAGGTAGCTCCCCTAGGGAAAACAAACAAGGTCATGAGGGGTCTGGTTTGTAGCCGTGCAAAGGAGGGACCTAATAGAGTGGAGCGCATCGGGGAGGACCTTGTGCCAGTGAGAAACCGGCAGATTTCTGGACCGTAGGGTCAGTAGGATGGTCTTCCAGACCATCGCATTCTCCCTCTCCCCCTGTCCGTTTCCCCTGGTGTTATAGCTGGTAGTCCTGCTCGAGGCGATGCCCTTACTGAGCAGGTACTGACGCAGTTCGTCGCTCATGAACGATGAGCCCCTATCGCTGTGGACATAGCTGGGGAAACCGAACAGGGTGAAGACACAATGCAGGGCTTTGATGACTGTGGGAGTGGTCATATCGGGGCAGGGAATGGCGAACGGAAAACGGGAGAACTCGTCTATGATGTTCAGAAAGTACGTGTTGCGATTATTGGAGGGGAGGGCCCTTTGAAATCGATACTGAGGCGTTCAAAGGGCCGGGACCCCTTTACCAGGTGGGCCTTATCTGGTCGATAGAAGTGCGGTTTACACGCCGCATAGATTTGGCAGTCTCTGGTTACAGCTTTGACCTCCTCGATGGAGTAAGGCAGGTTGCGGGCCTTGATGTAGTGGGCGAGCCGGGTGGCAGAGGTCATCGTGGATAGCACGTAATCGGTCATCTTGCGCGCTGGCGCACGTGCCGCGGGACAGGGCATCTGGGGGCTCGTTGAGCTTCTCGGGACGATATACTATATCGTAGTTATAGGTGGAGAGTTCGATCCTCCACCTCAAGATCTTGTCATTCTTGATCTTGCCCCGCTTCGTATTGTCAAACATAAAGGTGACCGATCGTTGGTCGGTGATGAGGGTAAACCTCCTACCAGCGAGGTAGTGCCTCCAGTGCCGTACGGCTTCCACGATGGCTTGGGCTTCTTTTTCGACCGAGGTGGTGAGGGTGCGGGAAAAGAACGCTACCGGTCTACCTGCTTGGTTGAGAGTGGCGGCGAGAGCGACCTCTGAGGCATCGCTCTCCACCTGGAAGGGGGCGGACTGCAGCTTTGGCGATGTCCGCCTTGATGCAGTTGAAGGTCTGGCGAGCCTCGGCTTCCAGTGGAAAAATGGTGGCCTTACTTTGTCTCCATACTGGGGGACCCACTGGGCGTAATAGGAGAAAAATCCAAGGCACCTCTTCAGGGCCTTGGGGCAGAGAGGGAGAGGGAATTGGAAGAGGAGGCGCATACGGTCAGGGTCAGGCCCTCGGACCCCGTTTTCCACGACGTAGCCGAGGATGGCTAGTCTGGTTGTGCGGAAAACGCATTTCTTCTTGTTGTAGGTGAGGTTGAGTCTTTGGGCGGTTTGGAGAAATCGGTGGAGGTTGGCGTCGTGGTCCTGCTGATCATGGCCACAGATGGTTACATTGTCCAAGTACGGAAACGTGGCTCGCAGCCCGTACTGGTCCACCATTCGGTCCATTGCTCGTTGGAACACCAAAACCCCGTTTGTGACGCCAAAGGAGACCCGGAGGAAATGGAAAAGGCGGCCATCTGCCTCAAACGCTGTGTAGTGGCGGTCCTCCGGGCGGATTGGGAGCTAGTGAAATGCAGACTTCAGATCTACCTTGGAGAGCACGCGGTAGTGCGCGATCTGATTTACCATGTCTGCAATCCGGGAAAGGAGGTACGCATCGAGTTGAGTAAAGCGGTTAATGGTCTGGCTGTAATTAATCACCATCCGTAACTTTTCCCCGGTCTTGACGACCACCACCTGAGCTCTCCAGGGGCTATTGCTGGCTTCTATGACCCCTTCCCGCAAGAGACGTCCTGTCCTGCATACTATACCGCTTGCTACTGGTGGCTATTGGCTTACAATCGGCGGTGAGGTTCGCAAAGAGTGGGGGGGGGGGAGAGGATCGATTTTTAGGATCGCGAGGCTGCATATGGTGAGCGGGGGCAGGGGCCCCCCGAATTTAAGAGTTAGGCTCCTGAGGTTGCACTGAAAATCGAGTCCTAAGAGGAGAGGAGCGCAGAGGTCTGGGGGCACATATAGTTTAAAATTAGCGTACTCAGCGCCCTGGATTGCTAGGGTTGCAGTAGTGCGCCCTTGGATTTGCACCGAGTGCGACCCAGAGGCGAGGGAGATAGTTTGTCGGGTCGGGAATATTGGGAGCGAACAACGTTTTACCATGTCCGGGTGAATGAAGCTTTCTGTGCTCCCGGAGTCGAAAAGGCAAGGTGTCTCGTACCCGTTTACCCGGACGGCCATCATGGAGCTCCGGAGGTTCTTCGGTCCCGACTGGTCCAGGGTGACCGCGCTGAGCTGGGGGTAGCCGGCGGCGTGATCGGAGGTGCTGGGGCGGCCCCGCGATGGCTGCTGTCCATGTCGTTCGTTCATCTCGGGCGGTGTAGAAGATGGCGGCCCCCGTTGGTCAAGCATAGCGAAGGTGAGGACAATGGCGTCCAAGATGGCGGCCCCCATGGATCGCACGTGGCCGGCCGCGTGGGGGAGGATGGCCAAGGTGCCGGCCCCCATGAGCCGCACGTGTGTACGGAGGCGGAGGCGGCAGACACGCTGCCACTTTGCGGTGTCTGCGGTTCTGTGGATCGGGTCTGTGAGTTCGAGTTTTTAGACCTGGCCAGGCAGACCTTGGCGAAGTGTCCTTTCGCCTGCAGTTACTACAGTTCGCGTTGCGGGCCGGGCAGTGCTGTCGGGGGTGTTGGGACTGGCCTCAAAAATAGCAGGGCATCCCCCCATGATGGGCAGGCGGCCGCGCGGCACAAGCCTGGGGTAGTCTCTGGTCGAGGGCCCACGAGGGGGTCGCGTGGTCGGCGGGGAACGCAGTAAGGCTCTGAAATGCGACCTCCAGAGAGGTAGCTAGTGTTACCGTGTCCTCCAGGTCCTCGGCCCCTTTTTCGAGCAGGCGCTGTCTTACATAGTTTGATCGGACCCCCGCCACGTAAATGTCTCGGATAGCGAGCTCCATATGCTGAGGGGCCGTAACGGCCTGGTAGTTACAGTTGCACGCGAGGGCTTTGAGGTCGCGTAGATAGTCAGCTAGCGACTCACCTGGTGGCGAGTGGTGAAGATGTGTCGCGAGTAGATCTCGTTCACGGGCCATACATATATGCGTTCGAGTAGTGCGAGGGCCTCTGTATAGGACGCGGCGCCATCGAGCTGGACAGAAATACGATGGCTCACCCGTGCGTGGAGAAGACTCGGGTTCTGTTTGTCCGTGACGGATGACGTAGACGACGCCGCGAGATAGGCCTTGAAGCATCGAAGCCAGTGCGGTAAGATTTCTCTCGCCTCCGCGGTCTCGAGTTCCAGTCTATCAGGTTTGAGGGCTGATTCCATAGTAGTATTTTAAGCTGATTAAATTGATGCGACCATCAATTCACTCAAAGACATGTGGAGAAGTAAACCGTGGTTTTAATCAGCTTAGAACTGAGCCTGCCTGTGACCGGTACAACACTGAAGGCGGCCCCGCAGGTCAGCTGCCTTTATACTTCCTGTAAGGGGTGGAGCCATGGGCGAGCCCGTACATGCCCCGACATATCCTCCTGTGGGTGAAGCCGTACAATGGCCCATAGGTGGAGCCCACAGGGTTAAACACATAACGTAACACGATACAGCAGTAACATGATATCACAGTGCACTGGTGAATTAACAGTAGTTCCATTCACCACAGTTCCAAATTATCCCGCTTCAGTGCTGCAAAGCTCTCCTTCATGACCTTCAGCATGTTGTCCTGTGCTGTCTGGACCATCCGTTCCATGGTCCATTCGTCGGCCATGTTTCCTCCCACTTGAACTTCCACACCACCTTTGTTCAGCTGCTTCTTCGCCTGTTTACACTCCTTTCTTCTCCTTAAGTCCATACAACTCTGTAAGGATCCAGATCTGCAGTGCTGTTGTTTTCCCCTCCAGCGCTTAAAAGTTCGAAAAAGTCTGGGGAAAAGGTCTAAAAGTCTGACCGGAGCGAGAGCCACCAAATGCGAGACTTACTCCCTCATAGCCGCCACCGGAAGTCAGGTCTTGGACATCTTGACCGTGGCCGATACCATCGCAGCCAAGGCCTCCACCGCAGAAGCGACCCGTGTGGTGTTGGCCTTAGTGGCGTGCATGGTTGGCATCGCCTCCTGCTTCTGCAGGCAGTTGGACTCCTCCAACTGCACCTCCAGGTGCTGAATATTTACTGATACCCTCCTCTTGTATTCCCCGGCTCTGCGCCTGCATCTCCAACATTGATGGGACCGCCCTATCCAGAAGCGCTAGTCTCGTCCGGCAGCTAGTCCCTCCGACCATCCGCCCCCTTGCGGGTTCATACCTTCACCTGTATACTGCTGCATGTGTGTGGTGCATACCAAATAGTGTCCCAGGAGCTTCTTCACTATAATGCCCAACCGATGTGAGTCATTGGGTTGGTGGAGGGTGCCGGTGACAGCAATGTCAAAATGTCAGTGTCGTCCCCGGAGACTCGGGGGTTGCGTTGGTGGGGGGTGGGGGGTGCATGGATCACCAGCAGAACCCGCCTCATCACCAGGTGAGCCAAGCGGTTGTGGCTGGAGATGGGGCCCCCAGAATAACTTGCCTCGTCGTCAGGTGATCCTACCAAACAAAAGACTAAAAGCATGGTGTGGGGGAGGGGTGACACAAATGCCATTGGAACATCGCAATTTGTTGGGGGCTCACTTGCCCCTCTGATTTTGACCACCATCTTGGTGACTGCCTGCTCGCCAAGCCCACCAAACAGGGCCAATGTCCTCTGCTCTGCAGTGTAGTGCCACAGGTCCAGGGGGCCACCTCCGGTCTGCTCTCTCTCTCCTGGGAGATTGGATAATGCGCACACATGCGCAGTGTGGGACAGTCGGATGCGAGCAGCACATGGGGATCCGCGGGCACTGGCCTGTGTGTGCGGGGCACCCAGCTATGGCAGGTGGTATGGGTGTTGGTATGTGGTGCAGGGTGGGGTGCAAGCGGACTGCCAGGGAGTGGGATTCAATAGCCCTCTGGGGGAGGTATAGGGACTGCAGAAGCTACGAGTGTGTGGGGCAGGATGGTGATAGTGACTCACCCTGGCTAGCCTGGGGTTTTGCCCATCCTCACCCTGCGCATCCTATCAGTCCAACTAGTGGGGGTCACATGGGGGTGGGGGCGAGGATGTGGAAATGTGGGACCTGGATAGTGTCAGGCACACACAGCTGGTGACTCACCCAGGCCGCCCTGAGGAGGTTGTGCTGCTGCTTCCTGCACTGCTGCCCGGTACTGGCCGTGGGATCCACGGATCTCATGCCTCTGCCACCTGTGCCTTGCCCAAATGATGTCGGTGGATGGCATACTCCTTCCGACCCCAGGGAACAGGGTGTCCTGCCTCTCCTCCTTGCCATCCAGCAGTGTCTCCAGGTCTGTATCGGCGAACCTCGGCTCCTCAGGGTGGCATCTTCGTGGCTGGAATGTGTGTGTGTGAGGAATGGAGTGCTTATATGCAGCTTGTCAGGCTCTTGAGTGCTAACCCGACCCTGGCGAATCGCATGCCAGTGTGCATTGGAATCGCACTAGTTCCACGTGGCACCAATGTTGACCCATTAGCTAGTCCTGAACGGCTTTGGGACCTGCGATTTAGTCCGGCATCAGTACTTAGTCTCTGAAACGGAGAATCCCGCTCATAGTCTCCCAAACGGAGAATCTTGCCCAGTGTGTTTCATTGTAAACCCGCCCCCGCTTTTGTCTTTGTGTGCCTTGATTTACCAAGTGACTTATGTTGGCTCAAATCTTGTTGAATGAGGTGCAAGACCATAAAGTATTGAAACTAATTGTATAACAACTGAAACTTTAAGGCACGAAGAGCCAAAGTTGAATGAAAGAATGGAATAGTAATCTATTTAATGCAATTTACGTATGTCCTGTGTTTTTTTCATGTTTGGAACGATTTGTCTGGACTGTATACAGAACAATACTTTTCACTGTAACTCGGTACACGTGACAATAAATCTATCAATCAATCAATCAATATCATAATTAAGGAAGGAAGCCCAAAAGTATTTTACAGCCAATAAAATACTTTTGCCTGTAGTTGCTATTGCAATGTAGGAAACACAGCAGCAAATTTATTACAATAAGGTTCGCAAAGAGCAATGTATAATGACTGGATGATCTATTTTAGTGATGTTGGTTGAGGGATAATTATTGGCCATGAGTATCTGAGAGGGCAGAGACAGGGCCTTATCAGAAAGATGGCACCTCTGATATTGTAGCATTCCCTCAATACTGTTGTGAGTGCAGCTTTCTGTGCCATGGTTAACACCAGCCATGATTCAGAAGCAAATTATCTAATTTTGTATAATGCATACTAGACCTTGGGAACAATAAAGTGTAAATTTATGAAATACTCCATCCACAGTTCACCTGGGCTATCTCAAGATCTAATATCCATCATGAAACACTACGTTCAGAATAAAATGCTGGTTATAAATCTAATGTAAAAATAATGCATGACAACTTTGTGCTAAAGTGCAGAACTGCAAATAAATAATTAGAATATTAAAATATTATTTTTTGTTTATTTTACTTTGAAATTATGAATTCAGAATTGGAAGAGTTTGCATTCAAAAAGCTTGAAATTATACATTTAATTTTGTAAAATACAACTATTGTTCAAAAACTCCTCTTCGGCAACTTGCCTATTTAGTCATTTATTGTTTTGTAATGCAACATTCCTAACCATTCTTTACAAAAACAATGAATATGTGTATTTTATTTCAGGACTTTCTGATGGAGACATTCATTATGTTCAAAGATCTCATTGGGAAGAATGTCTACCTTGCTGACTGGGTTATAATGAACATGATGCAGAATAAGTAAGTATTGAGAGAAGCACTGAAAATTTGATGTGATATTTCTACTCCATGTTTGGTCTAATATTGCAATTTTTCCTGGAATCAACAACCAAATGGAAAAAAAACAGCATTTCAAAAGGCTAGTTCATAGAAATAATTTTAATATTGGATTTCAGTCTTACAAAGGATAATTTCACAAATCTGGTTCTCAAATTAATGGTGCACAAAAGAGTTTAAATTCTTTAAAACATTTGGTATCTTACAAAAAAAAATGTCAGATATAATTAACTTCAGATTTGCTTTTCTGTTCTTTCCCTCTTAATCTGTTAAATGTACTCTGCTGTTGCAAATTAAATTATCTTCACATTAACTTGCTGGCCTGAGTGAATCTTAGTGTTAAATGCCAGATGACATTTATAATTCCTGTGTCATTCACCATCTTGTTGCAGCCCATAACTCTGATACACTGCACTGAATCTCAATAGTTCAGGTGTTCATGTTGATATGGTTAGACCTTTGTTTAATAAATTCATTGTTGGTTGAGAAGGAAAATCATAAATTGAGACAGTTATATTGTGCTCCTCTGACTGAAATAGATTACAGGTGAAAATTGATGAAAAGCAATTTGCATCTCTCATGTTTATAGCCTGTTAGAAATTTTCATGATGTGACAATTGGTCACACGAATGTAGGAACCTATCATTCAGAAGAATTGTGTTTATAGTCAAAAATTGGAGTTGTTACTGAGGTATAACTATCAGAAAACAGTGCATCAATATTTCAATTGAAAAACCAGGTTAAAGTCCAACAAGTTTGTTTGGAGTCACTAGCTTTTGGAGCACAGCTCCTTCAACAGATGAGTGACTCTCAAACTTGTTAGACTTTAACCTTGTGTTGTAAGACTTCTTTCTGTGCCTACCCCTGTCCAACACTGGCATTTCCACATCATGAATTTAAAAAGTTATGTGGAGCAGAAACTTTGTGTATTTGAGAATCACCAGTTTTCTGTAAAGAGAATGTACAGATTTATATGGGGCAGGGTTCTCTGGAATCCCTGGGTGTATTTCCGGGCGAGGGGAGACGGCGCACCATTGGCTGGCGGCGGGATTCTCTGGTTCTGCCACTGTCAATGGTAATCCCTATTGAAGCCACATCACGCCGCTGGGAAGTGGTGCACTGCCGGGGGCGGTGGAGAATCCCTCCGCCAGCGAACAGCTGGAGAATTCCATCCTAGATTACTCATATCCTATGTAATTTCTGTGTCTATTACTGTGGACTTGAAATGGGGGGCATGGGCCACCTTCCTATTGAAGGCTATCAGTAGTTAAGAAGCAGATACTCACCCTCTCACACTAATTGTTCACATTTATCACTTTTTTTGAGGTTGAACTTCATTCATTGGAGTTCAATATCCTGTGATTATTTAAAGGTAAGGAAAATGTGATACCATTATTCAAGAAGGGTTGAAGGGATAAACCGGAAGCTATAGGCCAGTCAGTCTAACCTCAGTAGTGGGGAAACTAATGGAAGTAATTCTGAGAGGCAGAATTAATCTTCATTTGAAGAGGCAGGGATTAATCAAGAATAGTCAGCATGGTGTTGTTAAGGGGAGGTCATGTCTGACCAACTTGATTACATTTTTCGAAGATGTGACCAGTTGTCTATATGAAGAAAGTGCAGTTGACGTATTCTACTTGGACTTCCGCACTTTTGATAAGGTTCCATATGGGAGACTGATAGCAAAGGTAAGAACCCATGGAATCCAAGGAAATTTGGCAGATTGGATCCAAAATTGGCTGAGTGGCAGGAAGCAGAGGGTGATGGTGGAGGTGTGTTTTTCTGACTGGAACCCTGTGTCCACTGGTGTCCCGGAGGGATCAGTGTTGTGGCCCTTGCTGTTTGTGGTTTATATAAATGATTTAGATATGAATGTTAGAGGGTTGATCAGTACGTTTGCAGATGATACGAAAGGTGGTGAGGTGGTAAATAGTGAGGAAGATAGCCTTCGATTACAGGAGGATATAGATGGGCTGGTCAAATGGGCTGATCAGTGGCAAATAGAATTTGATCCTGATAAGTGTGAGGTGATGCGCTTGGGCAGGACAAACAAAGCAGGGGAATACATGATAACCGGCAGGACCTTGGGAAGCACTGACGATAGAGGGACCTTGTGCATGTAGACCAGTCCCTTAAGGTAGCGGAGCAAGTGGATACAATGATTAAAAAGGTATATAGTATACTTGCCTTTATTAACCGAGGTATAGCGTTTAAGAGCAGGGAGGTTACACTGGAACTGTATAAAACATTGGTTAGACCACAGCTAGAGTATTGTGTGCAGTTCTCAAATTCACATTATGGGAGGGATGCGATCGCACTGGAAAGGATGCAAAGGAGATTTACCAAGGTGTTACCTGGACTGGAGAATTTTAGCTATGAAGAGAGATTTAATAGGCTTGGATTGTTTTCCTTGTAGCAGATGAGACTTTGATTTGATTTGAATTATTATTGTCACATGTATTAGTATTGTTTCTTGCATTCTGTACAAACAATGCATACCGTACATAGGGAAGGAGGGAGAGACTGCAGAATATAATGTTACAGTTATAGCAAGGTGTAGAGAAAAGATCAACTTAATACGAGGTAGGTCCATTCAAAAGTCTGATGGCAGCAGGGAAGAAGCTGTCCTTGAGTCAGTTGGTACATGACCTCAAACTTTGGTATCTTTTTCCTGACGGAGGAAAGTGGAAGAGAGTATGTCCGGGGTGCATGGGGTCCTTAATTATGCTGGCTGCCTTTCCGAGGTAGCGGGAATTGTACACAGAGTCAATGGATGGGAGGCTGGTTTGCGTGATGGATTGAGCTACATTCACGACCTTTTGTAGTTTCCTGCGGTCTTGGGCAGAGCAGGATCCATACCAATCTGTGATACAACCAGAAAGAATGCTTTCTATGGTGCATCTATAGAAGTTGGTGAGAGTGATAGTATTACATGCCAAATTTCCCTAGTCTTCTGAGAAAGTAGAGTCATTGGTGAGCTTTCTTAACTATAGTGTCAGCATGGGGGGACCAAGACAGGTTGTTGGTGATCTGTACACCTAAAAACTTGAAGCTCTCGACCCTTTCTACTTCATTCCCATTGATGTAGACAGGGGCATGTTCTCCACTACGCTTCCTGAAGTTGATGACAATCTCCTTCGTTTTGTTGACATTGAGGGAGAGATTATTGTCGTTGCACCAGTTCACCGGATTCTCTATCTCATTCCTGTATTCTGTCTCGTCATTGTTTGAAATCCGACCCACTACTGTGGTGTCATCAGCAAATTTGAAAAAGACTGATGGGGGGGGGGGGCATGATTGAGATGTATGAACTCATGAGGGGCATAGAGTGTTCAGGAAGAAACGTTTCGCCTTGGTGGAGGGATCAATGACCAGGGGCGTAGATTGAAGGTATGGGGCAGGATTTTTAGAAGAAATGTGAGAAAATACTTTTTACCCAGATTGTGTGGAACTAGTTGCCTGAAAGGGTGGTGGAGGCAGAGACCCACATAACATTTAAGAAGTATTCCGATGTCGTGCACTTGCGATCTCAAGGCATAAAAGGCTATGGGCCAAGTGCTGGAAAATGGGATCAGAAAGTTTAGTTGGCTGTTTTTGACCGGCACAGATGCGATGGGCCAAAGGGAGCTGTATGACTCTGAGATCTAAAAACAGTAAAGTTGATTATTGTGGTATTTTTTACAAATATAAAATTAATTAAACAAATGTAATTTTTCATGGAATGGTTTGTGTCAGGTGAGATCCTGAACTCATTTATTCAGTGTGGATAAAGCAGGCATGATATTCGGTATCCAGTCTGAATTACTTAAAAGTGCTCAGCACATTGTAATCTGAACAGCTAGGATTGTTCCAAACCATCAGACTTATTTTTTTCGAGCATTGTGTTTATCACCGCTGATAATTTATGAATTAAATGTGAATAGATCTGGTCTAAATACTCCTTCCTTTTATGCTTTGAATTTGGGCAGCTGAAAATATATGAAGAATGATTTAGACTAAACTTTGCCCATGGAATGACGTAGTTTTTATTTCTGGATAGATCAATTCCGTTCGTATCCTGTGAGCTGCAGAAATCCTGTGATGACCCTTTATATGACTTGGTTAATCAGGGGTCTGATCAAATAGGTTGCGATCCATCTTTCTGTGAATGTGTTCATGTGTACATTAAGATGGAAGAACAAAGCTACGTGGAAGGCAGAAAAACATTTTTTCTAGCACCTTTAATTACATCAGGATGTCCCAAAATCATTTTGCAACCAATGGAGTACTTTGGAAGTGTAACCACATGGTAATATTCTAAAATATGGTAGTCAATTTTTTACGTCAAAGCACCCATTTCAACAATTAGCATATTACCAGATGATAGAGGACATACTAAAAAGATGAGCCATACCGAAAGTTGGTAAGTCTGCTGGTCCAGATGGAATATACCCTAGATACTAAAGATAAGAAATAGAAGAAGCATTGATCACAATCTTTCATTCCTCATTGGATGCAGGAGGAGTGCAAATATAATGTAGGGGTGTTAATGTTATATTGCTGTTCAAGAAAGAGGAAGAGATAAACGAGGAAACTACAGGGGTTACTGGAAGACATTATCAGAAAAGTAACACATTTTCATTTGGAAAGAGTTTGTCAAGGAGCGATAACATAAATGTATTAAAGACAAATCATTTCTGACTAGCATGTTTGCATCTCTAATGAGGTAACAGAAAAGGTTGGTCAAGATTAGTGCAGTAGATATATATATCTATAGACTTTCAGAAGTCATTGAATAATGTGCTACACAGGAGACTTGTTAAGAAGATGGAAGTCCATAGAATTAAGTGCAAAGTGGGGGTATGAATATGGTTTTGACTTAGTGACAGGAAGGATAGATGATTTTCAGACTGAGGTAGTTTGCGTGTTGTTTCCCAAGGAGCAGTGTTGGGTCCTTTACTTTTTAAAATTTTTATGAATGATTTCTGGTGTTGGAAACAGGATTATAGGACAGCAGGGTAGGGCTGACATATGGTGGAGGGCAGGAGAAATTAAATGACAAAAGATGCATGATACAAGGCCAAAGGGAGTCATAATGACAGACATAAAGAAACAAAAGACATGTCCAAGTGTAATCTAAAAGACAGGACCATGAATAGTTGCTGTCTGAAAGCAAATAAGAGAAAACAAAGAGAAGCAAAAAGGAAAAAAATACCTGCAAAGAAAAAGAGAACAAAATGGGGCATTATGATCAAACATTTTGAACTCATTGTTGAGTCCATAAGGCTGTAAAGTGCCCAATCAAAAGATGAGGTCCTATCCCTTGAGCTTGCGTTCATCTTCACTGGAACACTGCAAGAGGCCGAGAACAGAAAGATCAGAGTGGAAACGAGGTGAAAATTTAAAATGGCAGGCAACTGGAAGTTCGGGGTTAGGCAATTGAGATTTTTCAATTCAATATATATGTATAGAGCTATTAGAAGAAATATCCAGCTAGATCTCTTGAGTTAACAAGTGTGGAGGTAGTTTTGCTATTAAAACTCACTAGGGTAAAAGTACTCTCGTCACATGCAGGAGAAATTGTTGTTCCCTTCACTATTGATTCTTGCGAATTGTCCTGATGAGTGCTAGATGAAAAGCTTCCATAGCATGTCTTTTATTTTCAGAAATTCTCTAATCTGTATGACCAAAAAACTTTTTGAAAGTATAAAACTTCATAAAATGGTAAAAACATGTCCTAAATCCTGCGACGTACACACACCAACACCCAAAAACACAGCGCAAGTTACAGGATGCAGGAGGGGAATTGATAACAATTAAAGTCCATAAGAAAAGTAAATAAATTATATTCAGACACCCCATTGGTAGTATTGAAATTTCAACGGTATAGTGGCGAATGTAAGCTGGTTGTTTTTAATGAAGGCGGTCTCTTTTAAACTGCAATCCATCTTTTTCCATAGTTGATGCTATGACACTTAAGATCCTTTCAATTAAATTTCTCTATCTCTATGAGGTATTCCCAAAGTAATAGAGATAGGGGGCGGGATTCTCTGACCCTCCGTGCCAGAATCGCGGCCGCCACGGAGGCGGAGAATAGCCGTTCATGCCAGAAATTCTCTGCGGGCACACCAGGCGCGCGCGGGCGAGGCAGGTGTGGGACTTAGTCCCCAGAAGGGAGAATCCCGCCTAGGGTCTTGAACTTGAGAATAGCAGAAAGAGCGAGGTAATTTATATTATGCAATTTTTTGATGTTTTTGGTGCATTATGCAAACTCCTCTTTTGTTGTAAAGAAGCAGATGCTTATTGTCATAGTTTCACAAGTAGGGTTCCAACCATGTTTGGCACAAAATGAAGGACAATCCACATTAACAAAGCAGCTTAAATCTTCCATTGTCAAAGCTAAAAATGAGCCATTGAAACAGATAGGGGGTCCTCAGCATCCGACTTGCACAATTGGCTTTGGTAGTCCTTCTTTGTTCCTGGCAGTTTCTGAAGCCAGGATGTCTGGTGTTCTATTGTCCTTATGTTTTTGCAGGAAGTTCAGACAACTTTACAGGTGTAAAGTTCATCAGGGAACTGCCTGGACCTGTTTTCTGGAAATCCACTTTGAGGCTGCTAGACATCAGGCCAATTTGCACCTCAGGTGACTTCTGCAGCCAACTTAAAACAGCGGGCAGGATTCTCCGTTTTGCCAGCGCCTGGGGGTTTCCCGACGGCGTGTGGCTGCCCCACAATGGGAAACCCCATTGACCAGCCGGCATAACGGAGAATCCCGCCGGCGAGTCGGGGCAGAAATGTAGCATGGCAGGGCGGAGAATCCAGCCCAGTGTCTTTGCCCATTCCCCCACCCTATCCTAATAACTCCATAACCTTACCTAACCTTTGGAACCTAAGGGGAAATTTAGCATGGCCAATCCACCTAACCTATTCATCTTTGGACTGTGGGAGGAAAACGGAGCACCCAGAGGAAACACATGCAGACACGAGGAAAACAGGCAAACTCCACATAGTCACTCAACGTCAGAATTGGACCCAGGTCCCTAGCGCTGTGAAGGAGCAGTGCTAACCACTGTACAATCGTAAGTACTTCTTTGAAATGTAGGAAATGCAACAACCAATTTGCAAAAGCCTCATCCTACAAACCATAATTAGATATGAGAAATTCATCATTATTGAGAGCCGCAACGGCACCATAACTTCAGCCATCTCATTTTCATTCAAAGTCGGAAGTTGCGGTGCACCTGAATGGGCGTCAGAGGACTCCTCATTGATGGTTCTGCCGGGCCCTATCATTTGAGATCTTGGACTGATTGTGCAGCAATTATATCACTTTCTACGACAATTATTTTTAGTTCTGTTCCTAGCAGGTACTGAGTCTGTTAGGATTGCATCCCTTTAAAGCAATAAATGTTCAATATCTTGCAGTGCTCTGGTTTCCCTAACACTTCTCCTCCCAGCACCCCACAACCCTCCAAGCGTCTGATCTAGCTCCTGTGGCCCTGGTCCCTGGCTTCTCTCCCCTCACCCTTGGCTCCACCGCCCTGGCTCCTTCATCCTGCGATGTCAGAAACAGCACCTGCTGACAGGGTTTTTTCTGCCTGGGGGGGTGGTGGTATGTCTGTGGATAGAAAGGAGCCTGGGGTCATGGGATGAGCTGTAATTAAAACTTATACACAGCTACATTGAACATGGAGCTAAAGGGGCCTGCCTTCAGCTCATGATGCAAAAAGTGAACCTGGCTTCACCAGTATTGCCACATCCCATTAGGCCTCTGCACTGACTTCACCATTGGATTCATACCACAGCCTGGAGAGCTGCAGCCAATGAGATGGTACGGTCCTCTTTCATGCAGTCAACAGTGAACACCTCCATTTCACCGCTGTAAACAAGGTCTGGGCAAATGATGTTGGTTGATGAATGAACGTTGGCAAGAATACTTTGAAATAGAGGGACCTTGGTTTAATGTGACTTCAGAAAGGCATTAGTTGTGACAGTGCAGTACTCCCTTAGTACTGAATTGGAGTGTCAGCCTAGATCTTGTGGTATCGAGAATTGTGAGTGAAACTTGAACCTGCACTGTTATGAATCTAAGCTGAGAGTGCTACTGGTGCCTGCGTAATACAGTTGAATATTTTGAGATAATGAGCATGGGGGCGGGGCAGATATCTACGAATGTTGCTTATACAGACTTCTTCAGCATTTCATACGGGCACACAAGACGTGAAAATGAGAATGCATGCAATTGCAAGAAACTTTGAGACAGTGGTTGGTAATTAGTTAGGGCTAAGTAACAGAGTCGTGATAAAGTTTTTGTTCTCAGATTGGCAAGATGTAATAAATGGTATTTCCTGGGGATTTGTAGTTTGCTGATATCATTAGGTTAGGAAGTACAAAGTTGTGGATGAGAGGAAGAAGTTACAAGGAACGTAAACAAGTCTAAGTAAATGGGCAAAAACTATGGCAGATTGGTGTTCAATGTGGGGTAGTATAAGATGATAATCATGACTTCGGATTGAATCAAAATATTTTGTTGTGTGAGCAATAAAGGAATTTAGATATCCATTTTCGCAAATCACTAAAAGCTGGGCATCGGTACAAAAAATAGTTAGAATGGACAATTGGCTTTTATCTCAAGGGCTTCGGAAGTCAAGTAAGGAAGTGATGTTTTGCTTGTACAGAGCCACAGTCAAGCTCTTATCTGAAGTATTGCGTTCAGTTTTGGGTGCCAAACCTCAGAAAAGATGTATTGGCATTTTTAGGGGTATAGTGAAGATTCACCAGAGTGATGCACGCACTTAAAGTTTCAAATTATGATGACAAATTGCATAAACTTGGCTTGTTTTACCATAAACGTATAAGATTGCGGAGTGATTAATCAAATTATTTCACCTGGTTAAAGAATTTGATTGGGTAAATACAGAGAAACTGTTTCCTCTGGATTCCCCCACCAGAACAAAAGGGCATAGTCATAAGATTTAACCTTGCTCAAGTAAAATCAGGAAACATAGGGGGCGGGATTCTCCGATCGCCGACGCCAAAATCGCGTTCGGCGATCGGCCAGAGAATCAAAGTTCACGACCAAATCGGGGGAGGCGTCGCTTTCGCGATGCTCTGCCCCTCCAAAGCAGTGTATCAACAGCCTCAGGACGTTGCCTGAGGCCTGTCCCCCGATGCTCCGCGCACGACCGGCCGAGTTCCCGATGGCATGGGTTTCTCATGGTCTCATCCGTTGGGTACTCAGTGTGGCGGCAGCGGACTCAGTCCAGCGTCTCCACAGTCGGGGGTGGGCCAATCCACGGGTTGGGGGGACTTTGCCAGGGACTGGGGGCACTGTGGTGGGTTGGACCGGGGGGCGTGAGCCGGCCAAAGTGCACTATTTCACAGGCCAGGTCCACAAACGGCCGGTGCCATGTTGCACGGCGCGGCCGCTGCAGGCTGCCGCCGTGCGCATGTGCGGCCACGGACCCAGCAATTCTCTGGGCCATATCTCTATGCTGCATTGACGCTAGTCCCCAGACAAATGAGGATCGGTGGCTGTTTTACACCATTTATTCTGTCGTAAAACACCACCGTTCCCATGCCGGCGTGGGGACATAGCCTCAAAATCGGAGAATCCAGCCCAGGATTCTAGATATCCGCAAATCACTCACCAAAGGGTTGCGGTCCAATGTCAATTTGAAATTTTCAGGACTATGATTGACAGATTTTTGTTCGGTATGACAATCAACAAAGGTGGGGAAATAAAGTTGATCAGCTGATCTATTGATTGTCAGAGTAGGCTAGAAGGGCTATTCCTAGGTTCACTCCTACTGTTTTCTTTTCTTCATTCACGTGCTGCTACTGCTATCCGCTAATGTGCATACCTCAAAGTTTAGATACTTGGAACATCACTCTTTAAACTTCCTCAGTCTGAAGGACGATGGTAGTTATAGTTACGTCTGCTTACCATCCAATGTTAAAATATCCGCACTTTGGCGAGGGTGGTGCTCTGTGGATGCCAGCTAGGCACTCTGCAATGGTAGTCTGGCACCCTGGCAGTGCCACCTGGGTGCCAGCCTGGGGCTGCCAAGGTATCCAGGTGGCACTGCCAACCAGTATGGGCACTGCCAGGGTGGCAGATTGACACTGCCAAGCTGGCATTTTTTGCACCCATGCATTTGGGCCAGGAGTGCCCAGAGTGCGTCTTCGGGGGGGGGTTCTGGGATGTTGCTGGGCATCGTCCCATAGTACATTTGGGCTGGGGTTGGGTGGGGGGGGGGGGGGCGCGGGGGCGTCAGGCATCATTGTGGGAAATGGCAGCTCGATCTCGCTACATTGGGGACGTTTCGGTGAGCCCTGCTTCCCACTGTACAAAACGGGGCTATGTGCGACCTCGGACGCGCGTTCCCCATTCTGGTCCCTTATACATGCAAGTCACATTGAATAATAATAATCATTATTGTCACAAGTAGGCATACATTAACACTGCAGTAAGGTTACTGTGAAAGTAGCCATGTGTTTCTCAGCACTGCGAGCGTCGGGAAACATGCGACTAAACGTGCTCGCTAGGGGACTTTGTGCCCGTTTGGGAGAATCGCACCCATTGTCTTCATTCCTTTAATGCATTCATTAATGTTTTACTTGAAAGCCTCAGCCCCTCCCACAAACCTGGGTATCAATTTGACCTCTGTGCAGAGAATTATAATTCTGTTAGCAGATAATGGAATCAGAATTATGTCTGCATCGACTCTCTCAAACTTCTACAGATGTATGATAGAGAGCATCCTATCGGACTGCATCACAGCCTGGTATGGCAACTGCTCGGTTCAAGATCGCAAGAAAATGCAGAGTGTTGTGAACATCACTCAAGCTTGCCACACCCATTCTGTATACACCTCCTGCTGCCTCCGGAAGGAAGACAGCATTATCAGAGACCCCTCCCACCCAGGCATTGCCTTCTTCCAGACCCTTCCATCAGGCAGAAGGTACAGAAGTCTGAAGACCCGCACATCCAGATATAGGAACAGTTTCTTCCTCACAGCTACAAGACTCCTCAACGACTCCCCCCTCGGACTGATCTGTTCCCTGTAAGAACACTATTCACGATGCCCTATGCTGCTCTTGCACATGTATTTGCTTTGTTTGGCCCCTCGTTCCGTACTGTAACAATCACTGTTTGTCAATGTAGCTGGTTGGCAATAGTTCAAATGCTGCAAAGCATACTTTATTTTCTCAAATTTTATTAATGCAATTAACATCTTAAAATTTCTTTGTTAAATGGGTCACTTATTTTACAGAAGAATTGTTTATTCTTACACTCCAAGCCCTTTGTAACATAGGCTAACATGCTATTTGCTTTCTTAATTGTTTGAATACAAACATTACCCAGTCTCTCATCGGATTTAAAAAAAATTCTGTTTTTCTATTTTTCCTACGAACTTCACATATTCTGAATGATACATTGCTGCCCACTCATTTAGCCTATCCAAATGTTTAGCAACTTCTTTGTGTTCTCCTGTCAGCGTACTTTTACACCTAACTTGTACCTTCAGCAAACTTGGAAATTACACTGGGTTGCGAGTGGTGCAGTGGTTAGCACTGCTGCTTCATGGCGCCAAGGACCCGGGTTCGATACCGGCCCAGGGTCACGGTCATTGTGGAGTTTCCACTTCTCCCTGTGTCTGCATGGGTCTCACCCCCATAATCCAAAGATATGCAGGATAGGTGGATTGGCCAAGCTTAATTGTCCCTGAAATGGAAAAAAAAAAATTGGATTCTTTAAATTATTTGTTTAATGCCCCTGCCATTTCCTTATTTCCCCATTATCTCTGCCTCTAAGGACTCTCTCTCTAAGGGAATAATATTTATTTTTGATAATCGATTCCTTTTTACATGTTAAACTCTTGTCTATTTTTGTACTTCTTGCAAGATTACCTTATTTTACCTTTTTATCTTTTTTGTCAGACTTTGCCGAATTTTAAAATCCTCCCAAGCCCTGGGATCACCACTGTTTTTGGCAACATTGTAAACCTTTGCCTTTAGTCCATGGTTTCCCAAACATATCGAGCCGCGGACCCCCTAGTGACCGACCGAGGGAATCGTGGAAGTCCAACTATTCTCATAATGTTGGTGCCCCTTTTTGTGCCGCAAAATAGGTGCGAACACAGAAGTCCAATGTAACAAGTCTTTTCTAACTATATGCATATATTAATTTGATCATAACTAAAAAGTTCTCTGATTAAAAATACTCATTTTAAATGGGAGGAATGACACTGGAAAGCTGATTTTAACTTCAGACACATGCATTGCTCTCTCCATCACACATCCATATCTCTGTCTCACATTCACGCACACACTCATGTCTCTCTCACACATTCACACACACTCCCAACGGGAATACACTCACCCTCACATCCTCAAGCGCACAAACACACTCACAAAACCATTCCAAGGCCAGAACCCACCCCACTCCTTTCCTGAGGCCGGAAACCCCCACCCCCTCCTTATCTGAGGCCTGGACTTCCCTATACTTGTTTGATGAGAACTAACCCCCCCCCATCCACTCCTTCCCAAGACCAAACACCCCCCCCCCAAATGCTTTCCCAAGGGCAGAACCCCAATCCTATTCCCAGGGCTAATCCCCCCCCCTCCTTTGCCAAGTCCAGAATGCCCCCAACTTTCTGAGGCCAGTTGAGCCCCCTCCACTCCTTCCAAGGACCAGATCCCCCTCCCCCTCCCACTTTCCCAAGGCCAGAAACCACCCCTTCTCCAAAACTAGACTCCCCCCAATTCCAACGGTCAGAAAGTTCCCCCTTCCTGAGGCCAGAACCCGCCTGCCTTTCGTGTCACGAACCACACCGCTCCTTTCCTGAGACCCGAACTTCTCCTTTCCTGAGGCCCGAGCTGCTCCTTTTCTGAGGCCCGAACTTCTCCTTTCCTGAGGCCCGAGCTGCTCCTTTCCTGAGACCCGAACTTCTCCTTTCCTGAGGCCCGAGCTGCTCCTTTTCTGAGGCCCGAACTTCTCCTTTTCTGAGGCCCGAACTTCTCCTTTTCTGAGATCCGAACAGTACCTTTTCTGAGGCCCGAACTTCTCCTTTTCTGAGGCCCGAAACCGATCCTTTTCTGAGGCCCAAACCTCTCCTTTTCTGAGGCCCGAACTGCTCTTTTTCTGAGGCTCAAACTGCTCCTTTTCCGAGGCTGAACCGCTCTTTTCCTGAGGCCCGAGACCCTGCCACCTGTAAGTCACGCGCAGCCTCTCCTTGCTGCCGCACAGTTTCCGGCTGATAAACCTATTACCGACTTCAGCCTCACCTTGACCTCACTGTTGCCACGGGCTCTCTTATTTGGAATAAACCAAATGGGCCGATCAGAACAAGGCCTCTCAGAGCACAGGAGCTTACTTGTCCGCCTATCAGCATCCAGTGCTCCAGAAGGTCTTGTTTAGATTGGCCCATTTGATTTCTCTAATTCTTTTTAAACGTTTGTGTTCGAACTGGAGTTTACCAGTCCCGTGGCTGCTGCCAGCTTCGTGCACCCCAGTTTGGAATCCCCAGCTTTAGTCTATTGCTATCTTTAATTTCTGAGTTTGTGGCAGTTGGACCTCTTTGCCTGTGGGGTTTTTATTTCTTCAGGGAATATGGGCGGGATTCTCCGTGAATCGGCGCAATGGCCCGAACCCAGCGTCAAAAACGGCGCGAATCATTCCGGCATCGGGCCACTCGAAACGTCGCGAGTCCTCCGGCCCGGAATGGGCTAGCAGCAGAGTGACGCCATTCGCGACGGCGTCAGAATTCTCTGGCCCGGAATGGGCTAGCAGCAGCGTGACGCCATTCGCGACGGCGTCATCTGTCACAATGCGTGTGTCTCAGCACAAAAGACGGCCCCCCTCCAGAACTCCAGAATGTAGAGTTCTGGGCTCTACATCGTTGGACGATGTCTGACCCATGGCCACAGTACCACCATCCACCCGGACCGTCCCTGCATGCGGCCATGACACTGCAGCACACGGTCCCGTCGTCTGCCCGGGGGGGATGGCGAGGGCGACCCAGGGGGAAAGGGGGCACACTTACCTGAGGCCGATGCTCTATCACACCTCACACACACACACTGGCGCTCACCTCACACCACACCCCCGCACGCATCGGACAGAGCACAAAGGCAGCTTCTGTAGGTGTGAAAGTGATTTTAATAACAAACAGTTCATACACGTGCCCTAGCTCCTATAATTAATCTGTGCCCTGCACCCGTGCCAACTTACTCAGTGTCTAATTTTTTGGCCTTACGGGCCCTTTGACTACGTCTAGGTGGTTCCCAAGACGGTACAGCAGAACTGGAGGCGGACTCCTGTGATTCCTGCCCTGTGACTCGGGATCCCTTTGGCGGCCGTTTCCTGGGGCAGCCCGGCCTAGATGGGCCAGGCTGCGGCTCGGGCGACTGGGATGGCGAGCTGCCAGACTGTCCTGCCTGTTGCCCACCAGATGCACCTGGGATGGAAGGTGGGGCGGGGGGAGGAGGGGATCTGAGGTGTCGCTGTTCTGGGGCCTCCCCTACAGGGGGACCCGCCTCAGCAGAGCGGGTTGTCATCATCCTCCATGGCCTGCAATAGACACACTTCCACCGGCGACCGTGTGAGCCCGGCCCGTTGTGCCGCAGGTGGATGTGCAATGGAGGGGTGGTGTGCATGCGAGTGGGGTGAGGGTGGTTGGTGGTGGGTGGGGTGAGGGTGATAGGCTGGTGGGGTGAGGGTGGTAGGCTGGTGCCGTAGTGTGCAGTCTGTGCCCATACTCGGCGATTCACACGCCCCCCCTAGTCCATGAACCGGGCGGCTATCAGCCTGTCCCATGCCTGCTGGCCCTGCAGGTAACGGTGGGCAGCCTCCCGTCCATGTCCAACCCCCATCCTCCTCATCTAGGGAGGTCTGTGCCTCGTCTTGCTGCTCCTCCCCTTCCCCCTCCTCTGCCTGCAGCACATCGCCCCTCTGCTGGGGGCGATGCAGCCGTTCCTATCTGACGGGTACTGGAGAGCCCCTCCAGAGCGGTCCAGGCACCTGAAGCGCATCTTTAGCAGCCCAAAGCACCTCTCTATCACACCCCTGGTCGCTGCATGGGCATCGTTGTAGCGGTTCTCCGCCTCATCTGTGGCCTCAGTATAGGCGTCATCAGCCACGACCGCAACGGGTAATGCCTGTCGCCCAGCAACCAGCCCCTCTGCCGGGGGGGGCATCCCTCGAACATGGTGGGGATGAAAGATTGCGCCAATACGAATGAGTCATGTACACTGCCTGGGTACCGGGCGCAGATGTGCAGGATCATCATGCGGTGGTCGCAGACCACCTGAATGTTCATGGAATAGGTCCTTCCTATTTGTGAACACAGCCTTGTTATCCGCCGGTGGCCGCACGGCAACGTGCATCCCATCTATCACCCCACTGGGCCATGGGCATCCTGGCTGCCGCAGTGAAGCCTGCTGCCCGGGCATCCTGGCTGGCCCGGTGCACAGGGAACTGGATGTAGCGGTCCGCAATGGCATAGAGGGCATCTGTCACTGCACGGATGCACTGGTGCACTGATGCCTGCGAGATGCCGGACAGGTCCCCACTCAGCGCCTAGAATGACCAGGCGTAATGGCATAAAAGTTCAGGGCCACTGTAACGTTGACGGCCAGGGGGAGAGGGTGTCCGCCCCTGTGCCACGTGTACCATCAGGTGGCAGATATGGGCGACGGTTTCCTGGCTCATCCGGAGTCTCCTGCATGCCTGGTCCATGAGGTCCTGGTACGACGAGCGGGTCCGGTACACACGGGGCCTCATCGGGCGTCTCCGTCGCCATGGCACCTCCTCCTCGTCCTGTCGGGCGGGCAACCCTCCCGCCTGGGCGCCTGCCACCTGCCTCCCTGCAGCACGCTCCTCTGCGGCAGCCTCCGCCGCCTCCCTGGCACGCTCCTGCTCCCCCAGGGCAACATGGAGAAGTGCAGGTCCCGCCACGGCGGCCAACATCGCTGGTTGATGACCATACATAACAGCCTGCTAGGGGTGGGGGGGTAGACGACATGTCATCATTGCCCATACCCCGCCCCCTCCACCCCCGTAGCCAGGTGCCATGGGCTACAAGGTCGCAACTGTTGGAAGCAGGCACCTGGCCAGGCGGACAACCTCCCAACCCCCCCCTCCCCAGCACTTGCCCCCCCCCCCCTCCCCAGCACTTGCCCCCCCCCTCCCCAGCACTTGCGCCCCCCTCCCCGGCACGCGCATCCCCAACCCCCCCTCCCCGACACGCACACCCCAATGGGTCCTGCGCCACCCCCACCAACTGCGGCCGTGCCGTCACTTCTCCTGTGGCCGCCCAACGCCGAGCCCTTCCTCTGCGCTGGCCGGCGTCAACCATCACGACTGGTTGACGCTGTTAAATAGGTGTTTTGATTTACGCTGAAGTGGAGAATTCGGGCGGCCCCGGGGTCCATTGCATTGCCCTGGTCCTCGCCATTGCCCGAGGCGGGTGGTGCGATTCACCTCAGCAGGATTTTTGGGGGGCTGGAGAATTCGGCAGCAGCCGGGAACGGGATTCACGGCGCCCCCCCCGGCGATTCTCCGACCCAGCGGGGGGTCGGAGAATCCTGCCCTATATATTTGTTGGAAATTTTGATTTCATTCTTTAAATGTTTGCCATTGGTGGACTTCCGGGTGCGGCGATGACCAGCTGAGTCGCACGTTTCGGCAGCTCCCTGTGAAACGGACTTTTGGGCTCTTGATAGGAGCCCCAACGGCAATTTTAACGGCTGAAAACACCGTGCGGTAAACCAGAAGGGTGTTCCCCCTGGACACGGATGGAAAAAGGAGAGGAAAGTGGCCGGATTGCAGCGGATCCTTTGGAACAACGGCAAGGAAGGCAAGCAGAAACCAAGATGGCGTCGGAAGGTGGCAGTTTCATATGGGGCCCTGAACAACAAGAGTTTTTGAAACGCTGCGTGGAGGAGATAAAAAAGGAAATGAAGAAAGAGTTGTTGGCCCCGATATTACAGGCGATTGAAGGGCTGAAAGAGGAACAAAAGACCCAGGAGCAGGAGCTTCGGGTCGTGAAGGCGAAAGCAGCAGAGAATGAAAACGACATACAGGGCCTGGTGGTGAAGTCGGAGATACAGGAGGCACACCAGAAACGATCTGTGGAGAGGTTGGAGGCACTGGAAAATAACGCAAGGAGGAACAACTTGAGGATTCTTGGCCTTCCTGAAGGTGTGGAGGGGGCGGACGTCGGGGCATATGTGAGCACGATGCTGCACTCGTTAATGGGAGTGGAGGCCCCGACGGGTCCGTTGGAGGTGGAGGGAGCATACCGAGTTATGGTGCGAGGACCGAGAGCAGGAGAAGCTCCCAGAGCCATAGTGGTGAGATTTCTCCGTTTTAAGGATAGAGAAATGGTCCTTAGATGGGCGAAGAAAACTCGGTGTAGTAAATGGGAGAACGCGGTGATCCGCGTCTATCAAGATTGGAGTGCGGAGGTGGCGAGAAGGAGGGCGAGTTTTATTCGGGCCAAAGCGGTACTTCACAAAAAAAAGATAAAGTTTGGAATGCTGCAACCGGCAAGACTGTGGGTCACATATCAAGGGAGGCACCACTACTTTGAGACGGCGGATGAAGCGTGGACTTTTATTGTAGAAGAAAAATTGGAATGATTGGACTACGAAAATGAACGTTTGGACAAAGTGGTGGGACGAGTGGGGGGGGGGGGGGGGCGAAGAGGGATTGTACGATTAATCCTGCGGTATGGTAACTTTTCTTTCTCCCACAGGTGGTGATGGGGGGAGGTGGGGAGGGAGAGGAGATGGGGCGTTGGCCATGGGAGGCGGGGCCGAGGGAGAGGCGCGGGCTTGGTTCCCGCGCTATGATAATTATGGCGGGAATAGAGAAGCAGGAAGGAGGGGGCGCCGCACGGGGCGAGCCGTGATCACAGGGGGAAGCCGAGGTCAGCCAGAGTTTGCTGACTTCTGGGAGCAACATGGGGGGAGTAATTACGCTAGCGGGGGGTCTAGAGGGGGGGGGGGAGAGGGGGGAATTACTGGGTTGCTGCTGCTGGGGAAAGGGGGGAGTGGGTGCGGGAAAGGATGGGCGGGGGGGCACCGTCTGGGAGAAATACAGCCGCGTGGGAACTGGGCGAGAAGCTGGAAAAAGATGATGGCTAACCGGCAAGGGGGGGGGGTGGGAAGCCCCCCAACTCGGCTGATCACGTGGAACGTGAGGGGGCTTAACGGGCCGATAAAGAGGGCACGAGTACTCGCACACCTTAAGAAACTTAAAGCAGATGTGGTCATGTTACAGGAAACGCACCTGAAACTGATAGATCAGGTTAGGTTGCGCAAAGGATGGGTAGGGCAGGTGTTCCATTCGGGGCTGGATGCGAAAAACAGGGGGGTGGCTATATTAGTGGGGAAGCGGGTAATGTTCGAGGCAAAGACTATAGTGGCGGATAACGGGGGCAGATACGTGATGGTGAGTGGCAAATTACAGGGAGAGATGGTGGTGTTGGTAAACGTGTATGCCCCGAATTGGGACGATGCCAATTTTATGAGGCGAATGCTAGGACGCATCCCAGACCTAGAGACCGGAAAGCTGATAATGGGGGGAGACTTTAACACGGTGTTGGAACCAAGGCTGGATAGGTCGAAGTCCAGGACTGGTAGGAGGCCGGCAGCAGCCAAGGTGCTTAAGGATTTTATGGAGCAGATGGGAGGGGTGGACCCGTGGAGATTCAGTAGACCTAGGAGTAAGGAGTTCTCGTTTTTCTCCTATGTCCATAAAGTCTATTCACGCATAGACTTTTTTGTGTTGGGTAGGGCATTGATCCCGAGGGTGAGGGGAACGGAATATACGGCTATAGCCATTTCGGACCATGCCCCACACTGGGTAGACTTGGAGATAGGGGAGGAAACAAGAGGGCGTCCACCCTGGAGAATGGATATGGGACTAATGGCGGATGAGGGGGTGTGCTTAAGGGTGAGGGGATGCATTGAAAAGTACTTGGAACTCAATGACAATGGGGAGGTTCAGGTGGGAGTGGTCTGGGAGGCGTTGAAGGCGGTGGTTAGGGGGGAGCTGATATCAATAAGGACACATAAAGGGAAGCAGGAGAGTAAGGAACGGGAGCGGTTGTTGCAAGAACTTTTGAGGGTGGACAGACAGTATACGGAAGCACCGGAGGAGGGACTGTATAGGGAAAGGCAAAGGCTGCATGTGGAATTTGACTTGCTGACCACAGGCACTGCAGAGGCACAATGGAGGAAGGCGCAGGGTGTACAGTATGAATATGGAGAGAAGGCGAGCAGATTGCTGGCACACCAATTGAGGAAAAGGGGAGCAGCGAGGGAAATAGGGGGGGTGAGAGACGAAGATGGAGAGACGGAGCGGGGAGCGGAGAGAGTGAATGAAGTGTTTAAGACATTTTATAAAAAATTGTATGAAGCTCAACCCCCGGATGGGAGGGAGAGAATGATGGAGTTTTTGGATCGGCTGGAAATTCCCAAGGTGGAAGAGCAGGAAAGGATGGGATTGGGAGCACAGATCACGGTAGAAGAAGTGGTGAAAGGAATTAGGAACATGCAGACGGGAAAGGCCCCGGGACCGGACGGATTCCCAGTTGAATTTTACAGAAAATATTTGGACTTGCTCGCCCCGCTACTGACGAAGACCTTCAACGAGGCAAAGGAAAGGGGACAACTGCCCCCGACTATGTCAGAAGCAACGATATCGCTTCTTTTAAAGAAGGAAAAGGATCCGCTACAATGCGGGTCCTACAGACCAATCTCCCTCCTCAATGTAGATGCCAAGGTCTTGGCCAAGGTAATGGCAATGAGAATAGAGGAATGTGTCCCGGGGGTGGTTCATGAGGACCAAACTGGGTTTGTGAAGGGGAGACAGCTGAACACGAACATACGGAGGTTGTTAGGGGTAATGATGATGGCCCCACCAGAGGGTGAAACGGAGATAGTAGTGGCGATGGATGCCGAGAAAGCATTTGATAGAGTGGAGTGGGATTATCTGTGGGAGGTGTTGAGGAGATTTGGGTTCGGAGAGGGGTATGTTAGATGGGTGCAGCTGTTGTATAGGGCCCCAGTGGCGAGTGTGGTCACGAATGGACGGGGATCGGCATATTTTCGGCTCCATAGAGGGACAAGGCAGGGATGTCCTCTGTCCCCATTACTGTTTGCACTGGCGATTGAGCCCCTGGCGATAGCGCTGAGAGGTTCCAAGGGATGGAGGGGAATACTTAGGGGAGGAGAAGAACACCGGGTATCTTTATATGCGGATGATCTGCTACTATATGTGGCGGATCCAGCGGAGGGGATGCCAGAAATAATGCGGATACTTGGGGAGTTTGGGGATTTTTCAGGGTATAAATTGAACATGGGAAAGAGTGAGCTGTTTGTGGTGCATCCAGGGGAGCAGAGTAGAGAAATAGAAGACCTACCGTTGAGGAAGGTAACAAGAGACTTTCGTTACCTGGGGATCCAGATAGCTAAGAATTGGGGCACATTGCACAGGCTAAATTTGACGCGGTTGGTGGAACAGATGGAGGAAGATTTCAAGAGATGGGATATGGTAGCATTGTCAATGGCAGGGAGGGTGCAGGCAGTTAAGATGGTGGTCCTCCCGAGATTCCTTTTTGTGTTTCAGTGTCTCCCGGTGGTGATCACGAAGGCTTTTTTCAAAAGGATAGAAAAGAGTATTATGGGTTTTGTTTGGGCCGGGAAGACTCCGAGAGTGAGGAAGGGATTCTTACAGCGTAGTAGGGATAGGGGGGGGCTGGCACTACCGAGCCTAAGTGAGTATTATTGGGCCGCTAATATTTCAATGGTGAGTAAGTGGATGGGAGAGGAGGAAGGAGCGGCGTGGAAGAGATTAGAGAGGGCGTCCTGTAGGGGGACCAGCCTGCAGGCTATGGTGACAGCCCCATTGCCGTTCTCACCAAGGAACTATACCACGAGTCCGGTGGTGGTAGCTACACTGAAGATTTGGGGACAGTGGAGACGGCATAGGGGAAAGACCGGAGCACTGGGGGGGTCCCCGATAAGAAACAACCATAGGTTTGCCCCGGGGGGAATGGATGGGGGATATGGAATGTGGCAAAGAGCAGGTATAACGCAATTGAAAGATCTATTTGTGGATGGGAAGTTTGCGAGTCTGGGAGCGCTGACCGAGAAATATGGGTTGCCCCAAGGGAATGCATTCAGGTACATGCAATTGAGGGCTTTTGCGAGGCAGCAGGTGAGGGAATTCCCGCAGCTCCCGACACAAGAGGTGCAGGACAGAGTCATCTCAAAGAAATGGGTGGGGGACGGTAAGGTGTCGGATATATATAGGGAAATGAGAGACGAAGGGGAGACTATGATGGACGAACTAAAAGGGAAATGGGAAGAAGAGCTAGGGGAGGAGATTGAGGAGGGGATGTGGGCAGATGCCCTAAACAGGGTAAACTCGTCGTCCTCGTGCGCCAGGCTAAGCCTGATTCAGTTTAAGGTATTACACAGGGCACATATGACTGGAACACGGCTCAGTAAATTTTTTGGGGTGGAGGACAGGTGTGCGAGGTGCTCGAGAAGCCCAGCGAATCATACCCATATGTTTTGGTCATGCCCGGCACTACAGGGGTTTTGGATGGGGGTGACAAAGGTGCTTTCGAAAGTAGTAGGAGTCCGGGTCGAACCAAGCTGGGGGTTGGCTATATTTGGGGTTGCACAAGAGCCGGGAGTGCAGGAGGCGAAAGAGGCCGATGTTTTGGCCTTTGCGTCCCTAGTAGCCCGGCGCAGAATATTGCTAATGTGGAAAGAAGCCAAGCCCCCGGGGGTGGAGACCTGGATAAATGATATGGCGGGGTTCATAAAGTTAGAGCGGATTAAGTTCGTCCTAAGGGGGTCGGCTCAAGGGTTTACTAGGCGGTGGCAACCGTTCGTCGAATATCTTGCGGAAAGATAGATAGGGAAGAACAAAGAAGGCAGCAGCAGCGGCCCAGGACTTGGGGGGGGGGAGGGATGGGGGGGGGGGGGGGGGGTGTGGCCTGAGACAAGGCAGTTGCCAATTAGGGCTAGTTTTTATTTTTTGTTATTTAATATTTATTTATTTGTTGTTGTTTTTGTTTAAATTTAAAAAAGGTCATTATTATCTGTATTGTTACAATGTTGTGTAAAGGATGCACAATGTACTGTGTTGGTTGACCAAAAATTTTCAATAAAATATTATTTAAAAAAAAAAAAAAAAAAAATGTTTGCCATTGGCTATCTGCCATCATTTTACTTAACGTAGTTCTCCAATCTATTTTAGCCTCCTCGTCCCTCATTTAAATTGTTTTGTTTTGTTCAGACTTAAACCTTAATCTAGGTCTAAATAAAGTACTCTCAAATATGGTGTACATATTATGATTACTCTTTACTGTGTAGAGTTGTTAGTTAATCATGTCTCATTGCACAAGACTAGATCCAAAATAGCCTGTTCCTTAGTTGGTTCCACCATATGATAATTGAGAAAATTGTCATGCGATGCATTTCATGAACCTGTCCTCGGCATTATTATGCAAATTTGTTTTACCCAGTCCAGGTTAGATTATAGTCTCCCATGATTCCTGATTATCCCTATTATGTGCATCTCTAATGTCCTGGTTTGTATATAACCCAGCATTATAATTACCATTGGGGTTGTATTATCTACTCCCATCTGTATTTCTGTCTCTACTTCTTTGTTTCATCTACCATGGCTGGATTTTCCAAGGTAAGATTCTTACCTTTTTGCCAAAAATCAACTCTGATTATGATGCAGATTTCTTATGTGAAGAACTTGGACATGTAGATTTCTACTGAATCTGCTCTTCAGTAGGGATTAATATGCTACTTTTACATGAATTATTGAACTAACTGGCATTTTTAATGCACGTTACAGTTTAATGTTTTCCCTGTTCTGTTTTTGATCTTGCCTATCACAAGCCTTTCTCTGTCCAGATTCACATCTGTCATGTTGTTCCCAAGAGCTGCATCTGAGAATTAATTTTTAACAGAACAGCTGCTCTGTTCATAAGCCTTGCGCACATGAAATACATTCCATAAAAGCTTTACCTAGTAGGTTCCATGATTTGCCAATCTATTACAAATGAACCATTTATTTGAATCAATTTTATGTAATTTCTGGCCATCGTTGGAGATGGTTCATTTCATCCAATATTTGCTCCCTAGTGAGTCAAATTCTGCACTTATGAATCACAATTAATAAATTTTGAGCTGTGTACCCCAAACATTTTGAAAAATGGAGCAAACAAAGAACATGAATTTATGCCCTCAGGATGTCCTAAGGCAGTCCATTACCAGCTAGTTATTTTTGAAGTATAATCACTGTTTGTTCCTTAATCGTTTTACATCATATTTGTCAGTAGTTTTACATCAATGGCACAGTTGACTCCACTTGGTGGGATAATGCAGGTTTGTACTCTCAAAAGGTAATGCAGTAAAAATCCAAAAATTTTATATTAAAAACAAAAGTAGCTGTCAAAACTCAATGGTCTAAAAACCACTGTGCTGCACACTTGGTTCAGTTTTGGTAGGCTGACAACACAGCTTTGCCCACCAAAAATAAAGTGTGCAGTACTGAGAAATTAACTATTCACACTTCAGTGTAAATGTTACAGCATCATGCTAGCTGCTAAAAACGTGATCAGAGAATTAATTATTTTCATATCTAAAGATTAGTGGTGCGTCTTATTCAAAAACATAATTTATGGAAAAGAAGGCCTGAGGAACAATGCTTACTGATACAATGTAGTGAAGAGATAATGGGAGAATGAAATTTCAAATGCCATGGAGGGAACTGGGAGGAAGGAAAAATGACTTTATTTGCTTCCTGTCAAAGTTCAATGATATGCATTCATAGTGTCATGCCTTATTGAGTAATCTGTAAGGTTTTAACATTAAGCTACCAATATTATTTACATTTTAAAATTTGAATTGTTTTCGGATTTTGTATCGGATTACTTTCAGAATTGTTATTTGAATACTTCAGTGAAAGACCTGGGGCGCGATTCTCCAAACCCCCACCAGGTCGGAGAATCGCCGGGGGCTGGCGTGAATCCCCCCCCCCCCCCCCCGCCATGACCCGAATTCTCCGCCACCAGAAATTCGACGGGGGCGGGAATCGCGCCGGTCGGCGAGCCGAAGTCCCGCCGCAGTCAACCCTCTCCCGCCGGCGTGGATTAAACCACCTTTTGAACGGTGGGACAAGGCGGCGCGGGCAGGCTCCAGGGTCCTGGGGGGGGGCGCGGGGCGATCTGGCCCCGGGGGGTGCCCCCACGGTGGCCTGGCCCGCGATCGGGGCCCACCGATCCGCGGGCGGGCCTGTGCCGTGGAACACTCTTTCCCTTCCGCCTTCGTCATGGTCTTCACTATGGCGGAGGCGGAAGAGACCCCCTCCCCTGCGGATGCACGTGGATCACGTCAGCAGCCACTGACACTCCCGCGCATGCGTCGCCGGGCGAAGACCTTTCGGCGCCGGCTGGCGTGGCGCCAAAGGCCTTTCCCGCCGGCCGGCGGAGCGGAAACCACTCCGGCGCGGGCCTAGCCCCTCAAGGTGAGTGCTTGGCCCCCAGTCTCCGCACCTTTGGGGCGGCCCGACGCCGGAGTGATTCCCGCCACTCCATTACGCCAGAACCTCCCGCCACGCCGGGTAGGGGAGAATCGCGCCCCTGATTCTGCACTTCCTTCTACATTTGCTTTCCGCTATATTTGATATCTGTGTCTCGAATTGGATTGATTTTAGAACGTCTGAATGACCTTCAACCAAAATGCTAACCTCCATTCCCATGTGCCATAATAGAAATTAATAACTGAAGTATTTCACCTACATATATACAATGTGATTACTACAGTCAACAGATCAAGTTAGAGCTTCTAGTGTTCTTGTTATATAAAGTAGCAGTGAAAACTACATTTTCTCAAGAATACTGCCAGATTGCAATATTTCTGTATTGATATTTGTAGTGGTCATAGCTGCTATTTAAAGGTTACTTAAGTGGTAGTGGCATTTTTTCTTGCAAAAACAGAGCATCATGATCAGAATTTTATTTGCAAATTGGTTACTCTAAGTCTGAAATTTCCAACCCCTATATTGTGTTGAAAAATACTAATGCTTCATGATTCGGAATTTCCTTATTTTCTGCTTGTATGTTAGTTAGTTCTTGTCATAATTCTGTCAATGATTTCAGTAGAATCAATTAAATGTATACCTGTAGGAAATAAGTAGGTACAACACACTGTACATTAAGTATATAGAAAAACTTGGCCTGCACTTCCTGTCAATTTTTCTCATTATAAATGCCTACATCCGCATTTATAATACAAACAGAACTGCCGACCTAAACTTGTCACACAATAATTTTACCCTCCAACCACTCATGGCACTATACTTTTTTATTTTTTTTTTTATTTTTTTATTTTTATTAAATATTTTATTGAAAATTTTTGGTCAACCAACACGGTACATTGTGCATCCTTTACACAATATTATAACAACCCAAATAACAATGACCTATTTTATAAACAAAAAATGAATAAATAATAAATAACAAAAATGAAAACTAGCCCTAATTGGCAACTGCCTTGTCACAAGTAACACTCTCCAAAAATATAATTTAACAGTCCAATATATAATTATCTGTAGCAACGACCTATACATACTATACAGTATATATTAACAACCCTGAGAGTCCTTCTGGTTCCCCCCCCCCCCCGATCCTGGGCTGCTGCTGCTGCCTTCTTTTTCCCATTCCGTCTATCTTTCTGCGAGGTATTCGACGAACGGTTGCCACCGCCTGGTGAACCCTTGAGCCGACCCCCTTAGGACGAACTTAATCCGCTCTAGCTTTATAAACCCCGCCATGTCATTTATCCAGGTCTCCACCCCCGGGGGCTTGGCTTCTTTCCACATTAGCAATATCCTGCGCCGGGCTACTAGGGACGCAAAGGCCAAAACATCGGCCTCTCTCGCCTCCTGCACTCCCGGCTCTTGTGCAACCCCAAATATAGCCAACCCCCAGCTTGGTTCGACCCGGACCCCTACTACTTTTGAAAGCACCTTTGTCACCCTCATCCAAAACCCCTGTAGTGCCGGGCATGACCAAAACATATGGGTATGATTCGCTGGGCTTCTCGAGCACCTCGCACACCTGTCCTCCACCCCAAAAAATTTACTGAGCCGTGCTCCAGTCATATGTGCCCTGTGTAATACCTTAAACTGAATCAGGCTTAGCCTGGCACACGAGGACGACGAGTTTACCCTGCTTAGGGCATCTGCCCACAGCCCCTCCTCGATCTCCTCCCCCAGCTCTTCTTCCCATTTCCCTTTTAGTTCATCAACCATAGTCTCCCCTTCGTCCCTCATTTCCCTATATATATCTGACACCTTACCATCCCCCACCCATGTCTTTGAGATCACTCTGTCCTGCACCTCTTGTGTCGGGAGCTGCGGGAATTCCCTCACCTGTTGCCTCGCAAAAGCCCTCAGTTGCATATACCTGAATGCATTCCCTTGGGGCAACCCATATTTCTCGGTCAGCGCTCCCAGACTCGCGAACTTCCCATCCACAAACAGATCTTTCAGTTGCGTTATTCCTGCTCTTTGCCACATTCCATATCCCCCATCCATTCCCCCCGGGGCAAACCTATGGTTGTTTCTTATCGGGGACCCCCCCAAGGCTCCAATCTTTCCCCTATGCCGTCTCCACTGTCCCCAAATCTTCAGTGTAGCCACCACCACCGGGCTTGTGGTGTAGTTCCTCGGTGAGAACGGCAATGGGGCTGTCACCATAGCCTGTAGGCTAGTCCCCCTACAGGACGCCCTCTCTAATCTCTTCCACGCCGCTCCCTCCTCCTCTCCCATCCACTTACTCACCATTGAAATATTAGCGGCCCAATAATACTCACTTAGGCTCGGTAGTGCCAGCCCCCCCCTATCCCTGCTACGCTGTAAGAATCCCTTCCTCACTCTCGGGGTCTTCCCGGCCCACACAAAACCCATGATGCTCTTTTCAATCCTTTTAAAAAAAGCCTTCGTAATCACCACCGGGAGGCACTGAAACACAAAGAGGAATCTCGGGAGGACCACCATCTTAACCGCCTGCACCCTCCCTGCCATTGACAGGGATACCATATCCCATCTCTTGAAATCCTCCTCCATCTGTTCCACCAACCGCGTTAAATTTAACCTATGCAATGTGCCCCAACTCTTGGCTATCTGGATCCCCAGGTAACGAAAGTCCCTTGTTACCTTCCTCAACGGTAGGTCCTCTATTTCTCTACTCTGCTCCCCTGGATGCACCACAAACAACTCACTTTTCCCCATGTTCAATTTATACCCTGAAAAATCCCCAAATTCCCCAAGTATCCACATTATTTCTGGCATCCCCTCCGCCGGGTCCGCCACGTATAGTAGCAAATCGTCCGCATACAAAGATACCCGGTGCTCTTCTCCTCCCCTAAGTACTCCCCTCCACTTCTTGGAACCCCTCAACGCTATCGCCAGGGGCTCAATCGCCAGTGCAAACAATAATGGGGACAGAGGGCATCCCTGCCTTGTCCCTCTATGGAGCCGAAAATATGCAGATCCCCGTCCATTCGTGACCACGCTCGCCACTGGGGCCCTATACAACAGCTGCACCCATCTAACATACCCCTCTCCAAAACCAAATCTCCTCAACACCTCCCACAAATAATCCCACTCCACTCTATCAAATGCTTTCTCGGCATCCATCGCCACTACTATCTCCGTTTCTCCCTCTGGTGGGGCCATCATCATTACCCCTAACAACCTCCGTATATTCGTGTTCAGCTGTCTCCCCTTCACAAACCCAGTTTGGTCCTCGTGGACCACCCCCGGGACACATTCCTCTATTCTCATTGCCATTACCTTGGCCAGGACCTTGGCATCTACATTTAGGAGGGAAATAGGTCTATAGGACTCGCATTGTAGCGGGTCCTTTTCCTTCTTTAAGAGAAGCGATATCGTTGCTTCAGACATAGTCGGGGGCAGTTGTCCCCTTTCCTTTGCCTCATTAAAGGTCCTCGTCAGTACCGGGGCGAGCAAGTCCACATATTTTCTATAGAATTCGACTGGGAATCCATCTGGTCCCGGGGCCTTTCCCGCCTACATGCTCCTAATTCCTTTCACCACTTCTTCTACCTCGATCTGTGCTCCCAGTCCCACCCTTTCCTGCTCTTCCACCTTGGGAAATTCCAGCCGATCCAAGAAGCCCATCATTCTCTCCCTCCCATCCGGGGGTTGAGCTTCATATAATTTTTTATAAAATGTCTTGAACACTCCATTCACTCTCTCCGCTCCCCGCTCCATCTCTCCTTCCTCATCCCTCACTCCCCCTATTTCCCTCGCTGCTCCCCTTTTCCTCAATTGGTGTGCCAGCAACCTGCTCGCCTTCTCCCCATATTCGTACTGTACACCCTGTGCCTTCCTCCATTGTGCCTCTGCAGTGCCTGTAGTCAGCAAGTCAAATTCTACATGTAGCCTTTGCCTTTCCCTGTACAGTCCCTCCTCCGGTGCTTCCGCATATTGTCTGTCCACCCTCAAAAGTTCTTGCAGCAACCGCTCCCGTTCCTTACTCTCCTGCTTCCCTTTATGTGCCCTTATTGATATCAGCTCCCCTCTAACCACCGCCTTCAACGCCTCCCAGACCACTCCCACCTGGACCTCCCCATTATCATTGAGTTCCAAGTACTTTTCAATGCACCCCCTCACCCTTAGACACACCCCCTCATCTGCCATTAGTCCCATGTCCATTCTCCAGGGTGGGCGCCCTCCTGTTTCCTCCCCTATCTCCAAGTCCACCCAGTGTGGAGCGTGATCCGAAATGGCTATAGCCGTATACTCCGTTCCCCTCACCTTCGGGATCAATGCCCTACCCAGCACAAAAAAGTCTATTCGCGAGTAGACTTTATGGACATAGGAGAAAAACGAGAACTCCTTACTCCTAGGTCTGCTAAATCTCCACGGGTCTACACCTCCCATCTGCTCCATAAAATCTTTAAGTACCTTGGCTGCTGCCGGCCTCCTTCCAGTCCTGGACTTCGACCTATCCAGCCCTGGTTCCAACACCGTATTAAAATCTCCCCCCATTATCAGCTTTCCCATCTCTAGGTCCGGAATGCGTCCTAGCATCCGCCTCATAAAATTGGCATCATCCCAGTTCGGGGCATATACGTTTACCAAAACCACCGTCTCCCCCTGTAGTTTGCCACTCACCATCACGTATCTGCCCCCGTTATCCGCCACTATAGTCTTTGCCTCGAACATTACCCGCTTCCCCACTAATATAGCCACCCCCCTGTTTTTCGCATCTAGCCCCGAATGGAACACCTGCCCCACCCATCCTTTGCGTAGCCTAACCTGGTCTATCAGTTTCAGGTGCGTTTCCTGTAACATAACCACATCTGCCTTAAGTTTCTTAAGGTGTGCGAGTACCCGTGCCCTCTTTATCGGCCCGTTCAGCCCTCTCACGTTCCACGTGATCAGCCGAGTTGGGGGGCTTCCTACCCCCCCCCCCTTGTCGATTAGCCATCACCTTTTTCCAGCTCCTCACCCGGTTCCCACGCAGCTGTATCTCCCCCAGGCGGTGCCCCCCCGCCCATCCTCTCCCATACCAGCTCCCCCCTCTCCCCAGCAGCAGCAATCCAGTAATTCGCCCCTCCCACCCCCCCGCTAGATCCCCCGCTAGCGTAATTACTCCCCCCATGTTGCTCCCAGAAGTCAGCAAACTCTGGCTGACCTCGGCTTCCCCCCGTGACCTCGGCTCGCACCGTGCGACGCCCCCTCCTTCCTGCTTCTCTATTCCCGCCATGATTATCATAGCGCGGGAACCAAGCCCGCGCTTCTCCCTTGGCCCCGCCCCCAATGGCCAATGCCCCATCTCCTCCACCTCCCCTCCTCCCCCCATCACCACCTGTGGGAGAGAGAAAAATGACCGCATCGCAGGATTAGTACATAAAACCCCTCTTTGCCCCCCACATTCGCCCCACCACTTTGTTCGAACGTTCTTTTTAATAACCCGCTCATTCCAGTTTTTCTTCCACAATAAAAGTCCACGCTTCATCCGCCGTCTCAAAGTAGTGGTGCCTCTCTCGATATGTGACCCACAGTCTTGCCGGTTGCAGCATTCCAAATTTTATCTTCTTTTTATGAAGCACCGCCTTGGCCCGATTAAAGCTCGCCCTCCTTCTCGCCACCTCCGCACTCTAATCTTGATAAACGCGGATCACCGCGTTCTCCCATTTACTACTCCGAGTTTTCTTCGCCCATCTAAGGACCATTTCTCTATCCTTAAAACGGAGGAATCTCACCACTATGGCTCTGGGAATTTCTCCTGCTCTCAGTCCTCGCGCCATCACTCGGTATGCTCCCTCCACCACCAACGGACCTGCCGGGGCCTCCGCTCCCATTAACGAGTGCAGCATCGTGCTCACATATGCCCCGACGTCCGCTCCCTCCACACCTTCAGGAAGACCAAGAATCCTCAGGTTGTTCCTCCTTGCGTTGTTTTCCAGTGCCTCCAACCTTTCCACACATCGTTTCTGATGTGCCTCCTGCGTCTCCGTCTTCACCACCAGGCCCTGTATATTGTCCTCATTCTCGGCTGCCTTTGCCTTCACGACCCGAAGCTCCCGCTCCTGGGTCTTTTGTTCCTCCTTTAGCCCTTCGATCGCCTGTAGTATCGGGGCCAACAGCTCTTTCTTCATTTCCTTTTTGATCTCTTCCACACAGCATTTCAAGAACTCTTGTTGTTCAGGGCCCCATGTTAAACTGCCACCTTCCGACGCCATCTTGGTTTTTGCTTGCCTTCCTTGCCGCTGTTCTAAAGGATCCACTGCAATCTGGCCACTTCCCTCTCCTTTTTCCATCCGTATCCAGGGGGGATTCCCTTCTGGTTTACCGCACAGTGTTTTTAGCCGTCAAAATTGCCGTTGGGGCTCCTATCAAGAGCCCAAAAGTCCGTTTCACAGGGAGCTGCCGAAATGTGCGACCCAGCTGGTCATCGCCGCACCCGGAAGTCGGCACTATACTTTTTTAAACGACATAAGCTCTCAGACTTTACACCAAAGTTCCAATCTACTCTGCTTCTCAAGTGCACTTTGGCTCACTAATTAACTGTAGATAATAACAAGTCAAAGTATTTAATAAAAATAAGGATAGGATGTAAGGTCTAAAATGGAGATTAAAATGCTGCCTGTGTGCCTCTGTACAATTATCGTTCACCCTCTAACACCTAGTGCCTTGCCACAGGAGATTAAACAGTATTTTATTAAATACCAGTCATCAATAGTCTTCATCTGTTTTTAATGTTCCATTCAGTAACCCTCAAGTCGGTCTTTAATCCAGTTTCATTAAATACCCGATGTAAGAAAAAAAACCAAAGAGCATTAACTCTAAAAGTCAATCGTTGAACATTCAGAATATCTTCTTGTGACATTTCACTTACAAACTGCAGTCCCCACTGTAGGTGCAAACTTTCCCCCTCTGTGCACGATGACCTGTATAATGTTTGGCAAACTTTATAAGAGGTGAGCACAACTTTTAATAAGACTTCTCAAAAATGTGAAACAAATTATAGCAGATTTTTTTCGATTAGTACTGTTTGTAATGTAAGTGAAAATTGTAGATTTCCATAATGCCACCGCACTACCACTGGACGAAGCTAGATGGAAATGGGATGGAAGTGGGTTGGGGATTCCGGAACGAAGCACTGAGCAGGGCCAACTCCACTCCTTCTGCGCTGGACTAAGCCTCATGCAGCTCACAGTGGTGCACAAAGCCCATCTGACTAGAACCCGAATGAGCAGGTTCTTCCTGGAGGTGGAGGACAAAGCACTAGTGGTGTACCACAAGGATCTGTTTTGGGGCCACTACTGTTTGTCATTTTTATAAATGACCTGGAGGAGGGCGAAGAAGGATGGGTGAGTAAATTTGCAGATGACACTAAAGTCGGTGGAGTTGTGGACAGTGCGGAAGGATGTTACAAGTTACAGAGGGACATAGATAAGCTGCAGCGCTGGGCTGAGAGGTGGCAAATGGAGTTTAATGCAGAAAAGTATGAGGTGATTCATTTTGGAAGGAATAACAGGAAGACAGAGTACTGGGCTAATGGTAAATCGGGGTATTCGGACCAGCCAGATCTTAATATGGAGAAGAGGACCGGCTTTTGCATCCCTATCGCACGCCGGAAAATCCTGCTCGGCTGGCAATCAGCTGCAGCATGCACAGCTGCAGACTGGCTGGCAGACCTGGTGACATTTCTCCACCTGGAGAAGATCAAATACACCATCCGAGGATCAGACAAGGGCTTCCACAAAGCGAAGGGCTTCATCAGCCTGTTCGAAGACCTGTTCAAGGCCAACAGCGACTAGAAAGAGAGGGGGTGGAGAAGAGAGACAGGACGACAAGAGAAAAGGGCAGGGGGGGAGGGGAGGGAAGGGAAACCAAGGGAAGCACAAAACAAACCACATGGACAAGAGGAGGAGGGGAATGGCCACGCAGCCTCCCCCTCCCAACAATAAAAACTAAAAGCCCCAGCAGAATTGAGCGGAGCATAATACGGGGGCAACCAGGGCAGACGGCAACACTAAGAGGAGAATTAAACTACCAACAAGGGAAGGGGGCGGGGGGGAACCTCATGTAATAATTGTTGTAAATAAGCTACCAACTTGTTTGTAAATGAAATGAAAATCGCTTATTGTCACAAGTAGGCTTCAAGTAGCCCACTGTGCTAAACCAGCCCATAAATACAGATATACATGAGCTGTTGCTCTGTAAAAACTGGAAAACACCAATAAAAATATTTTTTTTAAAAGAAGAATATACAAACATAATGTTGAGTATAATTTGAGATAGATCTAATACAACTTGTGGGAGGAAAAATAATATATTAATGCCATCATTTAAGAGCATCAGCTACTTCACGCTTGTGTAGATTAAACAAGTAAAACCTTGACCTGAAGAACGTCAGCATCAACTGTCAAAGCTTTCCGACATACTATAAATGGATGTAGGAGACAACTTAATTAAAAGGACAGCATGTTCCAGGCTGATTTAACATTGTGCTAATTAAGCAGAAAATCCCAGCTACACTTTGTAGACTATGAGATAAATTAACGAAGGTTGAAGTGTCCACCTGAAGTACACCGAGCACTTAAGACACATAACTGACAAATTTGAAATTGATTTTAATGCTGATGGATGACAGTTGAAACTTTTTGACCAGTATATGTGCTGCCCATTTCAAACATGGACGATTTAAGTAGCAAAGATTGTAATTGTATGAGAGCTTCAGTAGTTTTCTGCAGCACTGAATTTTCCTGCTAATTGTTTTCCCTGCATAAAATCAATGTACAGTACAGCCTCGGGTATTCTGCCATTCTTTCTACTTTTATGCTCACCATCCTATAATCTTTCATTCAATAAAATAAAAAGAAACAAGCCATATAAATCAATGGTGACGGGAGCAGGTCAGAGGTTATGAATGTGAGTGACTCACCTCCTGACTCCCCAAAGCACAAGTCAGGAGATGACTCCAACAACATTTAAGAAGCTTAACACCATTCAGGATGGATTCTGGGTCATGCACAAGGTCCAGTTTGAGGGCACTGGGGGCATCTCTGCCATTTGCTCCAGTAAAGTACTTGTCAAACCCAGTTGTTGTCTCCACTTTAAAAATATGGAGGCAACTCGGTCAGCATTTCAAGCTGGGGTCAGTGTCAAGGCTGGCCCCCATTTGTGTTAGCCACTTGTTCAAGCCAGCAAAGCTGGATGATACATTTGGGAGGTGGAATCGGAAGGGCTGGAGAGAGTGAGTGATTTGATCCTGGAGGGGCGGTTTGCCAGCATGGAAGAATTGAAAGAGAAATTCAGGCTCTTGGGCTCGGACTCGTTTACGTCCCTCCAGGTACGAAATTTTGTTAGACTGATGTTTCCCGACATTCCCGGTGGCGCTGTCATCATGCTTGCTGGAGAGGACCTTTTCCTGTATAGGGTTGGGAAAGGATAATACACCTGGCATATATGGACAGGTTTTGGGGGAGGATCTCATCTCGGTGGAAGGGATGCAGACCAAATGGAAGGAGCTAGGGCCTATATTTGAGGAGGATGTGTGGAGTGAGGTCCTTTGCAGGGTGAACACATAATTGTGTGCAAGGCTCAGCCTGATCCAGCTGAAGGTAGTGTTCAGGGCACCCCTTACTAAAGCCAGAATAAGTCATTTCTTTGCAGAGCTTGAGGATAGATGTGAACACTGTTCAAGGGGGCGTGCTAATCACATGCACATGTTCTGGTCCTGTCCCAAGCTTGTGGACTTTTGAGTCTCCTTTTTTAGCCCCCTTTGGGAGCGATCCTGAACATTGAGCTTTAGTGGCTGTATTTGGAGTTTCGGACTTGCCAGACCTACGGATGGCACGGGGACAGACGTCCTTGCCTTCACATCATTGGTTGCTCGGAGGTGAGTCCTGTTAAATTGGAGGTTGGCGATGCCACCTAGTGCATCAGCGTGGCTAGGGGACTTAATGGAGTTTTTACACCTCGAGAAAGTCAAATACACCATGCAGGGGTCAACTGAAGGGTTCTACCGGAGATGGCACCCATTTATATTGTATTTCAAGGAACTGGTCACTGTAAGCTGCTGGGGGGAGGGAGTACATGGGGGGGGGCGGGGGGGTGGCGGATTCGAGGTGGGGAGATTATTGTTCTCTTATTTTAGTTTACTGTTGTTCGTATTTCTGTATAAAAGCTTAGTAAAAATATTTTTTTTTCAAGAATTAGAGATTGTTGTTCTTAGAGATTTTCTTGTTCTAATTTGCTTTGTTACTTTAAACATTAAATTTATACATCGGCTGGAACAATCTCAGAATCAGGCTTTTAATGAGACGTCAAACTACATGATCCAGTATGTACTCTTGGGTGCATCGCAATACAGGTTTCCAGTGCATGGGTCCTTACTGAGTTCACATTAAATCATTCAACTTGATTATTCAAATGCATCACACAACACAATCCAACACGAATACAACGGACACTAGTTTACTCACAGCTCTAAAACTGTTTCTCGCTTTAGTCTTTATAGTTCATGCTTTCTACCACTAAATTACAGTCCATCAAAGAATAACAATATGAAGACAAACAGATGCACTTAGTTTGTCTTAATATTTTCTGATAATTGTTAACGCGGCTAGATGGCCACTCGAATTCATTACTATCTTCAAGACCACAAAGTCATGCATGTGTGATCCTTGCACATTACATCAGTCCCTTAAACTTAAGCAGAAAACGTTTTTCATAAGCCCACTTACACAATGCATTCCTACTTAGCAAGAATCTGTTTTATCTCAGCATGTTCTGATCCCAAAACTGTCACGATATTGAGATAATCAGGGCGAAATTCTCCGGTATCGGCACGATGTCCGCCGACTGGCGCCCAAAATGGCGCAAATCAGTCGGGCATCGCGCCGCCCCAAAGGTGTGGAATGCTCCGCATCTTGGGGGGCCGAGCCCCAACCTTAAGGGGCTATGCCCGCGCCGGACTGATTTCCGCCCCGCCAGCTGGTGGAAAAGGCCTTTGGTGCCCCGCCAGCTGGCACGGAAATGACATCTCCGGGCGGCGCATGCGCGGGAGCGTTAGCGGCCGTTGACGGCATTCCCGCGCATGGGCAGTGGAGGGAGTCTCTTCCACCTCCGCCATGGTGGAGACCGTGGCGAAGGCGGAAGGAAAAGAGTGCCCCCACGGCACAGGCCCGCCCGCGGATCGGTGGGCCCCGATCGCGGGCCAGGCCACCGTGGGGGCACCCCCCGTGGCACTCCCCAGGACCCCGGAGCCCGCCCGCGCCACCTTGTCCCGCCGGTAAGGTAGGTGGTTTAATCTACGCTGGCGGGACAGGCATTTTAGCAGCGGGACATCGGCCCATCCGGGCCAGAGAATCGCGGGGGGGGGGGCCGCCAACCAGCGCGGCGCGATTCCCGCCCCCGCCGAATATCCGGTGCCGGAGAATTCGGCAACCGGCGGGGGCGGGATTCACGCCAGCCCCCGGCGATTCTCCGACCCGGCGGGGGGGGTTGGAGAATCTCGCTCCAGATGTGTAAACTGACAGTTCCACAGAGATTATCTTTGCATAAGTTTTGGTCATGGAAGACTGAGGAGAGATACGAGGGTCTTGAATCTTTGGAATTTACTACCTCCAAGAGCTGTCATTACTTAGTCATTTTGTAGAATCCCTGCTTGCAGAAATAAGCCATTCAACCCATTCAGTCTGCACCGACCCTCCAAAAGAGCACTCTACCTAGACCCACTCCCCCACCCTATCCTCGTAACCCTGTAACCTCACCTAACCTTGGACACTAAGGGGAAATTTAGCATGGCCAATCCACCTAGCCTGCACGTTTTTGAACTGTGGGAGGAAACTGGAGTACCCGGGTGAAACCCACGTAGATACAGGGAGAACTTACAAACTCTACACTGTCACCCAAGACCCTTGTGCTGTGAGGCAGCAGTGCTAATCACCATGCTGCCCTAATTGAATATATTGAAAACATATCGATTGATTTTTGTCCACTAGGGCGTTCATTTATTACGAGGGTGGAGTTGGAAAGTGGAGTTGATATAGAAGTTTAGTTGTGATCTTATTGAATGATGGAGCTGGCTTTATGGTCTGCATGGCCTACCCCTATTCCATTTGTTATGTTCCCCTATCTTATTGTTGGTTGTCTTGTCCATGTTTTTGTAGAACACTGTAAGATAGTCACTTTGCACAGCAGATTTCTGAAGCACATTTTCGATTATACCTTGTATGCATTGAACATGTCATCTTGAAAGAAAAATCTTCTGCAGCAAATAATTCCGACAGCTGAGTGGTACTTGTACTGCACTAGCCCTACCTCGCCAACAGATAATTCCAGACATTAGAAATTATGCTTAAGGATCACAGTTATTATTCCTCATGCTAGCATGCTGTACTATTTCTTTGAACCTAATGCATGGTTACATAACCTCCTATTCCTGATTAATTTCCCAAAGAAGTAATTCCCATTGCTTGCAAGAGTCCTGAATGATCTTCCTGGATTTCATTATATATACCGTCTGGACCTCCTAACTGGTTCTTGCCCTTGTTCTTAGATTTCTCCATGGCTTTGTCCCTCCCCATCTCTAGCTCCACAGTGCTCTGCTATACCTGTAATTCTGGCCTCCTGACCATCCTGATTTTAATTGCTCGAACATTGGTGGACATTCCTTTGGCTGCCTGGGCAGTACGCTCTGGAATTCCCTCATAAAGCCTCTCCACCTCCAAAACGTGCTTTCATCCTTTTAAAGAACAAAGAAAAGCACAGCACAGGAACAGGCCCTTTGGCCCTCCAAGCCTGTGCCGACCATGCTGCCCGCCTAAACTAAAATCTTCTACACTTCCTGGATCCGTATCCCTCTATTCCCATCCTATTCATGTATTTGTCAAGATGCCCCTTAAATGTCACTATCGTCCCTGCTTGCACCACCTCCTCCGGCAGCGAGTTCCAGGCACCCACTACCCTCTGTGTAAAAAACCTGCCTTGCACATCTCCTCTAAAACTTGCCCCTCGCACCTTAAACCTATGCCCCCTAATAATTGACCCCTCTACCCTGGGAAAAAACCTCTGACTATCCACTCTGTCTATGCTCCTCATAATTTTGTAGACCTATATCAGGTCGCCCCTCAACCTCCGTTGTTCCAGTGAGAACAAACCGGGTTTATTCAACCACTCCTCATAGCTAATGCCCTCCATACCAGACAACATCCTGGTAAATCTCTTCTGCACCCTCTGTAAAGCCTCCACATCCTTCTGGTAGTGTGGCAACCAGAACTGAACACTATACTCCCAAGTGTGGCTTAACTAAGGCCTCCTTAAAACCTTCCTCTTTGTGCTACGTTTTGGCTATCTACTCTAATGTCGCCTTACTTGAGTTAATTGCTAATTTTATTTGGTAACATTCCTGTGAAGAACCTTGGGATATTTTATTATTTTAAAGGTGCTATTTAAATACAAATTATTTCAGCAGTCTCCTGTAACTGAATCCATGTGCATTGCCAGCTGAGACCTGCATTCTTTCCAAGTTATTACTTGTGCAGAAGGCTTATATTTGCTATTTATTCAGAGCCATGCTCCTGTTCCTCATCTGCTGCAGGAAAGTTTCATCTTATGCTGTTGCTTCCTGAGAGCACACACCTTTTCCTCCAGAGCCTTAAAGATTTCATTCAAGTGGTGGCGCAGTGGCTAGTGCCTCACGGCGCTGTGGACCCGGGTTCAATCCCGGCGTCAGGTCACTGTCCATGTGGAGTTTGCACATTCTCCACATGTCTGCGTGGGTCTCATCCCTATAGCCTAAAAAAGATGTGCAGGGTAGGTGAATTGGCCATGCTAAATTGCGCCTTATTTGGAAAATTTATATCAAAAAGATTTCATTCAAAATGGTACTTTGTGATCTGCATCTCAGAAATTACATCTGGAGAAGTTAAATTCTGTCAATATAGTTTGGTTAAGAAGTTTAACTATCTAATTTGCACATTAAAGAAATGCTACACTCGGCTATTGTAGCTGTACTGTCACTATAGCTGTCCCGCTGTGCACATGTTAACTGGATGCAATCTTACACAAATCCAATCGTGCAAAATGACGCATTGAATGCTTTACTACCCAGAAAAAACATATGTTGCAATGGTTTAATGCTTTGAAGGGACACTAGAATAGACTTTACACAAATATATATAAAAGTTCTTTAAAAAAAAATCAATGCATTGAAAAGATTAAAGTCTATTCTAGTGGAGTTGCTTTCAGAATTTTATGTATAGCATGGCGAGGTGGAATTTAAAATGTTAATTGCTGTTGTGAAAAAATATAATGTGTAATATGAGGTGACCAACGATATGAGCAAGGAGTTATATTATGAGATATTTATAAAGGTTGGTAATGAAGGGATAGGTCAATGTAATAAGGAAAGTTAATGAGCACAGGATCATTATTAGTGAAGACTGGACATCAGATGGTGGAGAATTTGTACGTGACAGCAACTTGGTCCTCTTCTTTACACTTATGCAATGTACTCTGCTTCCATTTGGGCAGTTTAAAGCCCTCACTACAACATGGTGCACTGTGTCTATTGACACCGCAATTCCAGCCAATGAGTTGACAAACAAATTCAAACAGCCATACGAACACATGAATTAGAAGCAAGAGGAGACCACTCATCTCCTCAAGCATGTTTGCAATTCAATAAGATATGATTGTAATCTCCCGCTTATCCTCAATAATCTTTCCCTTCTTCGAGTATCAAGAATCTGTCCCGCTCTGCCTTAAAAATATCCAAAGACTTTCTGCTACCACTGCCTTTTGAGGAAGAGAGTTCCAAAGACTCACAAAACTCTGAGAATAAAAATCTCCCCATCTCTGTCTTAAACAGTGACCCACAGTTCTAGATTCTCCCACAAGAAGAAACATCCTCTCCACACACAGTACTCACCAGTGCCATGTACAACTGAAGCACAAACTACTTTTGTATTCAGTTCCTCTCGCAACAAATTATAGCATTCTATTTGCTTTCCTAATTACTTGCTTGATCCTCACATTAAATTACCACTTGTCATTGCTTTTTAAAGGGACGAGCAGCCTATGGACCTCTGGGAATGTGGCAACATTTACATTTTACCTGCTTACTAGCCTTTTTTATGATTCATGTGCGAGGACACCCATATCCCTCTGAATTTCAGAGTTCTGCAATCTCTCACCAGTTAGATAATGCTTTTCCTTTTTATTCTTCCTGCCAAAGTGGACAATTTCACATTTGCCCATATTATACTAAATTTTCCCTATCTTTGCCCACTCAATTAACCTACCTATGTATGCCCCTTTTTACCCTCCTTGTGCCCGCTTCACAACTTACTATCCTACCTATCTTTGTGTCATGGGCAAATTTTGCAACCATACCTTCAGTCCCTTCATCCAAATATTTCATATGAATTGTAAAAGGTTGAGGTACTAGCACTGTGTCACACCACTTGTTAAATCCTGCCAATCAGAAAAAATAGACCTGTTTACGCCTACTCTCTATTTTCCTATTAGCTATCCAGTTTTCTATCCATGCCAATGTGTTATACCCTGCACCATAAGCTTTAATTTTCTTGAATAATCTTGGTGTGGCACCTTATCAAATGCCTTCTGGAAATCAGTAGATCCACTGATTCCCCTTTATCCACTCCTTTAGGGATAATTTAGGATAAATTGATAACATATTCTCTTTCACAAAACCATGTTGACTCAGTCCAAGTGCTTTGAATTTTTCCAAGTGCCCCACCATAACATCTTTTCAAATCTGATGAAAGCTATCTCAAATCTACTGAAGTTTGGAAAAATTAAAACCAACACATCAACTATCTCATTAGTCACTTTTTTCAAGTCCCTAGTATGAAATTCATCAGGACGGGGGAATTGTCAACCCACAGCTCCAACAATTTGCTCAATACCATTTTCCCTGTTGATTATTGTGTTCTTGAATTCTTCCTTCCCTTCCATTTCCTGATTTACAGCTATTTCTGGAATGTTAATTGCCCCGTCACATCCAACCTTTTCGATCAGGGTCCTATATTTGCATATTATTCTCACTCAAGGGCTGATGAGAAAATTTCAGAAAGATAAAGTTTGGCAGAACAATATCTGAATTTCAAACAAAAACATTGGGTTTTAAGGAAAGAAACAATTTCTGATTAAAATAAGGTAATGTAAGTGTGGTAAATGATGAAGTAAAAAACCCTCAACTAGTTACAAAGCCAGCGTGTGAGAGGATCAGTAAATCTGGGTGGGGGTGGGTGTATGTGTTGGTGTGTGGTAGTAAGAGTAAGTGGGAAAGGGGGATCTCCAGTGACTTTATGTGAAAGCAAAACGCATGAAAGGTGGCTCCCGGCAGGGTCTATGTTTTTGATCCATTTTACCCATCTTTTCGAAGGATTTTGATGTCCAAACTCATTTAGTCCAGTTAGTTGCACGTGAGGGATCCGGGGACATTATGGATATATTGAAGAGGTTCGGCTCCTTCTCAAGGTATAAGTTAGATTTTGGGAAAAACGAGTATTTTGTGGTTGGCCCTCTGGGCGGAGAAGTTGGGTTTTGGGGGTTTCAGCTCCGTCTGCCCAGGACTAGTTTCCGGTATCTGAGGATCCAAGTGGCACAGGATTGGACGCAGCTTCGTAAATTAAATTACACCAGCCTGGCGAGCAGGGTCAGGGTGGATTTACTAAGGTGTGACGGCCTTCCATTGTCTTTGGCGGGCCAAATTCAATCCATTAAGATGAACATCTTGCCATAATTCTTGTTTTTATTTCAATGCCTCTCAATCTTTCTGTGCAAGTTGTTCTTCCATGCTGATGGAGTGGTTTAGTGGATTTCATATGGGTGGGGAAGATTCCTCGAATTCAGAGGGTCTTACAGAGGGAAAGGCATGTGGGGGGTTGGCCCTGCCGAATTTGTTGTTTTATTATTGGGCGACCGATGCGGAGAAGGTGTTGGGGTGGTGTGGTGAGCAGGAGGCTACCTAGGTGCGGATGGAGCTGGCGAAATGTTCTTCAAACCCAGTGGTTGTTTCCAATTTGAAAATACGGTGACAATTCCATCAGCACTTTAAGATAAGGGCAGTATTAGGTGGGCCTCTATCTATTGGAATCATTTATTTGAGCCAGTGAGATTAGACGTCATATTTGGGGGTGGAAAGGGAAGGGATTGGAGAGGGTAAGGGACTTTTTCTGGAGGGGCAATTTGCCACCTTGGAGGATCTGAAGGAGAAAGCAGAATTTGTGGGGACAGATACATTGAGGTACTTCCGGGTATGGGATTTTGTTCGGAGGACATTCCCGATTGCACCGTCTACTTTATTGGAGAGGGTTCTTTCCTGTGCAAAGTCGGAGGAGGAGGGCAGCACGTCCAGGATATATGGATCTCGGGGAGAAGCAGGCCCCAATAGAAGAATGAAAGCCAGGTGAGAGAAGGAGCTAGGACCCATATTGGGAAGAGGTGTGGAGTGAGTTCCTCCGCAGGATGAATGCTACACGATCCTGCACGAGGTTGAGTTTGATTCAGCTGAAGGTGGTGTTCAGGGTGCATTCCATCAAGACCAGAATGAGTCAATTTTTTGAGGGGTTTGAGGACAGGTGTGTGCAGTGTTTCAGAGGGCTCACGAATCACATGCTCACGTTGGTCCCGTCACAAATTGGTGGGATTTTGAATGTCGTTCTTTAACACCACATTAGCTAGTGGCTATATTTGGAGTCTCGGATCGGCCGGAGCTGAGGATGGGCAAAGGGGCAGATGCTCTGGGATTTGCCTCCCTCGTTGATTGCTCGAAGGCAAATTTTGCTGAGCTGGAGACAGGGAATAATACCTAGTGCCTCGGCGTGGCTAGGTGACTTGATGGAGTTTCTGCACCTAGAGAAGGTCCAATTTACAGTGAGGGCATTGATTGGATTGGATTTGTTTATTGTCACATGTACCGAGGTACAGTGAAATTTTTTTTACTGCATGCAGCTCAGACAGATCATTTAGTACATGAAACAAAAATATGTAATAGGGCTACACAAGATACACAATGTAAATGCATACACACAGGCATCGGGTGAAGCATACAAGAGTGTAGTATTAATCAGATCAGTCCATATAAGGGTCCTTTAGGAGTCCAGCGTTCTACCGTAGATGGCGGCCTCTCATTTTGCACTTTAAGGAATTGGTCACTGTTAGCTGTTAGTGAGGGGTTGGCGGGGGCAGGGGAGGTGGTTTGTCTGAGGTGTGTTTGTGTTGGGGGGCATTTCTGTTACTGCTGTTGTTTGTAATTTTTGATATTGGTGTTGGGCTGATTTTGGTTGTATATTATTTACATAAAAAGCTAAAAGTCCAATAACAATATATTCAAAAAAAAAAGTGAGTGAGAAACCTGAGATTGGGTGTAAGGCAGACTCACGCTCACCCCAACACTCTCTCAACCTCTTGCACAACTGCACTCCATCACTCACACTCACTCCCACGCATTCTCACTCACTTTCTCTCACTCATTCACTCACACTCTCTCACTCATTCACACTATCCCTCTTTCTGTTTCCTCACACACACTCTTTCTCTCACACTAACATTCAAACTAAAATTCTCATTCCCACATAATACTCTCACTCTCAATAACTCTCACACAAACACTCTGACTTTCAAACTCGCTCACTTACACTTTCTCAGTTTCTCATACTAACAATCTCACTCTCAAACTTAGTCTCTCAAACTTCAACTCTCAAACTTACGCTCCCTCAAACGTACGCTCTCTCAAACTTACACTCTCTCAAAATCACACTCTCTCACACTTAGTCTCTCTCACACTAACACTCTTTCACACAAACACATTATTACGTAGAAACATACATAGAAAATACAAGCAGGAGGAGGCCATTTGGCCCTTTGAGCCTGCTCAACCATTCATTGTGATCATGGCTAATCTTCAAGTTCAATACCCAGATCCACCTTTGTTCCCCAATATCCCTTGATCCCTTTTGCCTCCTTCTTGAAATTACACAATGTTTTGGCCTCAACTACTTTCTGTGGTAGTGAATTCTACAGATTCACCCCTCTCTTGGTGAATAAATTTCTCCTCCCCTCAGTATTAAAAGGTTTACCCCTTATCCTCAAACTATAATCCCTAGTTCCAGACTCCCCACCATCAGGAACATTCTTTCTGAATCTACCCTGTCTAATCCTGTTAGTATTTTATGAGTTTCTGTGAACTCCCCTCTCACTCATCTAAACTCCAATGAATATATTCCTAACCAATGTAGTCTATCCTCGTATGACAATTCCGCCATCCCAGGATTCAGCCTGGTAAACCTTCGCTGCACTTCCTCTATAGCAAGAACATTCTTTTTTTTTTATTCACCTCCATTTTCACATTTTCTCCCACATTTACATCCATCAACAATAAACAATAGCAAGAACATTCTTCCTCAGATAAGGACACCAAAACTGCACACAGTACTTCCATGTGTGGCATCACCAATACTGTATACAACTTCAATAAAACATCCCTATTCCTATACTCAAATCCTCTCGCTATGAAGGCCGATATACCATTAGCCTGCTGTACCTGCGCGCTTACTTTCAGCGACTGATGCAGAAGGACACCAAGGTCTTGCTGAGGATCCACCTCTCTCAATTAAAACCCATTCAAATCATAATCTGCCTTCCTATTTTTGCTACCGAAGCGGATAACCTCACATTTATCCACATTATACTGCATCTGCCATGCATGGCCCACTCACTTGTCCAAATCCCACTGAAGCATCTCTGCAACCTCCTCACAGCTAACTCTCCCACCCAGTGATCCCAGACCAGAACCCTAACAGTGGTTAGGATACTGGACAGGAATCCCAATATATTATTTTAATTTTGTAAGACTATGAGGAAAGGATACTTCGCTCTTAGAGTAATTGCATGAAGAAATAGGGATTTGGTATATTCCAGCAAACTAGCACAGCATTAAAATCTTTACCATCACACCAGAAAATAGCTGACAATTACCCCTTAAACAATACAGGTCAATACCATTAATTGATGTCTTTATTCTGACTTAAATAGCAAGAAAACAACCTTCTCAGCTCTCAATCCACCTTAAATGCCAATGTCACAGAGGAATACTTGGTTTACAGAGTTATTCTTTGAGAAATAGATCTCTTAACATTACTTTTTTAAAAAAATATATTTATTAAAGTTTTTTAACACAATTTTTCTCCCTTACAAACAATAACCTCCCCCCTCGTAACAAAAAAAACCCGAGAAATCGCGCAGAGCAAGATATATACATGGCAAAATGCTATATTTACACAGCTTTGTACACTGGCTCTCACCCGTACGTGCCAGTTTCCCCAACCCTTCATGTTATCTCTTGTTCATCCACCCTCCCAGGCAGTCCCCCCTCCCCCCCCCCCCCCCCCCCCCCCCCCCCCAGGACGTTCCCCCCCCCCCTCCCAGGACGTCCCCCCCCCAAGGTTGCTGCTGCTACTGACCGACCTTCCTCTAATGCTCCGCGAGATAGTCTAGGAACGGTTGCCACCGTCTGTAGAACCCCTGCGCAGACCCTCTCAAGGCGAACTTAATCCTCTCCAACTTTATGAACCCAGCCATATCATTTATCCAGGCCTCCAGGCTGGGGGGCTTCGCCTCCTTCCACATTAGCAAGATCCTTCGCCGGGCTACTAGGGACGTAAAGGCCAGAATGCCGGCCTCTTTCGCCTCCTGCACTCCCAGTTCGTCCACTACTCCAAATATTGCTAGCCCCCAGCTTGGCTTGATCCGGACTTTCACCACCTGAGATATTGCTCCCGCCACTCCTCTCCAGAACCCCTCCAGTGCCGGGCATGACTAAAACATATGGACATGGTTCGCCGGGCTCCCTGAGCACCTTCCACATCTGTCCTCTACCCCAAAGAACCTACTCAACCTCGCCCTGTCAAGTGCGCTCTGTGGACCACCTTAAATTGTATCAGGCTGAGCCTGGCACACGAGGAGGAGGAATTAACCCTACCTAGGGCATCAGCCCACAGACCTTCCTCGATCTCCTCCCCCAGCTCCTCCTCCCATTTACCCTTCAACTCTTCTACCAGCGCTTCCCCCTCTTCTTTCAACTCCTGGTGTATTTCCGACACCTTGCCCTCCCCGACCCATACACCCGAGATCACCCTATCTTGAACTTCTTGTGCCAGGAGCAACGGGAATTCCCTCACCTGTCGCCCCACAAAAGCCCTCACCTGCATACATCGAAAGGCATTTCCCGGGGGCAACTCGAACTTCTCCTCCAGTGCCCCTAGGCTCGCAAACGTCCCGTCGATGAACAGGTCCCCCATTCTTCCAATCCCCGCCCGTGCCAGCTCTGGAACCCCCCGTCCATCTTCCCCGGGACAAACCGGTGGTTACCCCTGATCGGGGACCACACCGATGCTCCCATTGCACACCGGTGCCGTCTCCACTGGCCCCAGATCCTTAGCGTTGCCGCCACCACCGGGCTCGTGGTATACTTTGTCGGCGAGAGCGGCAGCGGTACCGTCACCAACGCCCCCAGGCTCGTTCCTTTACAGGATGCCATCTCCACCCTCTTCCATGCCGCCCCCTCTCCCTCCATAACCCACTTGCAGATCATCGCCACATTTGCTGCCCAGTAGTAGCTCCCCAGTTTTGGCAGCGCCAACCCTCCTCGGTCCCTACTGCGTTCCAGGAACTCTGTCCTTACTCTCGGGGTCTTATTCGCCCACACAAACCCCATAATACTCCTGCCTACTCTCTTAAAAAAAGGCCTTAGTGATCACGATGGGAAGGCACTGAAACACAAACAGAAACCTCGGAAGGACAACATTTTGACCGACTGCACTCTACCCGCCAGCGAGAGCGGTAACATGTCCCATCTTTTGAAATCCTCCTCCATTTGCTCCACCAACTTCGTCAGATTCAGTTTATGTAGGGTCCCCCAACTCCTGGCTATCTGGATCCCCAGATACCGAAAGCTCCCCTCCGCCCTCCTCAGTGGTAGGTCCCCTATCCCTCTTTCTTGGTCCCCCGCCTGTAATACAAAGAGCTCACTCTTCCCTACATTGAGCTTATAGCCGGAAAACTCCCCAAACACCCATAGAGTCTGCGTGACCTCCACCATCCCCTCCATTGGATCCGCCACGTACAGCAACAGGTCATCCGCATATAGCGACACCCGATGCTCTTCTCCCACTCGGACCACCCCCCCTCCATTTATTAGACTCCCTCAATGACATGGCCAAATGTTCGATCGCCAATGCGAACAACAGGGGGCACCCCTGCCTCGTCCCTCGGTACAGTCGAAAGTACTCCGACCTCCGCCGGTTCGTCACTACACTCGCCATCGGGGCTCTGTAAAGGAGCTTAACCCAATTGATAAACCCTACCCCGAACCCAAACCTACACAGCACCTCCCAGAGGTACTCCCACTCTACTCGGTCAAAGGCCTTCTCCGCGTCCATAGCTGCCACTATCTCCGCCTCTCCCTCCTCCGATGGCATCATTATCACGTTTAAGAGCCGTAGCACATTGGTGTTTAGTTGCCTGCCCTTTAAAAATCCCGTCTGGTCCTCGTGGATTACCCCCGGGACACAGTCCTCGATCCTCGTGGCCAGCACTTTTGCCAGCAACTTTGCATCCACATTGAGGAGCGAGATCGGCCTGTACGATCCACATTGCAGTGGGTCCTTGTCCCGCTTTAGGATCAAAGAAATTGTCGCTTCCGACATTGTCGGGGGCAGGGTCCCCTCCTCTCTTGCCTCATTAAAGGTCCTCACCAGTAGCGGGGCCAACAGGTCTGCGTACTTCCTGTAGAACTCCACCGGGAATCCGTCCGGTCCCGGGGCCTTCCCCGCCTGCATGCTCACCAAACCCTTGCTCAGCTCCTCCAACCCAATTGGTGCCCCCAAACCAGCCACCTCTTGCTCCTCCACCCTCGGGAATCTCAGCTGATCTAGGAATCGTCTCATCCCACTCAGACAAGAATAAAAAATGTTTAAAAATAATACCCAGATCATGAATACTGGAATAAGACTTCTGGTGGCGGGGATGTGCTGAGCAGTGGCAGGAAAAGTGGCTCTACTTTTGGAAACTTCTAACTAAGTACTTTTAACCCGCAAATTGGCCGCTAAGCCAATAAAAAAACACCTTCCCTGAAAACCACCACATACCCGAATATATGTCCTCGAACTAATCAAAATTTGAAGGGGAAATGGGGGCATCAAGAGCCAGGAAAGAAAGGATGAAGCGGGAACACACGTGGAGCAAGGCAGAGCAAAATATGGCAGAACCATTGAAACAAATGCCAACTTACCCACCAATCGGGCAATGCATGGAGCTCCTAACAGAGACACCATAAAGAAGGAGATTTTGATGACAGTGAAGTCGGTGGTCGCAGACACGCTGGCCCCTTCAAAGAGGCGCTGGAGAAGACGGAGCAACGATTTCAGGCACAGGAGGTGACGGTATGAGAACTCGAGTGGGCAGTCACCAACCAGGGAGACCACATCGCCTCGCTGAAAGCAGAGATGGCAAGGTTGGTGGCAGGTCAGGGAATGCTCAAGTGGAAGGTGGTAAACCAAGAGAACAGATCTGTCCGCCAGAACCTCAGAATTGTGGGTCTACCAGAGGGCAGGAATCCGACCGAATATGTGGCATAAATGCTGGGTAAGCTGGTTGGGAGTGAAAGCTTCAGGTCGCCCAAGCAGAGGCCAAGGTAGGAGAGCCACCGTGGGCCATTATTGCTAAGCTCCACCGGTTTCAGGACAAGGAGCGGATCCTGAGCTGGGCACGAAACATTTGGTCCTGCATGTAGGATGGGCACACGAACTACGTGTACCAGGATTTGGGCAGACCGGAACCAACAACGGCCATCTTGGATGGCCCCCAAACAAGGGGAAACCCCGGACTGCAGGGGCACATCCACGTGGTGAGTATGGCTGGAAGTGGGGACAGAAACCACTCATCAGAGGTCACCTGGAATGTCAGGGGACTCAATGGCCTAATGAAAGGATCCAGAGTCTTTACCCATCTGAAAAGCCTTAGGGTGGACAAAGATACACCTGAGACCGAAGGACCGACTGAGGGTAAGAAAACGTTGGGTGGGACAGATGTATCTCGAGGGCCAAGGGCATGGCCATACTGTTCAATAAGAGGACTACATTCACAGTGGCAAAGATGGTGACGGACCTGGAGGGACGATATGTCATAGTGAGCGGTGTCCTGGAAGGGGCACCAGTCGTACTGGTAAATGTGTATGCCCCAAGCTGGGATGACGCAGACTTCGTTAAAAAGACCATTCCCGACATGGACTCTACCGACTCATGCTGGGGGAGGACTTCAACTGTGTATGGGACCCACAGACAGAAAGATCCATCCCAAATCAGGGAAACAATCAGCCATGGAGAGAGAACTGAGCGCCTTTATGGACCAAATGGGGCAGTCGACCCATGGTGGTTCATACTCCCAAAGGAGAAGGCGTTCTCCTCCTCCCAGATCCACAGAGTCTGCAGCCGGAATTGACTACTTTGTAGTGGGGAAATCGGTACTTCCAGAGGTGTTAGGGGAGGAATACTCCACCATAGTAGTCTCGGACAACGCACCACACTACGTGGATGCGAGGTTAGAGACGGGCTGGAACCATGGAGGCTGGACACAGCTCTCCTCACCGATGAGATATTCTGTAAGAGAATATCACAAGCCATCAACAGATACGTAACCTGCAACCAGAATGGGAAGGTCTCACCCTCCACATTTTGAGAAGCACTGAAGGTGATGCTAAGGGGGGAAATAATAGCATATATGGCGCTTAGGGACAGGAAAGAGAGGGCGGCTAGGCAGCAACTAGTCGACTCCTGATTGGAGGTGGATCGGAGGTACTCCATGGCCCCAGTGCTCAAGTGGAATTCCTGGTGGAGAGGAAACAAATTACAAAGGAATTTGACATGCTCTCCACCGTACAAGCGGTGAACCAACTCCGCCAGACAAAGACTTCTATGAACATGGAGACAAGGCCACCTACCTGCTGGCTCACCAGCTGAGAAAGCAGGCAGCCACGAGAGAAATAGTGCAGGTGAAGGATAGGAACAGCAAACCAGTCGCAGCACCAGATGAGATCAATGAGGCTTTTCTATCGAGAACTGTACACCTCCGAGCATCCCTAGGGGGACTCGAAAATGGAGCGGTGCCTCGACAGTATCTGGACATGCCAGTCGTGGGAGAGGAAAAGAGGCAGGACCCGGAAGCAACATTAAAACTTTTCCATGCATGCGGGAAAAGCACCGGGCCCAGGTGGGTTCCCGGCGGACTTCTGTAAAAGATTTGCGCAGCACTGCCTCCACAGGGGAGATGTTCAATGACTCGGTATGGAGAGGGACCCTGCCACCCATGCTGGCCCATGCCTCAATACCACTGATCCCAAAAAAGAACAAAGACCTGACGGAGTGCGGGTCATACAGACCCATCTCCCTCCTAAATATTGACATCAAAGTACTAGAGAGTTGCGTGCAAGAGGTAGTCGCAGAGGGCCAGACAGGCTTTGTCAAGGGCAGACAGCTAATCGTGAACATCAGGAACTGCTGAATGTGATCATGACCCCAACCGGGGGAGAGACACCAGAGGTGATCATCTCCCTATGAGGCAAAGAAGGCATTCGACAGGGTCGAATGGAGGCAGAGAGGTACTGGAACGGTTTGGGTTCGGGCCACGGTTCACCTCGTGGGTGAAGCTACTGTACAGCGCTCCCATAGCAAACATAGGGACAAACACCACCAGCTCAGGATACTTCCAGCTGCACAGAGGCACGAAGCAGCGATGCTCATTGTCCCTTGCACTGGCAATAGAACCACTAGCAATCACTCTCAGATTAGCGAAGGGGTGGAGAGGAATTTAGAGGGGAGAAAGAGAGCATAGAGTCTCACTACACGGATGACCTGCTCCTCTATGTCTCAAACCCCCTGGCCAGCATGGGACGAATAATGGACCACCGAAGGGAGTTTGGAGCCTTCTCGGGTTACAAACAACCTGAGCAAGAGCAAAATCCTCCTTGTGAACCCGCAGAGGGGGAACCAGAGCTGGGGAAGTTGCCATTCAAGCTGGCCCAGACCAAATTCTGATACCTGGGGATACAAATAGCCCACGACTGGACACGGATCCATAAATGGAACTTGATGAGTCTGATGGAGGACGTAAAAAGTGATCTGCAGAGATGGGAATCGCTCCGGCTTACCCTGTTGGGGAGAGTGCAGATGATCAATATGAAGGTACTGCCCAAGTTCCTTTTCCTGTTCAGATCCCTCCCGATCTTCATCCCCAAGGCCTTATTCACCAAAGTTGACAAATTAATCATGGTGTTTGTGTAGGAAGGGAAGAGCCCAAGGATCAGAAAAAGGGTGGTACAGAGAAGGCGAAACATGGGGGGCCTGGCTCTCTGAGCTACTACTGCAGAAAGGGGGCGGGGTTGGATCAAGGAACCGAGGCGAATAGGTTAAGGTGGAGGAGTGTTCCTGTGCAAGGATGTCCCTCAGAGCACTGGGCACCACTGCACTCTTCCCCCCCCCCCCCCCCCAAGATATTCAAAAAGCCCAGTGGTAGTGGCTACATAGGATGTGGACCCAACTACGGCACATCGGTCTGACCCCGATGTCCATCATGGGCCCCATCTGCAAAAATTCATCCCCGTGACAATAGATTCTGGTGGTATGGAACCTATATATAGTCGGCAGAATGCTGACCCTGAGAAACTCCTAGACAAGCTTCAACTACCAAAAGGGAACAAATGAAGATACAGACAAGTAAAGAATTTACTCCAAAAAGAGACAACATTCCATGATACCAGAACACTCACTACTAGACAGACTTCTGACCACGGGCAAACTAGGAGACGACAACTGCGTGGACATGTACGGATGGAACCTGTTGATGAGAAACGGGAGAAATGTGAGGAGGAACTGTGCATAGAGATAGGGGGAGGACTCTGGTTCGAAGCACTGCATAGGGCGAACTCCACCTCCTCATGTGCAGGGCTGAGCCTTACGCAGCTAAAGGTGGTGCACAGGGCTCCACTAACCAGAACAAGAATGAACGGGCTCTTCCCTGGTGCAGGGCAAATGTGAACGGTGTCAGTGAGGCCCGGCTAACCACGCCTACGTGTTCTGGTCTTGTCCCAGGATTTTCGGCTTCTGGACGACCTCCTTTGAGGCCATGTCCATGTTAAGGACTGGGTTAAGAAACATTTCAATTAGATGTCTCATTGATCCAATAATTGGCACTGATATGTAAAGAGGTTACAGGTGGCTTTGAGGCATGTGATGTGATGATAAGGTTTTGGTGCTGAGTGTGTTCAAAGAAAAATAAAGGTGTGTGGGAAAAGGAGCAGAACTCTTGACTCTTTACTCAACAGTAGCCTGTTGCTAACTTTCCCCGTTGGTTCAATTGCTCTGTTTTATTACTTTGCTCTCGAGTCGCCAGGTATCTTTATATGATACCGCCACGAGGTTCAAGTCCAAGTAATGAACAATAACTCAATACACCGATTAGTAAGATTCAAATCAAAGCACATTTATTATACACAGTAATTGCTACTCATGCACAAATTCTACGTCTAAGCTACTTCTACAACTAACAGGCCTATACTTAACTTCGGACTGGCCCACCAGGTCAGGGAAACAAATGGCCTTTCGTTCGGGTTCTGAGTCTGGGGATTCGAAGTTGGTACGGATTGGTAGCTAGGAGCGCCTATCTCGTAGCAAGCGTTGAATGAAGACTTACTTCTGTCGGCGGTCATTGCACCGGTCACGGTCAATGTTGGTTTGTGTTGCTGGGTGACCAGGGCAGGACGAAGAGAGAGAGAGAGTGATTTGAACTTGGGGCTTAACTCTTATAGTCCCCAGGGGCTTCCCGCCTTTCGAGGCGGACCCTGTACCTGGTCCCAAGTGATTGGACTTTGTCCCAATCGCTTGGTTCGATTTCTCAAATACTGGAGCGGATCCCTGATCGATGGGCGGTCTTGAGGTGCTCGTTCACCTCCTTTGTGTTGGCTCCTGCTGGCGCCGGGGAGTCTGGCTTTGCTTTGTGTGTCCAAAATGTTACTTATTGTTCCCGGGGATTGCTCATCAGTATGCAGATGGCTGCTACTTTGTTATGCTGGTGGTCGCTGGAATCGATGTTGTCTGGCCTTTTGCAGAGTTCAATACACAGCAAACCTGCACCTGCTGGTTTCTGTCTGTGTTGGCTGATTTTTCCATCAGCCTTTGCCGTTCGCCATTTTAAATCGGGAGTTGGCCAATTTAGGTGGCTACAAGCCAGAGGCAGACATTGGTAGCAGAGGATGGTTGCTGTAATAATGTTAAGGGTTGAAAGATACTTTTCCAGGAAGAAAAAAAACAAACATTTTTTTCAGCAACCAAGGAGTGAGTGAGAAGGAAAAGTAAAATATGGCTGAACCTAGGATAAAGATGGTCGGATATAACTATCTGCCATTATTTTCTGAAAAGGGATCGTACGACCAATGGAGAGCTGTAGTTTTTATGTGGACTAAGGTCTTGGGAAAGAGGAAACAAGGAATGGCATTGGCTCTTTCTCTATCTTATGAGAGTAAATTCCGAAGTATTTTCTGAACTGGAATTGGAAGAGTTAGACTCAGAAGAAGGTCTGGAGACTCTATTACAATTTATGGATAAGGTTTATCAAAAGGACGATTTGTTAAGTGCGTATGAAGCCTGGTTAAAATTCGATAGATTCCGAAAAACAGAAGATATCTATTGAGGACTATATAATGGAATTTAGCAGGCTATACAAAAGACTGCACAAACACCACCTGGAATTTCCAAAATCTGTGTTGGCATTTAAGTTACTAGACTGTGCTAGAGTGTCCAATATGGATAGGCTCTTGGTTTTGAAAGGAGTTAGGTTTGCGGATAATGATACCTTGTTCGATCAGATGATAGAGGCCTTAAAGAAGTTCCTGGGGAAACATTCAATTCCTTTGGCTCTCATGTCACAAATGGGTCAGTCAGCAATAAAGCAGACTATGGAAGATACATACTGACAGGATGGCGAGATCGTACGGCTACGAACAGGCTACGAGAATATGGAAGGAGATCGGGACCCGGAAATTATGATGTTAGAAACTCATTTAAAACTTATAATAGGAGGAAGGACATGGAGAATAGAACGAGGAGAATGAACCCCAGAAATTCCTGGGGTATGATAAATCGATGTTTTCGGTTTGACTCTCAAAACCATTATGCTTTCCATTGTCCAACACGTTATATTAGAGTGTTTGAACCTACACATGACATGGGAGAGTCGGAAGAGGAAAAAGATAGTGACCATAAAGAAGGCATTGTCCTCTTAACGAGCAGTTTTACTCCGGTAATGAGGGTGTTGGTTGCAAAATCCTCCAATTGTGCCGTATGTGACAGTGGCTGCACATCTACTGTGTGTGGAATTGACTGGTTAAAATGATACCTGGACTCTTTGAATGCTGAAAATCGTAACAAGATTAAGGAATTTGAAAGTTTCACAAGTTTCAGGTTTGGGGATGATAATACTCTGAAGTCGCTGAAAAGAGTGGTGATCCCTTGCAATATTGCCGGAGTGAATCATTTCATTAGCACGAATGTTGTATCAAGTGAGATACCTTTGCTTCTGAGCAGACTGTCGATGAAGAAAGCACAAATGAAACTGGTTATGGAACAGGATAAGGCAACAGTTTTTGGAAAGATGGTAGACTTGCAAATTACACAGTCAGGACACTATTGTATTCCATTGCTGACAAATAATATTTCAGGTGCAGTTGTTAAGGATGTAATATTGGCAGCTGGAAATGGGACTTTAGCTGATAAAAAGCATGTTGTTTTAAAACTGCATAGGCAATTTGCGCATCCGTCTCCTTGGAGGCTGAAAAATTTATTGAACGATGCAGGGGTAAGGGATGAAGACTATACAAAGCTGATAGAACAGGTTAATATTCGCTGTGAGTTTGTAGGAAGTACAGAAGGACACCATTACGACCGATAGTAACCCTAGCTTTGGCCAGGGATTTTAACGATATCTAACGCATGTGTTACAGAACTATGAGGATCAGTTAACTGATATACACAGGGTTTCTGTAGAGGAACACAATACTTCTGATGAATTAGAACAGGCCATTTTTCCGAAAGGACAACTGCCAAAAGTTGGTACAGAAGTGACACACTTGCCTGAAGGGTCTAGTCAATGGAGGGATGCAACTGTTGTTAGTAGAGCAGGGAAGGCCTCTGGAAAGTATAAACACTGGTTGAATGTACAGCATTCACGGTGTAGAGGGTTCCATCTCTGCTACTCCACTACTGGGCCGATATCTGGGGTTTGAGTATCTGTGTGTGTCTCTCTCCAGCTGGCACTGAAACTTCGGTGGGGGATGCCGCACTGGGACACCTCCACGGAAGAGAGCACTGAATCAAGCCTGCCGTTTATCCCTAACCGGAAGCCTGACGCTTATATCACACAGATATCCAGACCTCCACCAATGCCCAGGTGATTCTCTCTCTTGCCGGTGGTGCAACACCCACCCGGTTCCTACTTCGCTGGAGTAGCTTTCCCAAGAGAGAGAATAGGACAGCCTAACCAGCAGCCTGTCCTGAGTGAACGGGTTCGAATCGTTCAAGATGACCCTAGATTCTCGACCCCGGAACAATGACTTGGTCAGAGATCGCTGGTGCGAGATTGAAGAATTGAAACGACTCCAATTATCAGCAAATTGAGGTTTATTGCAAAACCCAGGTCAAAATCATCAAACAGAAGAAATTATAATAAAATCTTAAACTCTAACACAAACTAAGACTATTCAGGAAGTACTATAACGAACACAACGTAAAATCTTATTGTTACACAATTTTAGCAATGACATGGAACACAAATCAAGCCCCCTGTCCAAAGCCTCAACCACTATCAAAGTCAAGGGAGTTTCGCAAGCTGCTGCAGGGTACTTACGGTCACAGGCTGCAGGAGATCAAGTCAAAGGTGGAGAGGTCAAGCCAACCGACCCTCAATCGAAACACAGCCCCTTTTATATTGAATTACCTGGCTTTTTCCTGTGTTCGGCCAGCCCCTTTTGCATTGAATTGGTAAGGTTTAAAGTTCCCGCTGGTCCCACCCCCTTTGAGCCGGTCAGACCTGTCGACTTCCGGGGTTTCCTCCCATTTGCGTTGTATCGGCCCAAGTTTAAAGTTCCCACTGGTCCCGCCCCCTTTGTGCCGGGCAGACCTGTCGACTTCCGGGTTCTCCTCACAGGTCCGCTCCTTCCAGCCAGGCAGACCTGTCCCGATTTGAATTTGGCGCCGACTCCGCCCCTCCACCCAGTGAGTTCCTGCCGGCGGCTCCTGTCAAGATTGGAGTACCTCCCCCAGGTCCGCCTCCAACTTGGTTTTTTTCCTACCGTTTATCTTCAAGGGCTTTTCCAGCGCAATATACTGAGCCCAGACAGTCTGCTTTTTTAGATAACAAGGTTAAGCTCTCTTGTGAAGATTTTCAAAGTCTTCCATCTGCTCCGGAGATCGCTGCTATTCTCACCTCGCTATGTTGATGGGGTGTTGATTGGATTCTGCTCTGGTGGAGGCAAAGTCATTTACATCTGCATGGGGCTATGACCATCCCATTGTCCTGCTTGCAGGCAGGCCCCTTACAGCATTACCATTCCCCTTTGTCTCTGTTTTTAATCCAATTTCGTTGTCTGGCTTCTTCTTCCTTGTAGCTCCGGGGGGGGGGGGGGGGTTGTAAATACCTATGCCCCTACTCAGCTCAGCGGACCAAGCCTGCTGGGAAATTTGGTTACGTTCCTTTGGCTGAAAAGTGTCCAGTTTACAGTCTCTGGGTTTTATTCTTGGGCAGTCCAAAAAGGGCCGAATTGCTCGAAAATCTTACAACGGGAGGGTGTCAAGACAATGGATTGGGAACACAAAGTTCAAAAATGGAGGGCACAGAACGCAGTGCCAGTTAAGATAGTACATCGGATAGTGAACAGGTTCGCAGGAAAAGGTCGAGAAAGGACATCCCACAGCAGACTGGAAAGATCAAGCAGTAGCAGTACAGAACGAGATACCAGTTGGGATAGTTTGTCAAGGTCTCAGAACATGGGTAAGACTATGAATGCTATTAGGAGCAGAAGCCCACATGCACGTGAGATTTTGGTGGACTCCAATAAATTTGATGAATAAATTAGATGAAAAAGTTATCAAAGATGCCAAACAGCAAGAACTGCATAGTTGGAGTGAATTTGGGGTATACACGGAAGTACCGGATAGGGGACAAAGAGCTCTATCCCACCAATGGATTTGCACGGAAAAGCTTCATCCAGATGGAACTTATGAGGCAAAGGCCAAGCTTGTGGCAAGGGGATTTGAAGAAAACTTAGAAGATCAGGATTTAAGGGTAGATTCACCTACGTCAGGGTATTTTAAAGATCTTCTTGGCTCTATTAGTCATAAAGGCATGGAAATGCAAATCTATAGATATAAAAACTGACTTTTTGCAGGGGCAGCAGCTTTTTCTCCGTCCTCCTAAAGAGTCAGCTAACACAGAAGGGGTACTCTGGAAGTTGAACAAATGTGTATGTGGATTAAATGATGCGTCTTGTTGTTGAAAACTCACCACTATACCACTAAAGTCCCCCTATACCAAAAAGGGCCGACATTCTAAATACTGCATTTACTTTAATGACTTTATTTTGATGACGACCGGATTTTTAAGAAGGTAAGTTCCAAACCTGACATTTTAACTTTATCATCTGTCCAATCAATGATGCTAACGGGTTTTAATTCACTGTCTTCCCACCAATCGGGTCACGTGTTTTAATTGTGATACAATTTATTTTGCTCCAGACACCATGCTTCTCTAATTCAACTGTATGTTTACCCAGATTCTGAACAATCAGGGGCGCAATTCTCCCATCGGGAGTCTAAGTGCCGATGTCGGGAGTGAAAACCGGACTGTTTCACTCCGGCGTCGGAGCCCGCTCCCAGCCCCCTATTCTCCCGGCCCCGTGGGGCTAGGAGCGGCATCGCGTCATTTACGCGCGCTGGGCCTTGGCGGCGCATAAATGACGCAGCCGGCGCCATGTAAATGACGTCACCCGCGCATGCGCTGGTTGGCCGGCCGCAACCCGCGCATGTGCGGTTGCCGTCCTCCCCGAGGCCACCCTGCAAGAAGATGTTTGATGGATCTTGCGGGGCGGCGGAGGAAAGGAGGTCCTCCTTCAGGGAGGCCGGCCCGCCGATTGGTGGGCACCGATCGCGGGCCATAACAGGGTTTTAATTAAACGTTGGGCGCCATGTTGTTGAAAACTCACCACTATTCTTAGAAGTCCCCCTACAGCAAAAAGGGCCGACAGTCTAAATGGTGAACAGGGATTCTGACTCCCTGACTCCGATACAGGCTTCAGTGGGTGCTATTCAGGTCAAACTATATTTTCAAGTTATCCTCCGGTATAACCCATACCTTCACCGAAGATTTCATTTACTTACCATGTAGTTGCATCGATCCTGGGTCCCGCATTGCTAAGTAAGTAAAGTAGACTTTGGAATAATCACTATTTCAGGTTAAATTAAGTTATCTTATTATTATATTTTTTCTTTTAAAAGCTGCAATTACTTTCTTTACAGAAAAGTAAAAAGATCTTGCTTCTGGATCCTTCTGGTTGGTTGAAGGGATCTTCAGGCCCAACTTGACAATCAATCTTGTTAAAATCTGGTATTCTTTAGATGTATTCGCTGGTGAGCTCGGTTGCTGTGTCCTACCTTTCCCATGTACCAAGCTGTGAGAGCTGGCTCTGCTGGCTGTCTCTGAGCTGACTCTGTGTACTCTTTAAATTCTAGTCTTCCTTAGATGCATTTGCTGTTTTAGCTCGGCTGATTTGCTCTGTCCCTTTCCCATGGCCCAGCTGACTGTAATCTGACTCTGAGCTGTTTGTTCCTTCTCTGCTTCTCTGCCTCTCTCCCTCTGAGTTCTGGTTCTGTCCTGGTCTCTAGGTTTATATTCTCTTTCTAACAGTTAATTAAGTTTTTATGACTTTATTGTAAAAGTAACTTTTAGCACTTTGATTGTAAAACGTATTACATAGAACATAGAAAATACAGCACAGAACAGGCCCTTCGGCCCACGATGTTGTGCCGAACCTTTGTCCTAGATTAATCATAGATTATCATTGAATCTACAGTGCAGAAGGAGGCCATTCGGCCCCACTGAGTCTGCACCAGCTCTTGGAAAGAGCACCCTACCCAAACTCAACACCTCCACCCAACACCAAGGGCAATTTGGACATTAAGGGCAATTTATCATTGGCCAATTCACCTAACCCGCACATCTTTGGACTGTGGGAGGAAACCGGAGCACCCGGAGGAAACCCACGCAGACACGGGGAGGACGTGCAGACTCCGCACAGACAATGACCCAAGCCGAAATCGAACCTGGGACCATGGATCTGTGAAGCAATTGTGCTATCCACAATGCTACCGTGCTGCCCTTAAGAACAAATAAATCTACACTATATTATTTTACCGTAATCCATGTACCTATCCAATAGCTAATTGAAGGTCCCTAATGTTTCCGACTCAACTACTTCCACAGGCAGTGCATTCCATGCCCCCACTACTCTCTGGGTAAAGAACCTACCTCTGATATCCCTCCTATATCTTCCACCTTTCACCTTAAATTTATGTCCCCTTGTAATGGTGTGTTCCACCTGGGGAAAAAGTCTCTGACTGTCTACTCTATCTATTCCCCTGATCATCTTATAAACCTCTATCAAGTCGCCCCTCATCCTTCTCCGCTCTAATGAGAAAAGGCCTAGCACCCTCAACCTTTCCTCGTAAGACCTACTCTCCATTCCAGGCAACATCCTGGTAAATCTTCTTTGCACCTTTTCCAGAGCTTCCACATCCTTCCTAAAATGAGGCGACCAGAACTGTACACAGTACTCCAAATGTGGCCTTACCAAAGTTTTGTACAGCTGCATCATCACCTCACGGCTCTTAAATTCAATCCCTCTGTTAATGAACGCGAGCACACCATAGGCCTTCTTAACAGCTCTATCCACTTGAGTGGCAACTTTCAAAGATGTATGAACATAGACCCCAAGGTCTCTCTGCTCCTCCACAATGCCAAGAACTCTACCGTTAACCCTGTATTCCGCATTCATATTTGTCCTTCCAAAATGGACAACCTCACACTTTTCAGGGTTAAACTCCATCTGCCACTTCTCAGCCCAGCTCTGCATCCTATCTATGTCTCTTTGCAGCCGACAACAGCCCTCCTTACTATCCACAACTCCACCAATCTTCGTATCATCTGCAAATTTACTGACCCACCCTTCAACTCCCTCATCCAAGTCATTAATGAAAATCACAAATGGCTTCATTTAAAAATCCTGTGTGTTTGCTAAGCCTGCTTGACCAAGGATATCTGCATTTTACAGTCCTGCTCTTTGCAGCTGCTGTTAACCCTTTGTGGGATCTTTCCCTGTATCCTCTCATGTTTCTCTCAGACCAGATATTGCCAGACTTCCATGTTTCAAATGACACATCTTTCCATATTTTCAAAAACAGTCTGGAGTCTGGTATTTTTCAGTAAGGTCAGTTTTGTTAAAGTTAGGCTGTTGCCAGTTGAAAGAAAATCTGGCAATGTTTTACTGCCACCATAAGGGAAATCATTCTGGCATCTTTATGATGCATGTCGATGATTTTTTGTAGGGTGGGACTAGTGATTTCAAAGCTATTGTAATCTCTGGGTTGAGTAAAGAATTCGGGTTGGAAGTCAGGCTTCCAGTGCATTTAAATATATTGGACTGGAAATGGGACAAACTAAGTTAGGGGCAACTTTAAGTCAACAACCTTATATGGAGAGCATCAGTCCAATAGCAATTAGTCGTAGTCGGGTTTCACAAAAAGACGCAGTGGTTTCAAAGATGGAGAAAGAGCAACTGTGAAGTGTAATTGGGCAACCGAATTGGGTAGGTAGATAGACTAGACCGGACGTTAGTTTTGATGTCTTTGAGTTGAGTACAAAAATGAATGATCCTAAAGTGGAAGACTTAATGAGAGCAAATAAAACTAAAAATGTACGAATGTGTTTTGAGGTTCCTGGTTTTAGGTGATCTTAGGCACTTGAAACTCATAGTTTATAGTGATGCGTCCCATGCAAATTTATGTGAAGGAGTTTCAAGCGCAGGAGGTTTTATAATTTTCCTTTTGGGGGACAATGGTAAATGTTGCCCTATTGTGTGGGAAACAAAGAAAATAAGGAGAGTGGTCAAAGCACTTTGGCTGCTGAGACTTTAAGCCTTGTAGAGGCAGTGGATATGGCCTTTTATATATCTCAGATATTGCAGACATTTTGGGATTAGGGGATTTGGGTAACATACCCATTAAGTGTCGCATTGACAATAAATACCTGTGGGAAAATGTGCACTCTACAAAAAGTGCCAATGAGAAAAGATAGACATCGCAAGTGTGAAGCAGATGTTGGACAGAGGGGAGATAGCAAAAATTAAATGGGTCGACAGTAGCTATCAATTGTCTGACTGTTTAACGAAAAGAGGGGCTATGTTCACAGAAACTTTTGGATATTGTTAATGAAGGGCGCCTGTTTCTGTGACTTTTTTTTTCCTTTCAAAAAAAAGAGGGGAGAAATTGTGTGTGTTTTTGAGTTTCTTGAAATTTTGTTTTCACCAACTTATTTTTTTTCTCCAAGGAAGGGGAGACTGTTAAGGAATGGGTTAAGAAACAGTCCAATTAGATGTCTCATTGATCCAATAATTGTTACTGATATGTAAAGAGGCTACAGGTGGCCTTTAGGGTATGCGATGTGATGATAGAATTTGGTGCTGAGTGTGTTCAAAGAAAAATAAAGGTGTTTGGGAAAAGGAGCAGAACTCTTGACTCTTTACTCAACAGCAGCCAGAGGCAGACAGTCCAAAGTTGTGGAGTGAGGGTGGAGCTGTGCCCACTAGTGGTGGTTTTTGGGGCATCGGAACAGCCAGAGCTCTTTACGGGAAGAGGAGCAGACGCCCTAGTCTTTGTCTCCCTAATCGCCCACCAAAGACTCCTGCTTGGCCGCAACCTCACTGTCCGGCCTAGCAGAGTTCCTCAAATTGGAGAAAATATAATTAACCATCCGGTGATCAGCAGAAGGCTTCCACAATGCGCAAAGGCTATTCACCAGCTTCTTGCAAGACGAGTTTCACAGTTTCATTGAAAGTAACTATCTTAGTAAGCAGCTGGAAAGGAAAGGATGAGGTTCAGTTGAATTTGGTGACATGTCTAGGTGTGAAATTTTGATAATACCAGGTAAATTAAAGAAAACTGGAGATTATCAGTCTACAAGAAACATAATTCAAAGCCAAAATCAAAGTCAAAATTGTGAGCTGGGGACACAATTGGAAAATAAAACTATAGAAATGACAGGAACCAAACCAAAATTCACACATCTTGAAACCAAAGCATTTTTGAATATCACAAAGGAACTTTCAATATCACAAAGGACACAATGTAATCAGATCTATGAGATGAGGTTATGTCAAAATGAATACTTAGTTGGATTAGAATGTTTAGATCAAAAATACGTTTTACAATCAAAGTGCTAAAAGTTACTTTTACAATAAAGTCATAAAAACTTAATTAACTGTTAGAAAGAGAATATAAACCTAGAGACCAGGACAGAACCAGAACTCAGAGGGAGAGAAGCAGAGAAGGAACAAACAGCTCAGAGTCAGATTACAGTCAGCTGGGCCATGGGAAAGGGACAGAGCAAATCAGCCGAGCTAAAACAGCAAATGCATCTAAGGAAGACTAGAATTTAAAGAGTACACAGAGTCAGCTCAGAGACAGCCAGCAGAGCCAGCTCTCACAGCTTGGTACATGGGAAAGGTAGGACACAGCAACCGAGCTCACCAGCGAATACATCTAAAGAATACCAGATTTTAAAAAGATTGATTGTCAAGTTGGGCCTGAAGATCCCTTCAACCAACCAGAAGGATCCAGAAGCAAGATCTTTTTACTTTTCTGTAAAGAAAGTAATTGCAGCTTTTAAAAGAAAAAATATAATAATAAGATAACTTAATTTAACCTGAAATAGTGATTATTCCAAAGTCTACTTTACTTACTTAGCAATGCGGGACCCAGGATCGATGCAACTACATGGTAAGTAAATGAAATCTTCGGTGAAGGTATGGGTTATACCGGAGGATAACTTGAAAATATAGTTTGACCTGAATAGCACCCACTGAAGCCTGTATCGGAGTCAGGGAGTCAGAATCCCTGTTCACCATTTAGACTGTCGGCCCTTTTTGCTGTAGGGGGACTTCTAAGAATAGTGGTGAGTTTTCAACAACATGGCGCCCAACGTTTAATTAAAACCCTGTTATGGCCCGCGATCGGTGCCCACCAATCGGCGGGCCGGCCTCCCTGAAGGAGGACCTCCTTTCCTCCGCCGCCCCGCAAGATCCATCAAACATCTTCTTGCAGGGTGGCCTCGGGGAGGACGGCAACCGCACATGCGCGGGTTGCGGCCGGCCAACCAGCGCATGCGCGGGTGACGTCATTTACATGGCGCCGGCTGCGTCATTTATGCGCCGCCAAGGCGCCACTAGTGGTGGTTTTTGGGGCATCGGAACAGCCAGAGCTCTTTACGGGAAGAGGAGCAGACGCCCTAGTCTTTGTCTCCCTAATCGCCCACCGAAGACTCCTGCTTGGCCGCAACCTCACTGTCCGGCCTAGCAGAGTTCCTCAAATTGGAGAAAATATAATTAACCATCCGGTGATCAGCAGAAGGCTTCCACAATGCGCAAAGTCTATTCACCAGCTTCTTGCAAGACGAGTTTGTGGCCAGCAACCAATAAGCAAGTGCGGAAGGGGGTGGGGCGGAGAGAGAAACTGAACAGATAATGGATAAAGAGAGAAGAGAAGGGGATAGGAAGGGGGGAGGGGATGTTAAGAATGGGGGTGCTTAGAGGCCATGGGGGGGGAAAACACAAGAAAAGGGAACTAGAAGGGGCAAAAGGCAAGAGCGCAAGTGGAGGGCAGCACAGTGAGTCAGTAGTTAGCGCTGCTGCCTCACAGCGCCGAGGTCCCAGGTTCGATCCCGGCTCTGGGTCACTGTCCGTGTGGAGTTTGTACATTCTCCCTGTCTTTGCATGGGTTTCACCTCCAGAACCCAAAGATGTGTAGGCTAGGTGGATTCACCACGCTAAATTGCCCCTTAATTGGAAAAAATGTATTGGGTAGTCTAAATTTTAGTAGGAAAAAGAAGAGAGCAAGTGGAAGTGACCACAATGGCAAGGCCAAACCGCGCACCAAGTTAGTGCTGAACAAGTCAGCCACCCCCAGCGCGGTTCAGTGCCAGGGGACAGCAAGGACGGTTAGGGCAAATCTACGCAGCAGGGGTGTCCGATCAACGGGGCTCCCAAATAGGGCCCCCCACACCTGTACATAGGCTCTATCATTGCACTCGGTAAATATCCTTTAGTTTTCTATTGTCTTTTTATCTTTCCTTCTGATGTGTTATCAGGTTGATGTTGCACCCTCTGTTTACAAATGAAATTATCAATAAAAAATACTTTCAAAATATATAAAAACAGGAATAAACTTCCACAAGGCAGATTAATAAATATTTTACTCACAACAGACCCGAGGTTCAGAATGAAAATCATCTTATTATCCAACTATGTAATGCAGGTCTGTTGCGCTGTCAAATGCAGTTTGATAAAGAATTTAATGATCACGTTTGCAATTTTGAAAATGAGTTGTGCCTAAGAGCTAGTTTTCTGCACACTGACGTGGTGGTCTAAAAAGCAGATGTCAATACTGCTTTCTTTCTTTTTTTTAATTTTTTTTTTATGATTTGAATTTTAGGCTCGTAAGATTTAGAGCACAGTTCATCACACGGCTAATTTAATCCTAAATGTATTATTATTAGATATGTTTCCTTCGTGCCCACGTGTGAATGGCCATGGCACTTAATAATACAACATAGAGTACAATATGTAATACTCAACGGGCCATGCCTTAAGCAATAAGCTATTATATTTGTCATCATAAAATTCATATTTCTCATGAATTAAATTAATAACCATTTGCAATTTAATTAGAGTAATTGAATTTTCACATTAACTTGACAACAGCATTTTTGTTTGCATCAACTTACATGTAGTTCACAATGCAATGACAGAATTTTTATTGGAGAAGGTAATGTTTATTCTGTTGAAATTACATGTGGGATGACAGTATAATAAAAATATTTGAATGCATGTGTGTACACAACTTCCATCAAGCTATAATTCCAGGAAGAATTCTTAGGTGAGTCATGCATTATTCCTTTGTTATAATTATAATGTATGAAATCTAAGTGGGTTTTTTTTAATGTAATTTAATACTTGGTGAACATTAAACATTGGTTGTTAAAGTTTCCTGATGTATTCAGATATATTTCCTAACGGTATTTTGTTTTATTTATTGGAATCCTCATGCTCCAGTAGTTCAGTTGCTGGCTTTACAACTATTGGAGACTGAACATATGGTTGCCTTCAGGGATTGCAAGTTAATAATATTTCACCTACAAAGTACATGGTTACCTCAAGTCAGTTAATAAGCTTGATGAATCACATAGTTCAAACATGCAATATTTACCAAAAAAGTTAGAAAAAAACAATTTAGAGATTCTACTTAAAAACAGATTTATCATAAATCTGTCCTGCTTGCAATAGATAACATGCTATCTTGCGGAACTGATTGTTCTGTGCTGCATGTTGGATTTAGAAACCCAATGGAGTAGCCACACGCCGTGGAGGAGACGACATTATGATCTCTAGACTATTTAGCGCTCCAGTTGACCTGAAACAAAGTGCCAGGCCTGATTGCAATTGTGGCATATATTACCTCATTTCCCTAATGCACAGGGGTAGTCAACTGATTTATAATCCATTAGATCGTACTCAGCAGAAATAAATTATGATAAAATATGATAGAGAATTAATTTAAATTGTAAAAGGCACCCAGAATTTTTTTTAACAAAGATAATCTTCTCGTAAACTAATCACTATTTTTAACAACATTTATTGACTTGATGTAATGTGACAAATGTGACTTTTATGATATAGTTATCTGATCTGTTAAAGCGCCAGGTTGTATAATAGTATCATCAGTAGAAAGTCTCTCTATATCATAATATATGTCATCGCTTTACCCTGAAATAAAATTGTCTGAGGGTCCGAGAGGAAATGTTCCTTCAGTTGTCGTATCTTATTAATTGTTGAATTCAAAATTATGTTTTCTCAGCATGCAAAATATTGAAATTATTAAGCAAAATAATTTGCAAACAATTTGAAGGAAAGCATGTTTTTAGAATGGGGAAGCACAGAGCAGACCAGAGTCAGAAGAACATGCTGGGATTTAGAGTTGAAAAAGATTGTTCTGGGACCTTTGCATGCTCATTGGACCTTGGAATTGGAAGCTACATGTTGTATGCTACAGTATTGCCAATTGTAATCACATTTACTTGATAGGGATATTGTAACAAGGGTTTTTTCATTGCAGCCAAAGGATGCTACACTAAATGTTTTCTAACCATAGAATCATGCAACAGGTCTGTCAAAGAGCATAAAATTTCTTCCACTCTGCTGAGCTTTATCCATGGCCCTTCAATATTTTCAAATATAGATCCAATTATATCTGCTAACAACACCCTTTCAGACCATGCATAAAAATCACCAATTAAATAATTGTTCCTACTCTCTCCTGGTTATTTTGCCAATTATTGTAATCAATCCGATTGTTTGGATGCAAGGTCATTTATCGGAAACATTAACGCTGTTTCTCTCCACAAATGCTACCTGATTTGCTGAGTATAATAATAATTTTTTGTCACACGTAGGCTTACATTTACACTGCAATGAAGTTACTGTGAAAATCCCCTAGTTGCCACATTCCAGCGCCTGTTCGGGTACACAGAGGGAGAATTCAGAATATCCAATTCACCGAACAGCACGTATTTGGGGACTTGTGGGAGGAAACCAGAGCACCCAGCGGAAACCCACGCAGACACAGGGAGAACGTGCAGACTCCACACAGACTGCGACCCAAGTCGGGAATTGAACCTGGGGCCCTGGAGCTGTGAAGCAACAGTGCTACCCACTGTGCTACCGTGCCCATATCTCCAGAATTTTCTGTATTTATTTGAAATTCCAACAGCCCCAGCTTCTCCAATGTCTCAATGTAACTGAACTTCCTCATCTGTGGGACCATTCTCATGAATCTTTTCTGCACCCTCTTTAATGCCTTCACATCCTTCGTAAAGTGTGCTGTCCAGACCTTGATAGAATACTGCAGTTGATGCTGAACCAATGGTTTATACAGGTTTAACAAACCGTCCTTGCTCTTGTATGCCCCTACTTAAAAAAACCAAAATCCCATATGCTTTATTAACCCCTTTTTTCAACTTTAATGACTTGTGCACAATGCTCTCAGGCCCCTCTACTCCAGCATCACCACCCCTTTTATCCTGCCATTGCTTTAGAATTGTGCCCTTTGTTTTATATTGTGTCCCTACATTCTTCCTATGAAACTGAATCACTTCATACTTCTCTGTACTAGATTTCACCTGCCACTTGTTTGTCTGCATATGTCCTCTTGATGCCTGTGACTATCCTCCTTGCAGTTCCCGATACTTCCAAGGTTTTGAGTCATCCGCAAATTTTGAAATTGTGTCTTGAACACCGAAGTACTGGTTATTAATATACATCAGGAAAAGTAGGGGTCCTAACACTGATCCCAGGGAAACCTCGTTGGAAACCATCCTGTAGTCCAAAAGCTACTGCTTACAATGAATGCTCAGTTTTTTTCACTCATTCAATTTCACATCCATGCTGCTACTGTCCTTTTCATTCCATGGGCTTCCGCTTTACTAACCAGTCTGTTGTGTGACACTTTCGCAGATGCCTTTTCAAAATCCATTTGCACCAGATCAAATGCATTATGCTCATTAATCTTCTCTATTCCCTCATCAAAAACTCAAGCAAGTTGGTAAAGCATGATTTGTTCCTTATCAGCTCCACTTCTCTTTTTACCATACCTTTAATATTTATTTATTTATTTTATAAATTTAGAGTACCCAAATCATTTTTTCCAATAAATGGGCAATTTAGCGTGGCTGATCCACCTAGCCTGCACATCTTTGGTTGTGGGGGTGAAATCCATGCAAACATGGGGAGAATGTGCAAACTCCACACGGACAGTGACCCAGAGCCGGGATCGAACCTGGGACCTCGGCGCTGTGAGGCAGCAGGGCTGACCCACCGTGCTGTCCACCTTTAATATTTATATGGCTATAGAAAACTTCGGGATTTCCTTTTCTATTAGCTGCCGGTCTCTTCCTATACTCTCTCTTTGCTTCTCTTATCTATTTTTTCACTCCCCACTCTGAACCTCCTGCATTCATCTTAGTTTTAATTGCTCAGGATATTATCCACAGCATTGGTCATATGCATTCATTTTATGCTTCATCTTACTCTCTATATCCCTTTCACCATCAGAGAACTCTGGGTTTGTTTTCCCTACCTTTTTCCATCATAGGACTGCACCCAAACTTTCTCAGATTTCAACATTGCCATGTAATGGTTGTACACTTGATGACATTGGGGAAGAGCTTTTTGAATGGTTCAAGAAGAATATAAAAAAGACTCACTGGAACTCCAGAACAAATGTAATTTGTTCAAATTATCTAAATTATCTAAATGTCCCTTTAAAGTAATCTTGGGTTGGATCAAGATCGAAAACATGAATGTCCTAATTCATTTTTATTAACCAGAAAAGCCAATGAAGTAACCTTCGATGTAACAAATGAATGGCTTTCAGTCCTGCATTATTTCTAAAGTTCCAGCCTTGTGATGTGTTCAACATTGATGAAACAGAATTTCCCTGAAAGAATGTACCAAGGAAACATATATGTCTACTGCTGGGAGTGCTTAGTGGAAGGAAGCAAGGCATATATGTCTGTGTCTGAGCGTTAACATATATATATACACACCATTAAGCAGCTTCTTCTGATAATTAGTAAAGTCTGGCTGTTTCAAAAATATTTAACAGTTTAACATTTCAGTGAGAAATTTTGGATGATTTTCATAATTTTTGAATTTGATTTGATTTGATTTATTGTCACATGTACTGAAGTACAGTGAAAAGCATTTTTCTGCGGCCGAGGACGTACGTACATAGTAGACACAAGAATAATCAAGAGAACACAAACAGCTGAACAAGGGGCCAAACAAAGCAAATACATGACAATACATTCAGCCTCTGGTTACAAATTTTAGGTTTTCTTTAAATTCATATACAGGACGTGGGCATAGAAGGTTAGGCCGGCATTTATTGCCCATCCCTAAATGCCCTTGAGAAGGTAATGATGAGTTGCCTTCTTAAATTGCTGTAGTCCATGTGGTGTGGCTCACCCACAATGTGGTTAGGGAGGGGGATCCAGGATTTTCACTCAATGGCAGTGAAGGAACCATAATATATTTCCAAGTAAGGATGGTGAGTGGCTTGGAGGGGAACTTCGAGATGGTGATGTTCCCACACATCTGTAGTGAGATGGTTAGATTCTCCCTTATCGGAGATGGTCATTGCTTGACGCTTATGTGACGTGAATGTTACTTACTGCCTGACATTGTCGAGGTCTTGCTGCATTTGGACATGGACTGCTTCAATATCTGAGGAGTTGCAAATGGTGCTAAATATTGAGCAATCATCAATGAACATTCCCACTTCGGACCTTGTTACAGAAGGAAGGTCATTTATGCAGCAGCTGAAGATGGTTGGACCTTGGGCATTACTCTGAGGAACTGCTGCAGTATTGTCCTGGAGCTGAGATGATTCATCTCCAACAACACAACCATCTTCCTTTGTGGTAAGTATGACTCCAACAAATGGAGTGTTCCTCCTGACTCCTTTTGACACCAGTTTTTCTAGGGCTCCTTGTTGCCATATAGGGCAGTCACTCTCTTACCTCACCTCTGGATTTCAGTTCCTTTATCCATATTTAAACCAAGACTGTAATGAGGTCAGGAGCTAACTGATCCTGGCGGAACTCAAACTGAACATCACTGAGCAAGTTATTGCTGAGCAAATGTGTTGATAGCACTGTTTATGATGCCTTCCATCACTTTACTGGTGATCAAGAGTAGACTGATGGGGCAGTAAATTTCCAGGTTAGATTTGTCCTGCTTTTGTTTGTATTTGGGGACATCCTGAGCAATTATTCACATTGCCAGGTAGATGTCAGTGTTATAGCTGTACTGGAACAGCTTGGCTAGAGGTACGGAATGCTTCAGTATTATTGCCAGAATATTGTCAGGGCCCATAGCCTTTGTCGTATCCAGTAACTTCAGCTATTTCTTGATAGCACGTTGAGTGAATTGAATTATCTAAAAACAGGCATTGGGTTGCTGGAGACCTTCGGAGGAGACCAAGATGGAACATTCACTTCGCACTTCTGGCTGAAGATTGTTGTAAATGCTTCAGCCTTATCTTTTACATTGATGTGCTGGTGAGGATGGCGATATTTGTGCAACATCTTCCTTCAGTGAGTTGTTTAATTGTCCACCACCATTCATGACTGGATGTGGCAAGACTACAGAGCTTAGATTAGATCCATTAGTTGGAAACTTGCTTATTCTGTTTAGCACGCAAGTAATCCTGAGTTGTAACTTCACCAGATTGACATCTCATTTTAAGGTCTGGTGCTGCTCCTGGCATGTCCTCCTGTACTCTTCATTGAACCAAAGTTGGTCCCTTGGATTGGTGGTAATGGCAGACTTTGGGACATGCAGGGCCATGGGTTACAGATTGTGGTTGAGTACAGTTGTACTGTTGATGGTGTGCACCGCCTCTTGGATGCCATGGAATATGCCAGACCATGAGCTTGCAAATTGTGATTGAGTACAGTTCTGCTGCTGCTGATGGTGTATAGCACCTCTTAAATACCCAGTCCTGAGTTGCTAAGTGGTTTTGAAAACTATCCCAATCAGCACAGTGGTAGTGACATGGCGGATATCCTCAATGTGAAGATGGAACTTTTTCTTCACGAGGACAGTGTGGTGGTCACTCTTACCATACTGGCATGAACAGATGCATCTGCGACAGACAGATTGGTGAGAATGAGCTCAAGTATATTTTTCCCTCTTGTTGGTTTTGTCACCACGCGCCAGTCTAGCAGCTATGTCTTTATCACTCAGCCAGCTCGGTCAATAGAGTCGCACTGAGCCACTCTTGGTGATGAGCATTAAAGTCCTCCCCCCGCCCCCCCCCCCCCCCCCCCCCCCAGAATACATTATGCACCCTTGCCACCCTCAGTCCTTCCTCTAAGTGGTGTTCAATATGGAGGAGTCCTGATTCATCAGCTGAGGCAGGGGTTGCTAAGCCCACACCTCACTCTATCCCCATAACCCAGTAGCCCCACCCAACCTTTTTGTTTTGGACACTAAGGGCAATGTAGCATGGCACCTGCACATCTTTGGACTGTGGGAGGAAACCGGAGTATTCGGAGGAAACCAACGCAGACACGGGGAGAACGTGCAGACTCCGCACAGACAGTGACCCAAGCTGGGAATTGAACCTGGGACCCTGGAGCTGTAAGCAACTGTGATAACCACTGTGCTGCCGTGCTGCCATGAGACTTCATGGAGTCCAGAATAAATGTTGTGGACTCCTACGGCAATTCCATCCCAAATCTCTGCTGTGTCTGTCCTACTGTTGGGACAACACATGCCCAGGAATGCTGATGATGGTATCTGGACTATTATCTGTTAGCCATGATTCTGTGAGTATGACTATGTCAGGCTTTTGCTTGACTAGTGTGTGGCACAGCTCTTCCAATTTTGACATAAGTTGGGAAGGAAAACTTTGCAGGATCAACAGGGCTGAGTTTGCCATTGCCCTTTCCGGTTTCAGTGGATGCTGGGTGGTCCTCCCGGTTTCATTCCTTCATAGACTATCTCGTGATTCAATACGATTGAGTGACTCTAGACCATTTCAGAAGGCGTTTAAGAGTCGACCACATTGTGTGGGCCTGGATCGCATGACAGCCAATTTCCTTTCCTAAAGGAAGGATTGCTAGTCCAGTAAGAATGCCGTTACACCACTTCCTCCCCAATACTAAAAGGTTAGAATAGAAAGGTGTTATTCATTGTGGATATCTGCCCTGAGCAACTTGACATTTAAGTCAAACAAATGTGAAATTTTTCTGACTCCCAATAAGAACTACTATTGAGATTCTGGAATTGAAATTCGGAAACTGGAGTTATCAATCTTGGGTCACCAGAAGAAATTTCTGGCTCGAAAAAAGCTAACTTCTTGTGGGGTCAATAAGGAATTTGTGATATGTCTTCTGAATGCAATGAATTTTGTTGTTAGAAGTTGGGATCATATGAGTCTGAGAAACGTCCCAAATTGCTTTTGCCATGTACAAACTAAATCTGTGCAAGAGTGAATATTTTCCAGTGAACCCCCTCCCCGGAAAGGAGAGCTGATCTGGGGAGGCTGTTGTTTCGTCCGTCCAAGACTAGCTGCCAGTATCTGGGTATTCACGCTTTAAAAACTTAACTTTCCTAGCCTGGTAGATGGGGTGAAGGCCGATTTGAAACGGTGGGATGCCCTCCCTCTGACCGCAGTGGGAAGGGTGCAGATTGTGAAGATGAATATTCTCCTTTCTTCCTAAGGTTTTCTTTTGCAGGGTTAACAAATAGATTTTTACATTTGTTTGTGCGGGTAAGACTTCTCGGGTTCGGAGGACATTTTTGAAAAGGAATAGCCAGTGGGGGGGGGGGGGGGGGGTGTGGTTGCCATTACCCAATCTGTTATGCTATTACTGGGTAGAAAATATTGTTAAGGTTATAGGGTGGGTTCGACGATCCAGACTGTATATAGTGGTGGATGGAAGAGGTTTCATGCATAGGGTCAAGTCTGAGGGCCCTGGTCACAGCACCACTCTCTTTTTCCCCTGCTGGATTCTCTTCTAGTCCGGTGGTGATAGCCACTTTGGATATTTGGAAACAGTTTAGGCAGCATTTTAAAGTGAGCTACATGTCTTTGTTTTCTCCGATTTGTAGAAACCATAGATTTGTGACATCTGGCTTAGACTCGTTGTTTAGGGCATGGAAGAGGGAGGGGTTGGAGAGGTTTAGAGTCTTGTTTCTGGAGAATAGGTTCGCCGGCCGCGACGAGTTGTTAGAGAAGGAATGTAATTTCCCGAGAGGGAATGTAATAATAATAAGTATTTGGGCACTTTCAGGTGCGTGATTTTTTAAGCCTTCATTTTCTCTGGAGTCTATTCACAGGGTCAACTCCACATCCTCATGTATGAGGTTAAGCCTGATCCAGTTCAAGGTGATGCATGGGGTGCATATGAGTGAGTTCTGTTTGGGGCTGGAGGATAGGTGTGAGCGGTGTTCCCAAGGACTGGCGAATCGCATGCCCATATTTTGGTCTTGCCTCAAGCTTGTTAGTTTCTGGGTTTCCTTTGTTGATATGATGGCGGGGAGTTTGGGCGTTCAACTGGAACCATGTCCGTTGGTGGCTATTTTTGGAGTGTGCTGCAGATAGGGATGAAGGTAGATGTCTTAGCCTTCGCCTCTCTAATAGCCCGGTGGCGAGTTCTGCGTGGGTGGAGGTCCCCGATGCCACCTAAGGCTTCAGCTTGGTTGGGCTGATGGAATTTTTGTACCTCAAGAAGATCAAGTACACCACGAGGGGCTCAGTGGCAGCCTTTCATCTCCTTTTTCAGGGGACTGGTTCCAGTAGCTATTGTGTGCGTGAGAGGGTTTTTTGGGGCTTTTTAGTTGGGTTGAGAGTAAGGTATGGTTTTGGTTTTTTTGAGGTGTAAGGGGGTTTAGGGGATTGGGTGGTGTGTTTTGGGAATACAATGGGGTTGGGGTTGATGATACTGTTGTTGGATTTATGATAATAAAAATGTTATTTGAATAAAAATGTATATTTTTTTGTACTTTTTAAGACAACCTGCATATGCTCTTGCATAAAAGAAAATAATTCTGCAAATGGAATGCTTTCACGGAATGGGCAGCCTTTGGAACAGATGTTCGAATAAGATGAATTAATCAAGCTACATACAAAAAAACATACAAATTAGGATCAGGAGTAAGCCACTCAACCCCTCAAGCCTGCTCTGCCATTTAATAAGATTGTGGCAAATCTGATTGTAACTTCAATACCATATTCCTGCCTGCTCCCCAAATAACGTTTCACCCTCCTGTTATCAAGAATCTATCTAGCTCAGCCTTAAAAGATATTCAATGACTCTGCTTCCACTGTCTTTTGAGGAAGAGAGTTCCAGAGACTCACAACCCTCTGAAAGAAAAAAAATACTGCTCATCTTTACCTTAAATGAGGGGCCCGTTATTTTTAAAATGTGACCCCAGTTCAAGATTCTCTGAAAAGAGGGAACATATGGTACGCCGTTTTAATTGCCACCGTCTGGGCCACCATGCCTGTGACTGTAGTAATATTTTGAATACTTGCACGAACTGTGAATCCTCTTTTCCCCTCTCCTCCTTTAGAACTAAGTCCTTACCCTGTGAAGCAGTGGCTACGAAGGCAGAAAAAGTGGCCTTGTGTAACAGATGTCAGCCAGTGGTTGTGGTGCATCAAGTACCTGGGCAAGTAGCTCCAACCCCCAGTGGCTGCAGATGGCGATCCATAGAAAAATGGTTTCCTTTCTCCTATACAATGGTAATGGGCGCTGGTAGTCTGCTGAGGCTGGCAACAATTGTGTTTGATTTCACTCAACACCATCATTCGTGATTTTTTTTGTTTGAACAATGGTGTACTTCAAACATGGCAATAATTTAGAATTTTGTTCTAAAGAGATGATCTGCAGGTGGGGAAGGTGAATCTGGTAAAGCTTTTGCATTTATTCAATGTGGCAGCTCAAGCGTTGCGTTGATCGTGATAATTCCGGTTTGCTACCTATGGTCTTTGATTAAGAAGTTAGGACAATGAGCTTATCACTAAGACATAGTTAGTCAGTGCCAATTGTGAGAAGCCAGCGATAACTTTTCCTTCTCAAATCTGTAAGAACATGCTGCCTAAATCTTAATTTTATTGAATATTACAGCAAAAGCACTCTCTTATGAAAAAGCTTCCATAGCTGTCAACAGGCCTGCCTGTCCTTTGTTTATCTCTGATAAGGACATGTCCCTAGCACAGGCTGTAAAACAAGACATTCCCAAAGCTTGATACAGTTGAGCCTCATGACCCAATTGTAAACCTACCGACCACCCCGCCGTGTGTTTTGCAGGAAAGATGGCCCGCCAGCAGGATCTATCCTTGCCGGCGGGAAGCCTGTGCTTTGGCACATGGGAACAGTATTTCTCGCCGCCGTGAACAGTCGGTAAATTCCACCCACTGACTGAACAATGGTTAAATAAACTCTCAAAAATAACACATAAATCACATTAGATAGTTCTTCACAGCAACCTTAACGGTTCAAATGCTCCATTTCTGTTAGGCATGTTGGATTAAAACTACCTCTTCTAATGCTATTAAACTTCAGAGATATTTAAGGAAATTACAATCAATAAAAAAACTAGGTGTTTATGTATAACTGGGACAGCTTTTGTCTTCCATTTGCTCAGAGGTTTTAGATGTATTCACAAGAGGCATTGTTTTAAAGTGTGCTACTTGTACCAAATTCAGGATTCCAACTAAGGAAGAGTGTAGGAGCTGGGTGATAGGTTAGTGCAGAAGGCTCATAGGTGGCAATTATAGTTCAATACAGATAAATGTGAAACAGAATAATTTGGAAAAATTAGCAACAAAATAAGGTTAAATAAAAGATTAATAAATGGTAGAGAAAAATCTACATGTATTCATATTTTAAAAAAATATTTTTTTTAATACTGGCATGAACAGGCAAATAGGATTTTGGGTTTTACCTGAAACCATTGAACGCAAAAGCAAGAGAGATTAAATTAATTTTGTACAGGTTGTTAGCCCACAGTAGAATATCGCACGCATTCTTTTGTATTAGAGATGTGGAAATGTTGCAGTGAAGCTTCACTGATATAATACAGGGATAAAGGGTTACAGCTTTGAAGAAGGGCTCAGAAGATTATGGAAAGAAGAGAGTTAGATATCATAGAGAGTTACATAGATTGACTGCACAGTTGCATTTGACATATTTCACAATATTGTCAGGCTGGCTGTTTTTCTCAAGGATATGAAAGGGTGTAAGAAATAACCAGAGACCTTGTTCATAAACTATAAGCCTCAATACCTCCAATTCAGACAGCTGCCAAGGGCCACTGAGTTCCCCAGTCTTAATCCTCTCTCACATTATGTACCAGTTTCTCCTACAGAAAGAAAAGTAATTCATTTGTTTTGACCTTGCATATTAATAAAAATGCCCTTTGTTTATGTCGTGCATTCACTTTGTATTCTGTGTTCAACAAGTTTTGACTTCTGAAATAATATTGCAAATAAAATGTTTCTGTTCAAAGGAAGTTGATATGTCATCTGGAGTATGTTGAATGAAATTAGTGTTTTTTCATTGTACATTGTTCAGTAAGCTGTTTATATTTTCAGGTTCTTTCAGCATTGATATAATTTGAGGTGGCAACTCAGTGTGTTTTTATTTGGTTTTATTTTTCAGAGTCTTCCTCCGAGCAATAAATCAGTATGCAGATATACTGAACAAGAGATTTCTTGATCAAGCAAACTTTGAGCTTCAGGTAAGTGAAGTAAAGCCAACATCCTGGAATCTTTGGATCATATAGTGAGATTAGTTTGGCTACAAGTACAAATTATGTTTGCAGATGTGAGAAATATGAGAATGACTAGAGCGAGGGTAGGTCCGATCAAGGACAGTAGCGGGAGATTGTGTATTGAGCCTGAAGAGATAGGAGGGGTCTTGAACGAGTACTTTTCTTCTGTATTTACAAATGAGAGGGGCCATATTGTTGGAGAGGACAGTGTGAAACAGATTGGTAAGCTCGAGGAAATACTTGTTAGGAAGGAAGATGTGTTGGGCATTTTGAAAAACTTGAGGATAGACAAGTCCCCCGGGCCTGACGGGATATATCCAAGGATTCTATGGGAAGCAAGAGATGAAATTGCAGAGCCGTTGGCAATGATCTTTTCGTCCTCACTGTCAACAGGGGTGGTACCAGGGGATTGGAGAGTGGCGAATGTCGTGCCCCTGTTCAAAAAAGGGACTAGGGATAACCCTGGGAATTACAAGCCAGTTAGTCTTACTTCGGTGGTAGGCAAAGTAATGGAAAGGGTACTGAAGGATAGGATTTCTGAGCATCTGGAAAGACACTGCTTGATTAGGGATAGTCAGCACGGATTTGTGAGGGGTAGGTCTTGCCTTACAAGTCTTATTGAATTCTTTGAGGAGGTGACCAAGCATGTGGATGAAGATTGGGGCAGCACGGTAGCCTTGTGGATAGCACAATTGCTTCACAGCTCCAGGGTCCCAGGTTCGATTCCGGCTTGGGTCACTGTCTGTGCGGAGTCTGCACATCCTCCCCGTGTGTGCGTGGGTTTCCTCCGGGTGCTCCGGTTTCCTCCCACAGTCCAAAGATGTGCAGGTTAGGTGGATTGGCCATGATAAATTGCCCTTAGTGTCCAAAATTGCCCTTAGTGTTGGGTGGGGTTATGGGGATGGGGTGGCGGTGTTGACCTTGGGTGGGGTGCTCTTTCCAAGAGCCGGTGCAGACTCGATGGGCCGAATGGCCTGCTTCTGCACTGTAAATTCTATGATAATCTATGATAAAGCAGTGGATGTAGTGTACATGGATTTTAGTAAGGCATTTGATAAGGTTCCCCATGGTGGGCTTATGCAGAAAGTAAGGAGGCATGGGATAGTGGGAAATTTGGCCAGTTGGATAACGAACTGGCTAACCGATAGAAGTCAGAGAGTGGTGGTGGATGGTAAATATTCAGCCTGGATCCCAGTTACCAGTGGCGTACCGCAGTGATCAGTTCTGGGTCCTCTGCTGTTTGTGATTTTCATTAATGACTTGGATGAGGGAGTTGAAGGGTGGGTCAGTAAATTTGCAGACGATACGAAGATTGGTGGAGTTGTGGTTAGTGAGGAGGGCTGTTGTCGGCTGCAAAGAGACATAGATAGGATGCAGAGCTGGGCTGAGAAGTGGCAGATGGAGTTTAACCCTGAAAAGTGTGAGGTTGTCCATTTTGGAAGGACAAATATGAATGCGGAATACAGGGTTAACGGTAGAGTTCTTGGCAATGTGGAGGAGCAGAGAGATCTTGGGGTCTATGTTCATACATCTTTGAAAGTTGCCACTCAAGTGGATAGAGCTGTGAAGAAGGCCTATGGTGTGCTCGCATTCATTAACAGAGGGATTGAATTTAAGAGCCGTGAGGTGATGATGCAGCTGTACAAAACTTTGGTAAGGCCACATTTGGAGTACTGTGTACAGTTCTGGTCGCCTCATTTTAGGAAGGATGTGGAAGCTTTGGAAAAGGTGCAAAGAAGATTTACCAGGATGTTGCCTGGAATGGAGAGTAGGTCTTACGAGGAAAGGTTGAGGGTGCTAGGCCTTTTCTCATTAGAACGGAGAAGGATGAGAGGCGACTTGATAGAGGTTTATAAGGTGATCAGGGGAATAGATAGAGTAGACAGTCAGAGACTTTTTCCCCGGGTGGAACAAACCATTACAAGGGGACATAAATTTAAGGTGAAAGGTGGAAGATATAGGGGGGATGTCAGAGGTAGGTTCTTTACCCAGAGAGTAGTGGGGGCATGGAATGCACTGCCTGTGGAAGTAGTTGAGTCGGAAACATTAGGGACCTTCAATTAGCTATTGGATAGGTACATGGATTACGGTAAAATAATATAGTGTAGATTTATTTGTTCTTAAGGGCAGCACGGTAGCATTGTGGATAGCACAATGCTTCACAGCTCCAGGGTCCCAGGTTCGATTCCGCCTTGGGTCACTGTCTGTGCGGAGTCTGCACGTCCTCCCCGTGTCCCGGGTGCTCCGGTTTCCTCCCACAGTCCAAAGATGTGCAGGTTAGGTGAATTGGCCAATGATAAATTGCCCTTAATGTCCAAAATTGCCCTTGGTGTTGGGTGGAGGTGTTGAGTTTGGGTAGGGTGCTCTTTCCAGGAGCCGGTGCAGACTCAAAGGGCCGAATGGCCTCCTTCTGCACTGTAAATTCAATGATAATCTATGATTAATCTAGGACAAAGGTTCGGCACAACATCGTGGGCCGAAGGGCCTGTTCTGTGCTGTATTTTCTATGTTCTATGTTCTATGTTGTGGGTGACTCGGCACATACTGTAAAATAAGAATAAAAGTTGCAAACAATATATCATCATGAGTATCTCTTTAAATTGGAACTTGTGAGGATAGATAGTTGTTGAAGAAAATAATAGTCTGCACTTCGAGTATTCGCTAAAGGTCCTTTATTTAACACGAAGTTCGCGGGGCGATTAGATAGCCCAAAGTAATTCCAATTGTCCACCTTCTGCAGAGGTAAGGCAAGCAATTTATATGTTACAGTAAGCAATATCTAGGACAAAATACATTCTTTAGATTAGCAAAATAGACAGAAAAGCGAGCAGGCCGGAGTTAGAGTTTAATAACAGGCCTTGAGTTCCTCGCCTAAGAAAAATAATAATTGTCTGCTGTCAGCAAAACAGTGTGCAGCTGTATGCTTGTTTACATTGTATGACCTTCTGACTGTTTCATACAGATCCTCTTGACTAAAAATAAGGCTAAATATCCATCATGCTTTGCCAAGTGCCTATTTCCATGAAATATAGTCAAGCAGTCGGTTAAAATGAATATAGAGTATTAAGGCAGCTAATCCGCCAACTGAAGTCCCTCCTACAATTCCCTCCTTGTTGATCTTATGATCAATACATTGTTAGTACATTACAGTGTCCCCAGCGCATAGGGTGCAGTTACAGAAGGACGTTGCCCTGCCCTGCTTTAAACTATCGTTGGCACCAGAAGCAGAGAAAGGGATAGAGGGAGTGGTCAATGCACTATTACAGCAAGGGGTGCTGAAGAGGACACAAAGCCCCTGTAACACCCCTATACTCCCCATTCCAAAAGTAGGACGACCCAACGAGTGGCGATTTGTGCAAGATCTCAGAGCTGTCAATAAAATTGTTATCCCTATTACCCCATTGGTGCCGACACAAATTTTTTTTTCCCTTCAGCACCCCTTGCTGTTATAGTGCATTGACCACTCCCTCTATCCCTTTCTCTGCTTCTGGTGCCAACCGGTATTGTTTCAAGCAGGGCAGGGTAACGTTCTTCTGTAACTGCACCCTATGTGCTGGGCAGAATGTACCTTTCCAACATGATTTTTATGCTGGGCCCATAGATGTGCCGGTACCTGGGCCAGGACTGAAGGGAGTAAATGATGGTTGTTTCTGGGCGGTTGTTGTCTTTCAAATGTTCCTATTTCCTCTTTCCAGGTCACTCTGCCCTCTGCTTGCCATAAAATTCTATCAGGCAATTTTGTCCATCTATTTCAACAACAATCTGACTGTATGACAGTATGACCTTTTTCTTTCTGGCCTCTTTCATCAGTTCTCCCATTTGCTTTGCCTTAGCGGGATGTCTTACGGCCAATGTAAAATGGGGTTCTGAAGTTAAACCCATCCTAAAGAGGTCCCTCGGACTATTGGTCAACTGTACTAACATTCCTAATCCCACAACACCGAAAAATAAAAATGGGGTGACATGCAATGTTGTCTGCCTTCCTAGGTGACATTGCACTTGTAAATTGTATGCGGGCTCATCCTCACGAGCATACCAAGCCGTGCAGTGGGTCACTATGCTCTCTCGGCTGGTCTCTATCAGGTGTTTTAATAGCTGCGCCCAAGGGTCAGTAATCTTCTGTAAGGCTTCCTGTAGTTGTTTAATGATGGTGCTGTAAGGGTTAATGCCCAGCTGCCAGAAATATAACACAGACACAGAGCGATCTGTCTCTTGGTCAGAAGCTATTAAATTCAAAAACTGATGAGCTCGTATCTGAGGCAGTTCCATGAACATGGCACTAATAGTGCAATGTATTATTGCCCCCAATTTGCAGAGTGTCTGTCTGCCAAGCAGAGGGAGGGGGCGTAGTTTTGAAATAATCATAGTATCGACCAGGGGAATATCATCAATTTCCAGGTTAGTCGGGCATGATACAGGCTCCGTCATGGGAATACAGGCTACTCCCACAGTGGCAATAGAGGACTCACCGGGGGTTAGTTCCACGGAGGGGCGCACAGACGACATAGTAGCGCTGGTATCGACCAGAAGGTTCACTTAATGATCTCCTATTTTAACCGTTGTCATAGGTTCATCTCTTACTGAGTTGGACAGTCTGATCATGGCATCCTGTACCACCTTTTCGCCATGGCTCCCATATTGGTTTTGAGTAGGGTTCGGGTCAGAGTACGTAAAGGGAGGTGGGGGAGGGGGCATGTCTCCAAGTGGGGCGCCTCCTTCCTGGGGGTTAAAGTTACATTCACGAGCCCAATGTCCCTTTGCCCCACATCTTCTACATTGATCCTGGGATTTATCTCTCCCTTGCCAATGTCCTCTGCCTCTACCCCTACCTCTCTGCCCTCTGCTGACCCCGACCATGCCCTCTCTTTCCTTGGTAGAATTGCCCTGTGATTCTAGGCATTTGATCCTTGGGGGCTATGAACAGTCCTTCTCGGTCCATGTTTACCAAGGAGGCAAGCACTGCCGTCCATGGCTGTGTTTGCCAGGTGAGATTAATCAATTTGTAACTTTGTGCATGCTCTGGTAGCATGCAATTCAACAATGTCTGCACCGCTAAAGGGCCATTGTCTTCCAATACAACACCGGCATGTTCCTCCCAACAGTTCTTAAAACTGGCCATAAATTCGGGCAGCCTCTCACTCTTCTTCTGCAAAAACCGTGTCACCTCGCCTATGTCACTGTGCTTCTTGGCCCCTTGCATAATAGCCTCTTTCCCCCTATTTGCTAACCAGTGTTCAAGGGACTCATCTTCATCATTGTGAGCCCAGTTCACGTTTATACCAAGTGGGACTGCGATCCAATCTTTTAAAGCTGGCCAAGATTTACCACAAGAGTATTTTAAAAGCAGCAAAACATCCCCTGGGAGGGGCTATAAATAGCACACATTTGCTGTAACCAGTTATGGAACGCGAGAGGTTTCTTTATTGGGACCGGAGTCTCTTGAACCATAGCCCTTACTTCAGCAGGGGTCCAAGGTTTTAGGACAGGTACATCTATCATTATCTTGGGGTGCTGCATACAGGTCTGCTGACCGAAGCTGTCTGTCGGGCACTGTACTGTCGGGCAAAGTCATACCCCTACGAGAGGATGGTTCGGCGGCCGCCGGTTCTACCTCCCCTGCAGGAGCGGCGGCTACATCAAGCTGATTATGTAGCAAACCGCTCTGTGCATTACTCCTTATCACCAGCTGCCGGGCTTGCCCTCCCACTGGCTGCTGTGCTCTCATCGCAGCTGCCATCAGTAAAAGGTCCTTGAATTCTTCTGACGGTGCAGATGCCTCAGTTAAAACTTTTGGATATATCCTTGCTGCTGCCGTCTCTGTCTGTTTATTGTCATTCTCATTCTTTACTGTATCTTTACTCTCTCTGCTATTCTTACATTTGATCTTTGGGTTCTCATTCTTTACTGTATCTTTACTCACTTCGCTATTCTTACATTTGATCTTTGGGGGCTGGTGCCTTCCAGCCACTTCCTTCCATGTCTGAAAGCACCACAGCATATAATTATAATCCCAATTAGGGTCTCCCCTCCCATTTCTTGACACAGTTTCCCATGTTTCAGTCAGCGGTATTTTAAAACTACCCCGTACGGCCAAGCCGCGTGGGACCACCCATATAAATCGCTACTGAATGTTACCGCATATCGAAGTTCTCCGTTTTCTCTTATCGCAGTGTCAGCTGGTGATCCCAGCGGGATGTGGGGATCTCCTACCTTTCTCCGTTGCCTTACGATTGTTTTTATCCGCTGTTCTGTGATCTTACTAATTTTCACTCCCTTATCAGTCTCCTTTGCAGAGTCCGCCTTCTTTATTGCCCCGGACGTCTGTACTGTGGCTTCGGGGTGACCTGTAAGGGGGCGTCCGAGTTTTTGGCCCATCGTGGCTTCTGAAAATACTTTAGAGCATACACATATAACAACAAGGGCCGCGGTAAATTATTAACAAATACCACAAGGAGCGCTCACCGGTGTTAGTCCTTTGCGAATCTCGAAGCCTGCTGATTGTTCAATTTTGTTGTCAGTCTCTAAGGCACCTTTGTTCTTCTCATGCAGCTATCATTAATTTATTAATTAAGGTAACTCCTAGCACGAGTCACTGGCCAGTAATTAAGTCTGCCGAGCCGCAGACCCCCCTTTCAGCTGGGGTTGTGCTATGGCTCTCTCCCTTTCAGCTGAGAGAGTTCTGTTTAGAGATTCGTTTTTAGGGTTCACTTCCCATTAAATTAGGGAAACTGCAACGACTACGCCAATTGTTGAAGAAAATAATAGTCAGCACTTCGAGTATTCGCCAAAGGTCGAATACCAAAGGTCCTTTATTTAACACGAAGTTCGTGGGGGGATTAGATAGACCAAAGTCATTCCAAATGTCCCCCTTCTACAGAGGTAAGGCAAGCAATTTATATGTTACAGTAAGCAATGTCTAGGACAAAATGCATTCTTTAGAGTAGCAAAAAATACAGAAAAGCGAGCAGGCCAGAGTTAGAGTTTGATAACAGGCCTTGGGTTCCTCGCCTAAGAAAAATAATAATTGTCTGCTGTCAGCAAAACAGTGTGCAGTTGTATGTTTGTTTATATCGTATGACCTTCTGACTGTTTCATACAGAACCTCGACTAAAAATAAGGCTAAATATCCATCATGCTTTGTCAAGTGCCTATTTCCATGAAATATCGTCAAGCAGCCGGTTAAAATGAATACAGAGTATTAAGGCAGCTAATCCGCCAACTAAAGTCCCTTCTACAATAGTATTATTTTTTGTGAGGATCCTCAGAATGCAGTAAGATTAGGTGACCTTATTATAAAGTAGTTTGAAATATTTCAAAGCACTCCACCTGATGATCAACCTTTGGAATGCATGCCCTGTTATTTTCTCAGTAAACATGGCAGCCATTCTGTGTGATTAGCTTACCATGGACAGCAGTGAGGTGAATTTATGCTTTTTCATTGGCAGAGTCCTCTTGTCCCAGACAACCACTTACATTGCCATTATTGTAGATGTTGCGTACAAAGATGTCTATTACTTTAAAATGTAGTAAACCTGATGACCGTTTTGGGCAGTCCAAGCAGCTGTCTGCATTTAAACATGTTACCTATCATTAAGTCCTAATTCCTCATGGTCTCTAGAACTCCTGTCATTGCTGCGAGCTCTTCTTGCTGGATTTCTGAACTAGACAATTTACAGCTTTGTTTTAAAATTAGCTTGGCAATTAAGGTGAGAGAATGGATTTAGCTTGTTTAATATTGAACCAGGGAGAGTTGGGGGAATAAAGAACCACCTTTCTTGAGATTGTAGAGTGGTTACATGAGACATTCAGTAACCGCGCTATAAATATTCATTAGGTTGTAAGTGGAGAGACAGAAGATGAAAAATCCCTGTGTGCATTTTTGAACTTGTTTAGTTATACCAGACATCAGGTAATCTGGGAAAATGCATTGAGACCGTGTATTCCCGCTGTAAGTAGTGGATCTTGCATTGAGTGAAGATGGAATATTTACAAAAATACTAAAAAACTGGCAGAACCTTTCTTAAGGAGATGTAGAGTCTAGGTACACGAAGCACTGACGAACAGCACTATAAATATCAACAAAGCAAGGAAGGCGAAGGTTCCTTCTCGGCTTTTTGAAACTTGCGATTATGAAAATCCACCCGAAACCCAACTGGCAACGTGATATTTTGACGATACATTTCTTAGCTAGGATGGACCCTCATCACTGTTGCACCAGAGTCTGTCTCCGCCAGCGTAAAATGAACTATCTTGCCAAAACCATAAAATCATAATTCTTCTCCCCTCCCCTCTTCCTTTTCTTGCTACTCTATCCTACTCTGAATTGTCTTTCTTTGTTCTCCCAGATTGGTTCAAATCCCAGAGGAAACCTTACTGGCCATTCTTTCTGTGAGCAACTTGTTTCAGCACAATCAAAGCATTTCATAAGCAGTCAGACTGCTCTCTGTAGATTATTAGACCATAACCTGCTCAGAATGGCAAGCAGCTTTGGATTGCCACTCTGTGCCCAATTACTTAGGGAATTTTTTTCCAAGCCTGTCTCGTCCAACCTTCCGACTTAGGCCGGGCCAGATACAGGTAGTGCACTGCGTTCCTGAGGCGCAGCATTGAAGGAGGCCACACCCGCTTTTTACAGCACTGTATACTGTAAACCAGGTAAATTAACGGTCCCATTGAAATTTAGCCTCTTGACAAACCAGGGAGAAGGTAAGTGTCTAAGATAAGTGGATAAAGGTTAGAAGTCAGAGGGGAGGCATTGGGCCTTTGAGGTGGGTTGTTGGAGCTCGGATGGGGAGGGCTGGTTGGAGATCAGTGGGTGACGGAGGGTTCAGTTCAGGGGCTAGGCTGGGCCTGCATGTGTGTGTGTGGGGGGGGGGGGCAAGGGGTGGGGTTGTATGAGCACAAATTTTGTATAAGGCTCAGACTAAATCTTTTGGTGAAAATGTTGCCAGCTCAAACAAGGTGACGGCCTATTTAGGTGTGTTACAGCAGTAACTTTCAATAATAACCTTTGAAAGAATAACTACAGTTGTATTGTCTGATGTTATACATGGAATCTGCCTTTTTAGTGATAGCTAATTTGAGTCACAGCTATATTGACATTGTCTCATAATTCTGGCACAATCTGCCTGTGGGCCAAGTGAATTCCCATGTAAAAAAATTACCAGATGCTAGCCTGGGCATAGTCTCAGTGCAGCTATCAAAGCATTGTATTTACTTTAAATCTGAATCAGTTCTGTAAACTACTTTAAGTTGCAGTCTGCTCAATGTTCATTATACCATTTACTAAATCCTTGACAATCAAGAGAGATCTAATGACATATAAATTAAGCTAAAATATATTGGTTAACGCTTCACTTGGTGGCACAGCGGTTGGCACTGCTGCCTCACAGTGCCAGAGACCTGGGTTCAATTCTGACCTTGGGGGACTGCCCATGTGGAGTTTGCATATTCTCCCAGTGTCTGCGTGGGCTTCCTCCGGGTGCTCTGGTTTCCTCCCACAGCCCAAAGACGTGCAGGTTAGGTGGATTGGCCATGCTATATTGCCCTTAGGTTCCAAAGATGTGCAGGTTAGCTGGGGGAGTGGGTAGAAGTAGGGTATTCGAATGCCCTCCTGCACTGTAGGGAGTCTATGATTCTGTGAAACCTCTGCTTTAAAATATAAATATACATTGGGGAAGCTGGTACGCGGTTCATCTTGTGAGTTGGTTTGTAGGGAGTGATACTCACTTTCACAAGAGTTGTCTTTTATGCAGAAAATAAGAGAAATAACTGAGTACAAAATGTAAAATGAAAAATATATATCTGCAAAATAAACCTCCATCACTTGGAGTTCAGTTGCTGACGTGTCATACAACAATGGTGGACTACACTTCTAGTAAACTGTCATGCCTGATTGTACGGACTTCACTGCAGTCACTACCAGACTTTCCAGATTGTTTTGCATTGTATTAAATGACTGCAGATGACCACGCTCCTGCACTGTTACTTAGACTACCTAATTTACCAAAGATGGATGTATTTGTGCCAATAATTGCACGGACTGTGTGAAACTAATTTCCACCATTTCATGGGAGCTCAGACAAATTCTTGGGGATGACATTACAATGAAGGAAAACAGAGCTTCCATTACTTTAAATACGTTTCAGGACATATAAAGTGTTTATAAAGATAAATTACATTTGAAATGTAACCATAATTGTTTGGTAAGCAAATACAGTAGTCTGTTTGAGCAAAGTAAAATTCCATAGGTAGAAATGTATTAAATAACCAGTTAAAGATACCTCTGTTGTTGATTGGGACTTAACTTTCTTTATTGCTGTCATGTGAGAGTACCTTTAAGAAATGGGTGTTTATAAATGGGTGTGTATATAAATATCTGTAGTGAGAGCACCTTTAAGAAATGGGTGTTTACTACTGCAGTGATGTCAGAAAGTGGGTGGAGCTGGGCCATCTGTCAGCGTTTTACTTTAGTTTTTGATACCTCTTTAACACCAGTTAAATATACCTCTGTTGTTGATTGGGACTTAACTTTCTTTATTGCTGTCATGTGAGAGTACCTTTAAGAAATGGGTGTTTATAAATGGGTGTGTATATAAATATCTGTCGTGAGAGCACCTTTAAGAAATGGGTGTTTACTGCTGCAGTGATGTCAGAAAGTGGGTTGAGCTGGGCCGTCTGTCAGCTTTTTACTTTAGTTTTTGAGCAGGCTGCAGGGTGTGTTTTAGTTTTGTTTTCAGTGTTGGAGCTGAAGCCAGACCAAGCAGGTGTACTGCTGTTCTCTCTGCCATCAAAAGACCATCTCTTGATCATTTGGTGAATTCAGAATTATAGATGTTCTCAGTAGTGAATGTAAACCTAATGTGCGTCTGTTAAAAGGTGTTTCCTCTGTCTGGATGTTGTTTGGGAAGCTTAAAGGATTACCTAGTGTTGAATTCTTTGGGGGTTGTATTTGAATTGATGGTTGCTAAGATGTTCACTATGTTTTTTTTCTTTTTTTTTTTTTATTCTCCTTTTTCACGTTTTCTCCCACATTTACACCCATCAAAAATAAACAATAGTCAGCAAGATATGTCAATCCCCATAATAACAACGATCCCATCCGCCCACCAACCCCCAAACCTCAGCCCACATGTTTACATAAACAAATGACAAAAAGGAATCAGGGATTACCCATAGTCACCCTTAATCTACACAGCCCCCCACCCACCCCCTCAACTAATGTTCAATGTTATCCAGTTCTTGAAAGTGCATAATAAATAGTGCCCATGACTTGTAGAACCCCTCCGAGCTTCCCCTCAGTTCAAACTTAACCTTCTCAAGGGTCAAGTATTCCAACAGGTCCCCCCGCCACGCCAGGGCACTGGATGGAGAGGCTGCTCTCCATCCCAGCAGGATCCGCCTTCGGGCGATCAGCGAGGCGAAGGCTATGATATCTGCCTCCGCTCCCGTTTCCAACCCTGGCTGGTCCGACACCCTGAATATGGCCTCCTGGGGACCCGGGTCCAGTTTCACACGCACCAGCTTAGAAATTACCCTAAACACCTCCTTCCAGTACTCCCCTAGCTTTGGACAGGACCAAAACATATGAACGTGATTCTCCCCCCCCCCCCCCCCCCACCCCGCAACGCTCACACACATCCTCTACTCCTTCAAAAAATCGGCTCATCCTCGCCCTCGTCAGGTGCGCTCTATATACCACATTCAGCCCCAACCTCGCACATGAGGTGGAGGCATTCACTCTCCGGAGCACCTCACACCAGACCCCCTCCTCTATAACCTCTCCCAACTCTTCCTCCCACTTTGCTTTGATCCCTTCCAGTGGTGCCTTATCCTCTTCCAGAATAGCTCCGTACACCGCTGACACTGCCCCCTTCTCCAGTCCCCTTGTCGTCAACACCTCCTCCAGCAATGTGGAGGCCGGTTCCACTGGGAAGCTCTGTATCTCCTTCCTGACAAAATCCCGAACCTACATGTACCTAAACCCTTCTCCCTGCTCCAGCCCATACTTCGCTTCCAGCTTCCTCAATCCTGCAAACCGACCCCGAAGAAACAAATCTTTTAGCGTCTTAATCTCCTTCTCTTCCCATTTCCGAAAACTTCCATCCCACCTCCCTGGCTCAAATCTGTGGTTCCCCAGAATCGGCATTTCCCTTGACCCTAAACCCAACCCGAAGTGTTGGCGAAACTGCCTCCAGAATTTCAATGAAGCTATTATTACCGGACTCCCTGAATATTTCCCCGGAGCTATCGGGAGCGGCGCTGTTGCAAGTGCCTTCAGCCCCGACCCCCTGCACAAACTCTCCTCCATTCTGTTCCACTGAGAATCAACCCCTCTGACCCAGCTCCGCACTTTCTCCACATTTGTCGCCCAGTAGTAGTACAACAAGTTCGGGAGACCCAAACCCCCTTGCCTGCCTTCCCCTCTGTAGCAGCCCCTTTCTCACTCTGGCCACCTTCCCTCCCCATATGAATGAGGAAATCCTTCCCTCAATCTCCCTGAAAAAAGACTTTGGCAGGAAAATCGGTAGGCATTGAAATATAAACAGGAATCGCGGCAACACATTCATTTTAACCGCCTGTACCCGACCTGCCAGTGACAGAGGAAGGCCGTCCCATCTTGCCAGATCGGCTTTCACTCTCCCCACCAAACTAGTGATGTTGTACCTGCGAAGCCTCCCCCACTCCCAGGCGACCTGCACCCCCAGATACCTAACGTGAGTCCCTGTCCTACGGGATGGCAGCCCACCCCTGCCCCCATCCTCGGCCGAGACACCACAAAATACTCACTCTTGTCCAGGTTCAGCTTGTACCCCGAGAAAGACCCAAATACCCGCAGTAGCTCCAATATTCCTCCCATCGACGCACTCGGCTCCGACACATACAGCAGCAAGTCGTCGGCATATAAGGACACCCTATGCTCTATCCCCCCGCCCCCCCCCACACTATTCCTTTCCATGCTCCCGAACCTCTCAATGCGATGGCCAACGGCTCAATCGCAAGTGCAAACAGCAGGGGGGACATAGGACATCCCTGTCTTGTCCCACGGTGGAGAGAGAAATATCTCGAACTGATATTATTTGTGCAGACACTCGCCTTCGGTTCCTTATATAATAGCTTCACCCAGTTCACAAACCTTGGTCCAATCCCAAACCGCTCCAGCACTGCCATCAGGTACCCCCATTCTACCCGATCAAACGCCTTCTCGGCGTCCAATGCCACAACTACCTCTGTTTCCTTTCTTTCCGCCGGTGCCATAACAACGTTCAAAACCCTCCTAATGTTCGAAAACAGCTGCCTCCCTTTCACGAACCCCGTCTGATCCTCCCCTATTACCTTCGGGAGGCACTCCTCCAGCCTACCCGCCAGTACCTTCGACAACACTTTTACGTCCACATTCAGAAGTGATATGGGCCGATACGACCCACACTCCGTTGGATCCTTATCTTTTTTTAGTAACAGGGAAATCGATGCCTGCCCCAAGGTTTGCGGTAACACCCCCTTCCCTATCACCTCCTCAAACATCCGCACTATCAGGGGTGCCAACCTATCCTTAAATTTTTTTGTAATATTCCACCGGAAACGCATCCGGCCCTGCCACCTTCCCCGACTGCATCCTCCAATCGCATCCTTTATCTCCTGCTCCACTATTGCTCCTTCTAATGTACCCTGTCCCCCTCCCCTAGCCTCGGGTACTCCAACCCATCGAGAAATTCCTGCATCTCACGGTCTCCTCCGAGTGGCTCTGACTTGTACAACCTCTCATAAAACTCCTCAAAAACCTTGTTAATCAGCACTGGGGCCACCACCAACTTCCCTGCCCTATCCTTCACATGAAGAATTTCCCTTGCCGCTGTCTCCCTCCGGAGCTGACCTGCTAACATACGCCTTATCTCCATGTTCATAAACTGCACCCCTTGCTCGTCTCAGTTGGCGCACCGCCTTCCTGGTGGACAGTCGGTTGAAGCTCGCCTGTAGTTCCTTCCTCTTTTCCAGCTGCGCCGGGTCCCCATCCTCTGCATACCTCCTATCTACCTCCAACATCTCATCTATTACCCTCTGCCGCTCCAACCTCTCCTCCCTATCCACCCTGGCCTTAAACAAAATTACCTCACCACCGCCTTTAGAGCTTCCCAGACGACTGCCTTCGGCACCTCACCCGTACAATTGAAACCTACATATTCCTTAATTACCTTTTCAATTTTCTCACAGAATACTTGGTTCCCCAAAAGCCCCACATCCAGTTTCCACCCCGGTCTCTGCGCTGCCCCCTTCTCTAGCACCATATCCACCCAATGTGGAGCGTGATCTGACACTGCAATTGCAGAGTATTCCGACCCCTTGACTCCAGCCAGCAAAGCCTTCCCCACCACAAAAAAGTCGATCCGCGAGCATATCTTATGGACTGCTGAGAAAAACGAATACTCCCGTTCCCTTGGGTGCAGGAACCTCCAAGGGTCCACCTCTCCCATTTCCACCATTAGCCCAGCCAGCGCCTTCGCCCCCCCCCCCCTGATGGGACCAGCGAGCGCGGCCGTGATCTGTCCAACCTTGGCTCCTGCACCAGGTTCCAGTCCCCCCCCCCACAATCAGCTCATGCGTGTCTAAGTCGGGAATAGCCCCAAACACCTTCCTCGCGAATCCCACATCGTCCCAATTGGGACAGTATACACTTAACAGCGCCACTAATCTCCCCTCCAATGCCCCTGTCACAATCACATATCTACCCCCCTGATCTGCCACCACCTTCTCCATCTGGAAGCGTGCCCTTTTGCTGACCAGCACCACTACCCCTCGAGCCCTTCCATCAAATCCGGAGTGAAACACTTGGCTAACCCAGCCCTTTTTAAGTCTCACCTGGTCCTTCACCCTCAAGTGAGTCTCCTACAGCATTGCTACATCGGCTTTCAAACTTTTAAGATGTGCAAGCACCCTTGACCTCTTGACCGGACCTCCTAGCCCTCTCACGTTCCACGTGATTATCCTTACTGGGGGTCTCTCACCCCCCCCCCCCCAACTTTCTTATCCACCATCACCATACCACCGGGCCCTGCCCCATAAGCCTAACCCGCCCCTGTCCATTGTTAACATCGAACCCCTTCCCCCCCCCCCCCCCTCCCAAGAACCCCCCCTACAAAAACATCCCCAAACCCCCCCTCCACCCCCTCTTGCTCGCCTCGTAGGCCCATTGAAGCCTGCTATCTAGGCTCCAACGTCCGCAGTCCTCCTCTCACCTCACCCCCGTTCACTAACTGACTCTAGTTAGCTAGCACAGGTGGCTCCCCCCCGCCAATACCTCTCGCCCCCTTCCGCCCAGTCCCAGAGAAAGAAACACCAAAACAAACCCAACAATCCAACCCCTACAATTCACTAACATAACATTTAACCGTCGCAACACAGAACGCCATTAACTTGAACTCTGTAACAATGCAAAGAGAAGTAAATTTCAATACAAATCAGTAAAAAGAAAGTTGTAACATTTGTACATTTTCCAGCCGCTCAAACACAGTCCATAGTCTCTCTTCCAGTTCCGCTCTTCACGTCTGTCCCAAGCCTTCTGCCCTCACGAACACCTCAGCCGCCTCCGCTGTCTCAAAATAAAAGTCTTTGGCTTTATATGTTACTCTCAACTTCGCCGGGTACACCACACCAAATCGCACCCCCTTCTTGTACAAAGCCGCCTTCACTCGCCTAAACGCCGCTCGTCTTTTTGCCAACTCCACCATCCAGTCCTGGTAGATCCGAACCGCAGTACCATCCCACAGCACCTCACGCTTCTGCTTCGCCCAGCTTAATACTTTCTCCTTCATGCAAAACATATGGAAGCGGATAATTATTGCCCTTGGCGGCTCGTTCACTTTGGGCTTCGGCCTTAATGACCGATGAGCTCGGTCTAGCTCGTACAGGGTGGGGTTCTCACCCTCCCCCATCAGCTCCGCCAACTTCTTAGTGAAGTATTGCGTTGGCCTTGGGCCCTCTGTCCCTTCGGGCAAGCCCACAATTCTCAAATTGTGCCACCTTGAGCGGTTTTCCAAGTCTTCCAGCTTTGCTCGTAGCCCTCTGTTAACCTCCACCACCCTCCGCAGCTCGTCCCCCATCGAGGTGACCTGGTCGCTGTGTCGTGTCACGGCCTCCTCCACCTCCTTCATCTTCTCGCCCTGCTCTCTCACCTCGGCCAATGCCTTTGCCACCTCCACCCTGATCGGGCCGATTGCCTCCTCCAACAACGACGTCACCACGACCACCATCTCTTTCCTCAGGATCTCCATGTGCCTCACCAAACGTTTTTCCAGCTCCACCACCATCACCTCGGTCATCTTCACCACCGTAAGTAGTGCGGCCCCGCCTTGCAGTTCGACTTCCGCCATCCTGTCAACACTTTTGCTTTTGCTCATCTTCTCCTTCGGCGGCGAACCCGCGTTTCCTCCTTTCTTTGACGCTGCTTTTAGCGGCTTATTGTTTTTTATCTTGTTTCCTTTCTCCTCTCTCCCCCTTCACCCTCCTGCCCTTCATCAATCTGACATTCTTCTTTTTTGAAAAAACACTTTGATCAAACTTCCATAAATCTTCTTTCTTTCTCCTCTACATTCACCCGGGACCAGGCTTCAACCTTCTTCTTCCCAGGTGGGAGCCATCCGACGTGGAGCACCCTCCCTACATGGCGCTCGGGCCTGCCGCCTCGACCTCTTCGAAGCTCCGCCCCCGCTGCTCTGACCTGCGCGGGCCCGCTGGCTGCTCGTGGCGGCCCCAAAGGCCGACGATAGTCGGGGGGGTGCGTGAAGGCTCGGGGACTTCCCCGAAATTGCCGCGAATCGCGGCCACCGGCTGGAGCTCTTTTTTTTTGCGGCCGTCCTGCTCGCCCACCCCACCGGAAGCCCACTATGTTTTAAAAAGGTTAACTTGAGTTCATAGAATAAACATTGTTTTGTTTTAAAAAATACTTTTCCATTTCTGTTGTACCAAACCTGTAGAGTGGGCCGTGTGCTCCCCAAACCACAATCTATTAAAAATTGTGGGTCAGGTGAACTCCATTTGGGATTCTCTAAACCCTGGCCCATAACATTGCTCAATGCATTCATATTTTTAATATTTCTTTTTGAAAGAGAGTCAGTAGGTGGAAGTTTTCAGCTTCTCCCTTGCAAGAGTTGCTATCTTCTGATGTGGACCATTATGTTTTCCAAGCAGATATTTAGCTTCTTCGGCAGTCCCTCGGGGTCGAGGATAACTTGCTTCACTAGAAATTAATTCTCAGGTGACAGGAGTCCAATGAGTGACCTAAAGTCTCTGTCACAGTGGGCAGACGATGGAGAAGGAGTGGGTAGGGTGCCTGGGTTTCCATGTACTCCTTTCGTTGTCAACACTTGTCTTCAGCTTGCTCTCAGTGATGAAACTTGAGTTGTTCAGCTCCTTCCCAGATGCTTTTGCTCTACTTTGGGTAGTCTTGGGTAGCTTTGAGATTTTTGAGGATTGAAGAGCATGCATTACATTCCAGCATTTGCTACTTGAATGTGTACCTACTGTAATGTATCTAATATGCTTATTTCATGTAAAAACATCTCTGGGTTCTAAATGATTTTCCATTCTATCTGGGAATAAAAGCAACAATCTTAAGTAAACCTACAGCTGTTACCTACATGCATCCTTATTTGCTCTTAAATTTCCCTTTAAACCTGTAACAGGCAAATTAGTCTAAAACTTCAATTCCCTCTTAACATAGAAAAATGTCCCAAGGCACTTCATAGAAACATAATCAGAAAAAAAAGCATTAAAGCCACTACAAACAAAGGTGGGGTTTAAAGAGGGCTTGAATGCGGAGAGGTTTCGGCAGGGAAGGACAAAGCCTAGATATGATGAAGTTGAAGATTGGCGGCCAATGGTGGGGTGGAGAGAGTGAGGTTGCACAAGAGGTGAAAGTCAAACAAATGCAGTTTTCAGAGGGATGAAGGTCTAGAAATTGCTACAGAGAAGAGGAGGAGTAAAGCCTTGAAGAGATTAGGAGATTTAGGATGAGAATTTTAAATTGTAGACCCTGAACAATGGAAATACAATATTGGTCAATAAGCACAAAACTGATGAATGAACAGGACAAGGTAAATTATTAGGTAATTGGAACTTTTTGATTAGTGGAAAATGAGAGTCCATCCAAGTAAGCATTGGAATGGGCAGGCCTTCGGAGAATATAGATATTAACCAGATGGCAGTGCAGAGACGTGTAATTTTATGGTAGTCAAGCAAGGCAGTCTTTTTGATGAAGAATATGAGGTCTGCAACACAGCTCCAGATCAACTAAGAAGCTCGGGTAGAAAACAGTCTGGTTCAACCTGAGGTAGTGTCCATGGAAGGTGGTGGGGTGCAGAGTTTGGGTGGGGGTGGTGTGGAGGTGACAATGATGGTTTCCATTTTCTCAGTGTTTTATTGAAGAAAATTGGAGGAAATTGAAACTCATTCAGGACTGAATGTGGACAGCAGAAACAAGTGTTAAAGAGATAGAGCTCAGTATCATCAGAAAAAGTGAGGAATTCATAGAATTCCCTACAGTGCAGAAGAAGGACATTCGGCCCATCAACCTCTTGCAATGAAAGAGTAGCCCACGCAGGCACACTTCCTCCACCCCATCCCTGTAACCCCACCTAACCTACCCATCTTTAGACACTAATGGGCAACTTAGCATGGGCAGTCCACCTAATCTGCACATCTTTGGACTGTGGGAGGAAACCTGAACACCCAGATAAAACCCACGCAGACATTGGGTGAACGTGCAAACTCCACACAGTCCCCCAAAGCCGGAATTGAGCCTAGGTTGCTGGTGCTGTGAAGTAACAGTGCTAACCACAGTGTCGCCCTTTGACTCCTTGAGTTCAATTTCATCTCCTTGGAAGTTCAGTGTGAGTTAAAATTGGGCTGTATATCTTCAATGGTCAGCCTATTTTTTTAATTCATTCAAGGGATCTGGGTTTTGCTGGACAGGCCAGCATTTATTGCCCATCCCTTATAGCCCTTGAGAAGATGGTGATGAGCTGCTTTCTTGAATCACTGCAGTCCATTTGTGTAGGTTCAACATTGTGCTGTTAGGGATGGAGTTGCAGAATCTTAACCCAGTGACAATGAAGGACCAGTGATATATTTGCAAGTCAGGATAATGAGTGGCTTGGAGGAGAACTCATAGGTTGTGTTATTCCCATGGATCTGCTGCCTGTATCCTTCCTAGATGGTAGATGTCATGGATTTGGAAGGTGCTGTCTAAAGCATTTGTGAGTTAGAACATAGAACATTACAGCGCAGTACAGGCCCTTCGGCCCTCGATGTTGCACCGACCTGTGAAACCAGTCTAAAGCCCATCTTCGCTATTCCCTTATTGTCCATATGTCTATCCAATGACCATTTGAATGTCCTTAGTGTTGGCGAGTCCACTACTGTTGCAGGCAGGGCGTTCCACGCCCTTACTACTCTCTGAGTAAAGAACCTACCTCTGACATCTGTCTTATATCTATCTCCCCTCAATTTAAAGCTATGTCCCCTCGTGCTAGACATCACCATCCGAGGAAACAGGCTCTCACTGTCCACCCTATCCAATCCTCAATTAAGTCACCTCTTAACCTTCTTCTCTCTAACGAAAACAGCCTCAAGTCCCTCAGCCTTTCCTCATAAGATCTTCCCTCCATTCCAGACAACATTCTGGTAAATCTCCTCTGCACCCTTTCCAATGCTTCCACATCCTTCCTATAATGCGGCGACCAGAATTGCACGCAATGCTCCAAATGCGGCCGCACCAGAGTGTTGTATAGCTGCAACATGACCTCATGGCTCCTAAACTCAATCCCTCTACCAATATAAGCTAACACACCGTACGCCTTCTTAACAACCCTCTCAACCTGGGTGGCAACTTTCAGGGATCTATTTACATGGACACCGAGATCTCTCTGCTCATCCACACTGCCAAGAATCTTACCATTAGCCCAGTACTCAGTCTTCCTGTTACTCCTTCCAAAATGAATCAACTCACACTTTTCTGCATTAAACTCCATTTGCCACCTCTCAGCCCAGCGCTGCAGCTTATCTATGTCCCTCTGTAACTTGTAACATCCTTCCGCACTGTCCACAACTCCACCGACTTTAGTGTCATCTGCAAATTTACTCACCCATCCTTCTACGCCCTCCTCCAGGTCATTTATAAAAATGACAAACAGCAGTGGCCCCAAAACAGATCCTTGTGGTACACCACTAGTAACTGGACTCCAGTCTGAACATTTCCCATCAACCACCACCCTTTGTCTTCTTCCAGCTAGCCAATTTCTGATCCAAACTGCTAAATCGCCCTGAATCCCATGCCCCCGTATTTTCTGCAGTAGCCTACCATGGGGAACCTTATCAAACGCTTTACTGAAATCCAGATACACCACATCAACTGCTTTGCCCTCATCCACCTGTTTGGTCACCTTCTCAAAGAACTCTATAAGGTTTGTGAGGCACGACCTACCCTTCACAAAACCGTGTTGACTATCTTGCAGTGCGTCTTGTAGATGGAATGCACTGCTGCTACTGAATGTCGGTGGTGGAGAGGATGAATGTTTGTGGATGGGGTGCCAATATAGACAAGGAACAGACAAGGATAGATAACAAACAAAATACTGCGGATGCTGGAATCTGAAACAAGAGCAGAGGACACTGGAAAAACTCAGCAGGTCTGCCAGCATCTATCAGGAGAGAAACAGTTAACATTTTGAGACATAAACTGTTTGTCAGAACTGAAAGGAGGGAGAATGTAAGGATAGATTATAGTTGAGGATTGCCCAGCATAAATCTTGAGCAACTCGATAGGTAAGGATACTGAGATAGAAAGGGACGCTATTGCTGACAATGATCAGGCAACAATTAGTTAGATAAGACTGCATCCAAGGGAAGGTAATTGCAGTGAGCTGTACAATAAAAGAAGATGATATGGTCGACATTGTCAGAGGCTGTCGAGAGGTTGAAATGGGATATGGTGAAAACGTCCGGTTGCGGCGATGCGGAGCTAAGCCGCACGTTTCGGCAGCACCCACGACAACGGACTTTCGGGCTCTCCAGAGGAGCCCCAACGGAGCTTTTTTGAATTGATCCCGTGTGGGAAGGTGCAGTAAGGTCCCCCCTTACGATATATGGCCGAGATCAGCGATGGAGCGGCGGAAAAAGAGGCTCTGGAGCAGCGGAAAAATCGAGGGGGGGAAGCAAGAGGGCGGAGAGCGAGCAGCATGGGGGCCGGACCAGCAGGAGTTCCTTAAGCGCTGTGTGGAGCAGCTGGAAAAGGAGGTGCTGGCGCCAATGCTGTTAGTGATCGAGGGGCTGAAGGAGACCCAGAAGACCCAGGTGGTGGAGCTTCGTGAGGTGAAAGATAAAATGAATGACAACGAGGATGAGATCCTGGGCCTGGCGGTAAAAATGGAGGCGCACGAGGCGGTGCATAGGAGGTGGGCCGAGAGAATTGAGGTCCTGGAGAACAGGTCGAGGAGGAAGAACCTCCGGATTCTGGGTCTTCCCGAAGGAGTGGAGGGAGCTGATGCCGGGGCGTATGTGAGTACGATGCTCCATGCGCTGATGGGTGCGGAGGCCTCTCCGACCCCCCTGGAGCTGGAAGGGGCTCACCGGGTCCTGGCGAGGAGACCCAAGGATGATGAGCCGCCAAGGGCGATAGTGGCAAGGTTCCATTGCTTCGCAGACAAAGAAAGTGTGCTGAGGTGGGCCAAGAAGGTGCGGAGCAGTAGATGGGAGAATGCGGTGATCCGAGTTTACCAGGATTGGAGCGCGGAGGTGGCAAGGAGGAGAGCTGGCTTCAATCGGGCCAAGGTGGTGCTGCATAAAAAAAGAGTCAGGTTCGGCATGCTGCAGCCTGCGCGACTGTGGGTCACTTATCAGGACCAACACCATTATTTTGAAACGCCAGAAGAGGCTTGTACCTTTATTCAGACGGAAAAACTGGACTCGAACTGAGGGGATGTGGGTGTGGGGGGAGATGTTGGTTGTATATGGGGTTGTAAATACGGGTAAAGAATAATTCATGGGTGGGATGATGGATGGGGATGTGGGTAGAGTACTGGTTCAAATTTCTAGAATTTTCCTTTTTTTTCTTTTCTGTAGACGAGATGATGATGATGGGGAATGTGGGCGTCGGTGCTGGAGGGAGGTGAGACTCGGGGATGAGGGAGCTGGGATAATGGCTGCAACAGGAGCTGCGCCACAGGGGGCGGGGCTGGTTCAGGAAAGCGCGGGCTTTTTCCCATGCCAAAAGGGGTGGGGGATGGAGGAAGGCAAGGAGGAGGAGAGACTCCCACACGGGGGAGATCAACGGGAAGGCGGGGGAAGCCGGGGTCAGCAGAAGTCAGCTGACTCTCGGAAGTAATATGATGGGGAGCAAAAGAGTTAGATGTGGATCTAGCGGGGGGGAGGGGGGCATTCTAGAGTTGCTGCTGCACTGTCCGAGGGGGAACTGAAAATGGAAGAGGTGTTCGGGGCGGGGGTTCCCCGCCTGGGGGACTGGAGGGTGCGGGAGGCGCGAGCACGGGACTGGCCTAAGATAGGAGATGGCTAGTCAGGCGGGGGGGGGGGGGGTAACCCCCCAATCCGGCTGATCACGTGGAATGTGAGAGGCCTAAATGGGCCGGTTAAGAGGGCCCGAGTGTTCGCGCACCTAAAGGGACTGAAGGCAGACGTGGCCATGCTTCAGGAGATACATCTGAAGGTGGCAGACCAGGTCAGGTTAAGGAAGGGATGGGTGGGACAGGTGTTCCATTCGGGGCTGGATGCGAAGAATAGAGGGGTGGCAATACTGGTGGGAAAGCGGGTGTCGTTTGAGGCCAAGAACATAGTAGCGGATAAGAGAGGCCGATACATGATGGTGAGTAGTAGGTTGCAGAGGACGGAGGTGGTACTGGAATGTATATGCCCCGAACTGGGACGATGCTGGATTCATGAAACGGATGTTAGGGCGTATTCCAGACCTGGAGGTAGGGAGCTTGATAATGGGTGGGGATTTTAACACGGTGCTGGACCCAGCATTAGATCGCTCCAGATCTAGGACGGGGAAGAGGCCGGCTGCGGCCAAGGTGCTTAGGGGGTTTATGGACCAGATGGGAGGAGTAGATCCGTGGAGATTTGCCAGGCCTTTGGCCAGAGAATTTTCTTTTTTCTCCCACACACATAAGGCCTACTCCTGGATAGATTTTTTTGTTCTGGGCAGGGCATTGATCCCGAAAGTGGAGGGAACACGGAGTATTCGGCCATAGCCATTTCAGACCATGCCCCGCATTGGGTGGAGTTAGAGCTGGGGGAGGAGAGGGACCAACGCCCGTTGTGGAGGTTGGTTGTGGGACTGCTGGCAGACAAGGAAGTGTGTGGGAGGGTGCAGGGGTGTATTGAAAGGTATCTGGAGGCCAACGACAACGGGGAGGTGCAGGTGGGAGTAGTATGGGAGGCGCTGAAGGCGGTGGTCAGGGGAGAGTTAATCTCCATCAGGGCTCATAGGGTGAAGAGAGAGGGCAGGAAAAGGGAGAGGTTAGTGGGGGAGATTTTAAGGGTGGACAGGAGCTATGCAGAGGCTCCTGATGAGGGACTACTCGGGGAGAGACAAAGTCTCCAGACGGAGTTCAACCTGTTGACCACAGGGAAGGCAGAGGCACAGTGGAGGAAGGCACAGGGGGCGATATATGAATATGGGGAGAAGGCGAGCCGGATGCTGGCACATCAGCTCCGTAAGAGGATGGCAGCGAGGGAAATAGGCGGAGTCAAAGATGGCAGGGGAACTACGGTGCGGGGAAAGTGAATGAGGCTTTTAAGGCCTTTTACGAGGAACTGTATAGGTCCCAGCCCCAGGGGGAAAAGAGGGGATGCGGCGATTCTTGGACTAATTGAAGTTCCCAAGGGTGGAGGAGCAGAAGTTTGGGGGTGCCAATTGGGGTGGAGGAGCTGATGAAAGGACTGGGGAGCATGCAGGCAGGGAAGGCCCTGGGGCCGGATGGGTTCCCGGTGGAGTTTTATAGGAAGTATGTAGACCTGTTAGCCCCGTTGCTGGTGAGGACCTTCAATGAAGCAAGGGAGGGGGGGGACCCTGCCCCTGACAATGTCGGAGGCGACTATCTCTTTGATCTTGAAGCTGGATAAGGACCCACTGCAATGTGGGTCGTATAGACCGATCTCGCTCCTTAATGTAGATGCTAAGTTGCTGGCAAAAATGTTGGCCACGAGGATTGAGGACTGTGTCCCGGGGGTGATTCACGAGGACCAGACGGGATTCGTAAAGAGTAGGCAATTAAATACTAATGTGCGAAGGCTCCTAAATGTGATAATGATGCCATCGGTGAAGGGAGATGCGGAGATAGTGACAGCAATGGCCTCGGAGAAGCCCTTTGATCGTGTAGAGTGAGAGTATCTCTGGGAAGCGTTGGGGAGGTTTGGGTTTGGGAGAGGGTTTATTAGTTGGGTTAAGCTCCTGTATAAAGCCCCGGTGGCGAGTGTAGTCACGAACCGGCGGAGGTCGGAGTATTTCCAGCTGTATCGAGGGACGAGGCAGGGGTGCCCCCTGTCCCCTCTGCTGTTTGCATTAGCAATTAAACCTTTGGCCATGGCGTTAAGGGAGTCGGGGAAATGGAAGAGGGTAGTTTGAGTGGGAGAGGAACATCGAGTGTCGCTGTACGCAGACGACCTGTTGCTGTATGTGACGGATCCAGTGGAGGGGATGGTGGAGGTAATGCAGATCCTACGGGAGTTTGGAGATTTTTCGGGCTATAAGCTCAATGTGGGAAAGAATGATCCATCCGGGGGACCAGGGAAGAGGGATAGTACGACCTACCGTTGAGGAGGGTGGAAAGGAGCTTTCGATACTTGGGGATTCAGGTAGCTAGGAGCTGGGGGACACTGCACAAACTTAATTTGACGCGGTTGGTGGAACAGATGGAGGAGGATTTTAAAAGGTGGGACATGTTGCCACTCTCGTTGGCGGGTAGGGTACAGTCGGTTAAAATGGTGGTCCTCCCGAGATTTCTTTTTGTATTCCAATGCCTCCCAATTGTGATTACTAAGGCCTTCTTTAAGAGGGTAAGCAGGGGCATTATGGGATTTGTGTGGGCGAGCAAGACCCCGCGGGTAAGGAGGGGGTTCCTGGAGCGTAGCAGAGATAGAGGAGGGTTGGCGTTGCCGAATTTGGCTGTTTACTATTGGGCAGCCAACATGGCAATGATCCGTAAGTGGGTGATGGAGAGGGAGGGGGCGGCGTGGACGAGGTTGGAGATGGCGTCCTGCAAGGGAACGAGCCTGGGGGCGCTGGTGACAGCACCACTGCCGCTATCGCCGACAAGGTACACTACGAGCCCGGTGGTGGCTGTAACGCTAAAGATCTGGGGGCAGTGGAGACGACACAGGGGTGCGATGGGAGCCTCGGTGTGGTCCCCGATCAGGAGTAACCATCGGTTTGTCCCAGGGAGGATGGACGGGGGGTTTCAGAGCTGGCATCGGGCAGGGATTAAAGGAATGGGGGACCTGTTCATTGACGGGACGTTTGCGAGCTTAAGGGCGCTGGAGGGGAAGTTTGGGCTACCCCCGGGAAACGCTTTCAGGTACATACAAGTGAGGGCGTTTGTGAGGCGGCAGGTGAGGGAATTTCCTCTACTCCCGGCACAGGGGATTCAAGATAGGGTGATTTTGGGCGTATGGGTCGGAGAGGGCAAGGTGTCGGCGATATACCAGGAGACGAAAGAAGAGGGGGAGGCTTTGGTAGAGGAGCTGAAGGGTAAATGGGAGGAGGAGCTGGGGGAGGAGATTGAGGAGGGGCTTATGGGCTGATGCCCTAAGTAGGGTTAATTCCTCTTCCTCGTGTGCCAGGCTTAGCCTGATACAATTTAAGGTGGTTCATAGAGCGCATATGACGGGGGGGCGAGGCTGAGCAGGTTCTTTGGGGTGGAGGACAGATGTGGGAGGTGCTCAGGAAGTCCGGCGAACCATGCCCATATGTTTTGGTCATGCCCGGCACTGGAGGGGTTCTGGAGAGGAGTGGCGGGAACAATATCTAAGGTGGTGAAAGTCCAGGTCAAGCCAAGCTGGGGGCTAGCACTATTTGGAGTAGTGGACGAGCCGGGAGTGCAGGAGGCGAAAGAGGCCGGTATTCTGGCCTTTGCGTCCCTAGTAGCCCGGCGAAGGATCTTGCTAATGTGGAAGGAGGCAAAGCCCCCCCAGCGTGGAGGCCTGGATAAATGATATGGCTGGGTTTATCAAGTTGGAAAGGATAAAGTTTGCCTCGAGACGGTCTGCGCAGGGGTTCTATAGGCGGTGGCAACTGTTCCTAGACCATCTCGCGGAGCGTTAGATGAAGGTCGGACAGCAGCAGCAGCAACCCAGGGGGGGAGGGGAGGGGGGGACATCATTCGTGGGGGGTGGGGAGGGGAGGGAGGGAGGGGAGGGGGGGTTTCTCTGGGGGACATTTGAGCAAGAAAACACATGAATGATCCGGAAACTGATATGTACGGGAAGAATCCAATGTACAAAGTTTTGTATCTTATTGACTTGCCATGTTCATGTCTTGCCACGCGAGTTCTTTTTCTTTTCTTTGTTACGGGGGGTTTGTTTGTAAGGTGGAAAATATTGTTATTGAAAAATTCTTAATAAAGACATATTTTTAAAAAACAAAAAAACGTAATGGATTGTTGCCTGAATGTGTACCGTTAGAAAAGGTGCCAGTGTGCATGAGACCCTTGAGTCAGAATTCAGTTGAGCTATGCTCCCCATGGTTTGAGCGAGACAGTTATAGGGGTCCCTTCAATCAACCAAGCGTTGCTGTGCTGAACTCTTGCACATACCTTGAGACCACTCCCCAAACATTACTTTTCTAGATTGTCTTTCAAACTGTGACATTCTTCGGTGAATGCGAAAATGGTGCTGTTGACTTTGAAATTGCTTCCAACTGGAAGCTGTTCTAGCTTCCACCGTTCCCCATCACCATCAAGTTCCTCCCATCCTATTCCATGCTTACCATCTCCTAATTACCATTCCTCCTGTCACTACCCAGCCTCCCCCATTACCCTTTACCCCATCATTGTTCAAGTTGATATTCCTGATTTCCCCCGAGCCCTCTAATGTTGATGGCCAGGATGGCATTGGGACAGTTCTGCTACAAAAAGTAGACGATGATCAATGGAAGCCAGTTGCATAGGCATCTCGCTCTATGTCACTGACTGAGAAAAGGTATGTACAAATCGAAAAAGAATGCCAAGGCCTGATAATGTGCATCAGTAAATTTCACTATTATGTGTATGGCCTGCCACATTTTGTGTAGAAAGTGACTATCACCCACTAGTAAACATCATTAAGAAAGATCTAAATGACATGTCACCAAGGTTGCAACACACGATGATGAAGCTAAGAAGATATGACTTCACGCTGGTCTACACATCAGGCAAAGAATTAGTTGTGGCAGATGCATTATCGAGAGCCACAAGCAATAGTGCTGAGGCAACATCCAACATTGTTCTCAATGTGGAAGCACATGCTGCATTTGTTGCAGACATGCTACCCGTCTCGGATGTAAAGCTAAAGCTGATTAAAGATGAAACTTAATTGGAAAAAAAATAATTGGGTACTCTTAATTTATTAAACGAAAAGAAAAATAGATAAGGCGCCTAAAGTGGACCGAGCTCATAGGTCCCTGAGGCAGAAGCCTCGAGCTGGGGATCGTGAGTCTCCACAAATTTGTAGAGAAAGAGAAAATTCTGTGAAGGCCCAGGGAGAAGCGTACCTGCGACTGGGAGGGGTATAGCATCCGAATTTGTCAGGACAGTGGGTTTGGGGTGCTGTACCCGGCGAAATTATGCGTGACGTTCGGGGGCCGGGAGTATTATTTCGAGAACCCAGAAGCGGCCGAAGACTTCATTAAGGAGCATAAACTGGGGAGAAATTAGCAGACAGTGTTTGGAAACAGGGTAGCTGGCACTTTGTAATGGTTGGGATCATGTTTGAAGTGGAGGTAGGGATTGGGATGTGTTTATGTGGGGATGGATTTCCCATCAGCCACTCCTGTTTTCTGGGACTGTTTGTGTTTAACATTTATCCGTTTGCTTTTGGAGAAGGCTGCCTGGAGTTCAGGAGAAGTCTTTGTTTGGGTGGTGGAGGGTAAGGTCAACAGGGAGCCTTCCTCCTTGAGCTGAGGAGTGAGGGGGACGGGGGGTGCGGTCATTGGTAAGTGTCTTTGGGCAGGGGCTGCTGCGCTAGCAGGTTATGCTAGTGAACGGAAGTGAGGTGGTGGGGAAGAAGGCCGAGAGGGGTGGCCGAGGGAGGGGGGCTGGGCGGAGGGAGGAAAGGGAGGAGGTTGTTGCAACGTGGAAGGGAGTGAAAGATGACATGGTCAGGGACGGAGAAAGGGGCCATCTGGGATGGGTTAGGTATAGAGTGGAATGAAAGGGCGGGATTAAAGTAGGGAAGATGACAGACGGTAGAGGGGATTGGAGGCATAAGCCTCTGGTAAGGCTGGTAAAGTGGAACCAGCCTGAATGGGCTGGTTAAAAGGTCGCCAGTGTTCGCGCACCTCAGGAGCTTGAAAGTGGGGGTGGTCTTTCTGCAGGAGATTCACCTCCATGTGAAGGACCAAGTTAGGTTAAGGAAAGGGTGGATCGGGCAGGTTTTTCACTTAGGGTTTGCTTTGAAATTGAGGGGAGTGGCGATTTTAATGAGCAAAAAAACGGGATTTCTGAGTGCGAAGGAGGTGAGGGATCCGGGTGGGAGATATGTGATTGTGAGTGGGATATTGGAAGGGGGGCCGATAGTGTTGGTAAATGTGTATGCCCCAAATTGGTATAATGTGGGTTTTATGAGGGGGTTGCCGGCAGCGATCTCGGATTTGGCCACCCACCAGTTAATCATGGGAGGAGATTTTAACTGTGTCCTAAAGCCGAGGGTGGATAGGTTGAGCCCCAGATCAATGGGTAAGGTACGAATGGCAAGGGGGTTTGGGGGGGGTGTGTTAATGAAGAGGATGGGTATGGTGGATGCATGGCGCTTTCAGAACCCAGGGGAAGGGAGTATTCCTTTTTTTCACACGTCTATAAGTTGTATTCGAGGATTTGTTATTTTGTAGTGAGTGGGAGATTTTGGTTGGGGTGGAGGGGGCAGAGTACGTGGGGATAGTTATCTCGGACCATGTGCTCCACTGGCTGGAGATATGTTTTAGATCGAGAGCAGAGGCCGGGGTGGAGGTTTGACTCAGCGTTGTTGGCGGATGTAGGTTTTTTTGATAAGGTGTGTGCAGCGATTAAGGAGTATGTGGAGTTGAATAAGAATGGGCAAGTGTGAGCAGCCATTTTTTGGGAAGCACTGAAGGCAGTGGTCCGCGGTGAAATTATTTCATTTAAGGCTCGTGCGAATAGGGAAAGGAGGGAGGAACATGACTGTCTCATGAGCGAGATAGTTGAAGTGGGCAGGGAGTATTCGAGGGTGCACACCATGGAGTGATTGGCGAGGAGGAAAATGTTGCAGGGGCAGTTTGACAGGCTGACAACGGGGAGGGCGGCAGGGCAACTGCGTAGGGCAAGGGGGGGTGCAATGTGAGTATGGGTGAAGGCGAGCCGCATGCTGGCGCACCAGCTGCGGAAGCAGGCTGCGTCCAGGGAACTATTGAAGATGCGGACTGTGGCTGGGGATGTGGTGTCAGAGCCAGAGAAGATCAATGAGGCATTTAGGGATACTACCAGGGACTTTATGAGGCAGACCAGGAAGGAGAGGAGGGAGACCTGGGGCATTTTCTGGATGAGCCGGAATTTTCCCAGCTGCAGGAAGCAAAGGGGCAGGCATTAGAGGGGCCCCTGGGGCTGAGCGAGGTGCTGAATAGTATCAGGGGTATGAAGTCAGGGAAGGCCCCTGGGTCGGATGGGTACCCGGCGGAATTTTAGAAGGAATTTGCGACGGACCTGGCACCACATCTGTTGGGGGCGTTTAATGAAGCACTGGAGAAGGGGGAGTTGCTGGTGACGACGCAGGCAGTAATCACACTAATCTCGAAAAAGGGGAAGGACCCGGTGGAATGTGGGTCGTATGGGCCCATATCTCTATTGAACACGGATGTGAAAATATTGGCTAAGTTGTTGGCGGGGAGGATGGAGGAATGTATCCTGGGAGTGGTTGCAGAAGATCAAACAGGCTTCGTGAAGGGCATTCAGCTCGCGAGTAATATAAGACGGCTGTTGAATGTGGTGATGAATCCGTCAGGGTCTCTGGTACCGGAGGTGGTGGTGTCCACAGAAGCGAAGAAGGCATTTGATCGGGTGGAGTGGCGGTACTTGTTCGAGGTTTTGGGAAGGTTTGGGTTTGTGCCGAGATTTGTGGCATGGGTGCGATGCTGTATGTGGCACCAGGGGCGAGAGTGAGGACGAATGATATGAGCTCACAAAGCTTTGACTTACACAGGGATACAAGGCAAGGGTGCCCGCTGTCGTCGCTGCTGTTTGCGCTGGCCATAGAGCCATTGGCGATGGCTCTCGGGGTCTGCAGAGTGGTGGGTGATTATGAGGGGACAGAGGGAGCATCGGGTGTCACTCTATGCCGATGCCCTCTTGCTGTATGTTTCGGATCCGTTGGAAAGTATGGGGAGGATTATGGGCCTGCTGGGGAGGTTTGGTGGGTTCTCGGGTTACAAACTGAATGTAGGGAAAAGCGAGGTTTTCCCGGAGAATGAGCTGGCACAGCGGGCTAATTTAGGGGGGACGCCATTTACGGCAGCAAGGGATAGGTTTAGGTATTTGGGGATTCAGGTAGCGAGGGAATGTTCGGGCTCCATAAGTAGAACTTAACGAAGCTGGAGGAGGAAGCCAGGGAGGATCTTAAGAGGTGGGATACACTGCACTTAACGTTGGCGGGGAGGATGCGTGATGAAAATGAATATTCTGTTGAGGTTCTTGTTTATCTTTCAAGCTCTCCCGATCTTTATACCAAAGGCCTTTTTTCAGAAAGTGGACATGATCATTTCTGACTTTGAATGGGCGGGGAAGTTGCCAAGGGTGGGGAAGACCCTACTACAGAGGCAGAGAAAGTAGGGGGGGGAATGGTATTGCCGAACTTGCTTCATTATTATTGGGCGGTGAATGTGGTGGGAAGGAGAAAGGGGTAGAGTGGGTTAGGATGGTGGAGGAATCTTGTAAGGGATCTAGTTTGAGGGCTATGGTGACGGCAGCGTTGCCAATGGCTCCGAGTAGGTATTCAGGGAGCCCGGTGGTGAAGATATGGAATCAGTTGAGGAGGCATTTTATGGAGGAAGGGATGTCGGTGCTAACGCCGCTGTGAGCGAATCATGGGTTTGAGTCGGGGGGGGGGGGGGGGAGTGGATCGTGTATACAGGAGGTGGAGGGAAGTGGGGCTAGTCAAGATGAGGGATCTGTATTTGGAGGAAGGGTTCACCATCTGGAGGAGCTAAGGGAGTGTGTAGAGCTGCCATGGGGGAGCGAGTTCAGTTTAGGGACTTTGCGCGAAAGGTCTGGAGGGGGTTCCTTAGATTGCCGGAATATGAGCAATTTTATCACTGGAGAAGGATCTGAATCTTTGGAATTGTACAACCATAGGGCTGTGAATTTTCAGTCATTGAGTATATTCAGGACTGAGATTGGTAGATTTTTAACATCTAGGGAATTCAAAGGATAGGGCAAGTAAGTGACTTTTTGCAGAAGATCAGCCATGATCATCGGCCTACTGTTGCTTCTATGTCTTATATTTATATGTTCTTATGTTATAAGATGCTAAAATATTGGTCGAAATTTTGCAGTCAGTGATGAAGCCTTCATTGTTCCTGCCCACAGGTTTTGATTGGGCTTCTTGCACTGGAGCTTGTGACAATTAGAAATCTATTTTAGTGTGGCACCCTGTACAGCAAAGTTGAGTCATGTATGATCAGGCAGGCAATCAGATTAAAGAATCTTTACTGAGGCATGGAGAGCCTGCTTCAATCAAGACGTGTAAGTTACACTATTTAATGCAAATAGGATACAAAATACAAAAGAAAGATGTGTTTGAAAGATACAAAAGAAAGAAGTTTTAAAAATCATTTAACTAGTTTATTTTCAATCTTCAACAATAATTCAAATCTGAAGGAATGAAACCCCATGCTTGCAAAAGTTAATTTTCAGTACCAAAGTTGTTGTTTGGCAATAGTCAAGACATACCGTTCCATTAAAAGACTATTTACACTAGACTGGACAAGCCTTAACTTGTTCTGGCGATTTTAGTGGGTGTCTATAGTGGGTGAGTATTCTATGCATTGCAATAGCGAGTTTCTCAGTCAGGTACCAGTATAGCGAAGAGGAGCAGGGCAACTTGGACAGCAACTTCCTGAGTCCATGTTTGACTACGCATGTGCAAATGTCAGTTTACTCTCCTATTTACTCTTTAATAATAAAGAACATTGATAGTTTTGCTGGTAATTCTACCACAGAATCGGGGCCAATATAAATGTGATGCCACAAATAGTAATGAACAAAAATTAAATTAGTATTTGTCATGTCTACACCTGGTTTGATTGATGGCTTTATATTTCTAACTTACTTCCTGTTGATGTCTAACTTACAGTTATGGAACAACTACTTTCACCTCGCTGTTGCTTTTCTCACTCAAGAATCACTTCAGTTGGAGAACTTCTCCAGTGCAAAACGCGCCAAAATAATCAGCAAGTAAGTGAACGATTCCAATCTCATGATAAGCAGATTCCTTAGAACCTTGTCCAGTCTTCTACTTTTAAAGAAAACGTTAACCGCTTCTCCAATTTGAATTGGTACCACTATCTGTACGTATATTTTTTTCTGTGAGGGTTCATTAAATTTTGCATTTAATAAATCTTGAAATTGTAAACTTCTATCAACAAACAATAGGAAGATTATTATGAAATTGTCACACCTGTTATTACAGTTTTGCCTCAGAAAGGAATACAAGGAAGCTGGTATTCAGCCTTAACCTGCAATTATTCCAGTCCTACGGTCTGAAGGTGCCAGTAAGCAAAAAGATCTGCAAAGTAAGCTCTATAACTTGCAGACTCAGTTGGTTGGGAATAGGGAAAATAACTTCATGTAAGCATTTGGAGCCTCTCCACACATCTTCAGATCCAGAGGCATTCTAAAGCTCAGTGAGCTAGACAGCTGACTTGTAATGCAGAACAAGGCTAGCACTGCGGGTTCAATTCCCGTACCAGCTGAGAATTCTAAATTCTTCCTCTGTGTACTTGAACAGGTGCCGGAATGTGGCGACTGGTGGCTTTTCACAGTAACTTAATTGAAGCCTGTTGTGTTGGGTGCTCTGGATCCGTGACACATACAGGTCACCAACACTTGAAATAGTGCAACACTATTTTATTGAGTCATTAACAGTTTAACATACTCTCACTGTGGGTTAACACGATACTAGCTTTAACTAAAGACCTTTGCTTTGTCCTAACCAGTCGATGCACTCAGCACATGGTGAATGTCTGTGCTGCAGGCTGTGAGCTCTGTCCTATTAGGAAGCTGCAGCTCGAATGAGCGGGAACTCTGATGCCCCCTGTCTTTATAGTGCGGGTGCTCTAACTGGTGATTGGCTGCGGTCTTGTGTGTGTTGATTGGTCTCACTGTGTGTCCATCAGTGTGTGTGCCTGCACCATGATATACTGGTGTATATTATGACATCCCCCCTTTTAGAAAAGAATGTACATGTCTGGCAATAAATAGTGTATGGTGAGAATGTCCCTAACTACGTGTGTGTGAAAGACATATTTACAGGACTCTGTACATGAGAACTAAGCTATTTACATGGGAAGGTGCCTGGTACAGAAAAAACAGTGTGCAACAAGAATAACGAGATGAACACTATATACAAACCATGTAAACGATCAAACGGAAGAACAGAACAATTCAGAAAGTCTACAAGTCCACAAAGTTCACAAATTAAGTCTCTGAGGTGGGCGACGAATTCTAGTTGACCGCCTCAAGGATGGGTCGGGAGCCGCCGGCTGAGGAGCGGGCTGGACTGCGTCAGAGTGAGGAGGATGCAGAGTGACAGGGTTCTCTGCATAGTCCATGGCAGGGTCAGCAGGAGGGCGAGGCGACAGTGGAGGATCACGTAGCGAGCGTGGAACGAGACGAAGGGCGCGTCGATTGCGGTGCAGAATGGAGCCATCCGGTAGACGAACCAGGAACGAGCGGGTGGCCAACTGCCGAAGGACAACAGCGGTTGCAGACCAGCCACCATCCGGAAGATGGATGCGGACGTTGTCACCTGGAGCCAGAGCAGGGCGATCAGCTGCACGGGAGTCATGAGCCGCCTTGTGCTGTGCATGAGATAGCTGCATCCGTCGAAGGACCGGAACATGGTCGAGGTCTGGGACATGAATGGACGGCACCGTCGTCCTCAGGGTACAACCCATGACCAATTGGGCTGGCGACAGGCCAGTGGACAGTGGGGCAGAGCGATAGGCCAGCAAGGCGAGGTAGAAATCGGACCCAGCATCGGCAGCCTTGCAGAGGAGCCGTTTGACTGTATGGACTCCCTTCTCCGCTTTGCTGTTGGATTGGGGGTACAGGGGACTGGATGTCACATGGCAAAATTGTACCGCCTGGCAAAGTTGGACCATTCCTGGCTTGCGAAGCAGGGGCCATTGTCCGACATAACCGTGAGTGGGATGCCGTGTCGAGCAAAGGTGTCCTTACAGGCACGGATGAATGCAGACGATGTGATATCGTGCAGCCATATCACCTCCAGGTAATTTGAAAAGTAGTCCACGATCAGGACATAGTCTCTACCCAGCGCGTGGAACAGGCCGATACCCACCTTGGTCCAAGGTGATGTGACCAACTCATGGGGCTGCAGGGTCTCACGTGGTTGGGCCGGCTGGAAGCGCTGACAAGTGGGGCAGTTGAGCAATGTGTTGGCTATGTCTTCATTAATGCCGGGCCAGTACACTGCCTCTCGGGCCCGTCGGCGGCACTTTTCCACGCCGAGATGGCCCTCGTGTAGCTGTTCCAGGACGAGCTGGCGCATTCTAAGCGGGATGACAATGTTGTCCAGTTTCAGAAGAACCCCGTCTACTACCACCAGATCATCTCTGACATTATAGAACTGACGGCATTGGCCCTTGAGCCTCCCATCTGTTATGTGGCCCCATGACACGTTGTAGCAAAGGGTCAGCCGCTGTCTTGCGGCAAATTTGGACGAGGCATTCATCCGTGGCAGGTAGATTGGAGGCCATGAAGGCCACTTGGGCGTCAACCTGGCAGATGAATCCCGCTGGATCACATGAGTGTTGACTACCCTGGAGAGAGTGTCAGCAATGATGAGGTCTTTGCCTGGGGTGAAAACCAACTGGAAGTCATATCGCTGGAGCTTGAGAAGAATACGCTGGAGGCAAGGCGTCATGTCGTTCAAGCCTTTCTGTATTATATTGATCAGCGGGCAATGGTCAGTCTCGACAGTGAATTGAGGAAGTCCGTACACACAATCGTGAAACTTAACCACACCGGTCAGAAGGCCCAGGCACTCCTTTTCTATCTGCGCGTAGCACTGCTCTGTGGGGGTCATGGCGCGTGACGCATATGCAACGGGGGCCCATGATGAGGCCTCATCGGTTGCAGGAGCACTGCCCCAATGCCGGATTGGCTGGCATCGGTCGAAAGTTTGGTCTCTTTTGCTCGATCAAAGAAGGCTAAGACTGGGGCCGTGGTGAGTTTGATTTTGAGTTCTCTCCATTCGCGCTCGTGGGCAGGGAGCCATTGGAAGTCTGTTGTCTTCCTGACCAGGTTCCTGAGAGCCGTGGTATGAGAGGTGAGGTTAGGGATGAACTTCCCTAAAAAGTTGACCATGCCCAGAAATCAGAGGACCGCCTTCTTGTCCTCTGGCGTTTTCATGGCTGTGATAGCAGCCACCTTGTCCGCATCCGGCCACGCACCCAACTGGGAGATGTGGTCCCCGAGGAACTTGAGTTCCGTCTGACCAAAAGAGCATTTGGCCCTGTTGAGGCGGAGGCCCTGCTCACGTCTACGTTTGAATACACGCTGAAGGCGACTGACATGCTCATGCGGGGTGGTGGACCAAATGATTATGTCGTCGACATAGACGCAAATACCTTCAATACCTTCTATCATTTGTTCCATAAACACTTCTGAAGCAGATATAATCCCAAACGGCATCCTGTTGTAACAATATCTGCCAAAGGGAGTATTAAATGTACACAGTTTCCTGCTGGATTTGACAAGCTGAATTTGCCAGAATCCTTTTGAGGTGTCGAGTTTGGTGACGAGCTTGGCGCGAGCCATCTCACATGTGATCTCTTCGCTCTTGGGCATTGGATAATGCTCCCTCATGATATTGCGATTTAGATCCTTGGGATCAATGCAAATTCTCAATTTGCCAGAAGACTTTTTTACACATACCATGGAACTGACCCATTCGTTTGGTTCCGTGACTCTGGAAATCACTCCTTGGTCCTGGAGGTCCTGCAGCTGCTGCTTGAGGCAGTCCTTGAGGGGTACTGGAAGCCTGCGAGGTGCGTGCACCACAGGCGTGGCATTCTGTTTCAATAAGAACTTGTAGGTGTATGGGAGCGTGCCCATTCCTTCGAAGATGTCGAGTTGCTGGTTGATGATGGCGTCGAGTTGCGCCCTGAAGTCGGTGTCGTGAAAGGCAGACGTGTCATCAGGAGAGAGAGAGTGAACTCTCTGAACTAGGTTCAATTGCCTGCGCGCCAAGCAGGGAGGCTTTCGAGGAGCCCACGATTTCAAAAGGAAGGATGGCTTTGCGTGACCTGTGCGCCACTTCAAGTTGGCACGAGCCGCTGGTATCAATGGCATTGCCATTGTAATCCAACAGCTGGCAGGCTGATGGAAGGATGGCTGGTTTGACACGAAGGCTTTGGAAGTCAGACCGCGCAATGAGATTGGCGGAGGCACTAGTGTCCAGGCGGAATCGTATTTGGGACCGGTTGACCGTCATGTGGCACACCACTCATCGTCTGGATCGATGCTGTATACCGACAGCAGCTGGTGTCTTTGCTTCGGAAACACCCTGTTTTTTGTCACGATACTGACTCGAAAAGGCGCCTTTGGGTCCTCGGTGTCACTGCTGTGTGGGAGGTCCGCATTGGACTTGGTGACCGTGGGTTAAATTGCCCGGACATTCCTGCGAGGCTGGCTGAAGAGATATGAATTGGCAGGCTGAGCTGCTCGGCATCAGGCAGCATTGTGGCCAAGTCTGCCACATCTTAGGCATTGTCGAGATTTGGCAGGGCGTTACCGTTTTAAATGGGCGGAGCCACAGTTGCCGCACGTCGTAGCGTCAGCACGTTCGCTGCGCCACCACGTTCGCTGCGCCACCACGCAGGTTCGTGCTGCGTGCCAGTGAGTGTCAAACTTGAGGAGGACAGTCTTGAACTTTGTTTTATCTTCATCATCCGCAAAGGTGAGAGAATTGAAAATGTGGATGGCATGGTCCCCGGCCGTGGATAGGAGGAGAGCAATCTTCCTGGTATCCGAGGCATCCTCCCTGTCTGTGGCCTCAAGGAAGAGCTGGAAGCGCTGTTTGAATATCTTCCAGTTGGTCCCTAGGTTGCCGGCGATGCGGAGCGGCGGCGGCGGGCAGATGTTGTCCATGTTGCAGGATGACGGAATGCTGGCGGAAGGCAGATCACTTGCAGGTAGGTCTAAGAAGTGCTGATATCCCTCAACTCCTGGTATCATGTTGTGTTGGGCACTCTGGATCCGTGGAACACATACAGGTCACCAACACTTGAAATCGTGCAACACTATTTTATTGAGTCATTAACAGTTTAACATACTCTCACTGGGTTAACACAATACTAGCTTTAACTAACGACCTTTGCCTTGTCCTAACCAGTCGATGCACTCAGCACATGGTGAATGTCAGTGCTGCAGGCTGTGAGCTCTGTCCTACTAGGAAGCTGCAGCTCGAATGAGCGGGAACTCTGATGCCCCCTGTCTTTATAGTGCGTGTGCTCTAACTGATGATTGGCTGCGGTGTTGTGTGTGTTGATTGGTCCCACTGTGTGTCCATCAGTGTGTGTGTCTGCACCATGATATACTGGTGTATATTGTGACAAAGCCTACTTATGACAATAAAAGATTATTAATTTTATTATCAGTGCTGTTGAGGGACAGCAGTCAAAACGGACAAGCAAATCAGTTGTGTGGAGGGTCTAGTCTGAAGGCATTAACGTTAGCCTCGCACCCGTTCTCGCCGACAAAATATTTGGCAAATCCAGTGATTGTTTTCACTTTGAACATATGGAGACAATTTTGACAGCATTTTAAATTGGGATCAGTATTGAAATTGGCTTCCATCTGCATTAATCATCAGTCTGAGCCTGCGAGATTGGATCCTACTTTCGGGGGTGGGAGGGGAAGGGCCTGGAGAGAGTGGGTGATCTGTTTCTGTAGGGGCGGTTTGCCAGTCTAGAGAATTTTTTATTTATTTAGAGTACCCAATTCATTTTTTCCAATTAAGGGGCAATTTAGCGTGGCCTATCCACCTATCCTGCGCATCTTTAGGTTGCTGGGGTGAAATCCATGCAAACAGGAGAATGTGCAGTCTAGAGGAATTTATATAAATGTTTGGGCTCTCGCGTTCAGACTTATTCAGATGATTACAAGTTCGCAACTTTGCGAAGTGGATTTTCCCGACATTCCCCGTGGTGCCGCCAACCTCTCTAGTGGAGAGTGTTCTTTTGCTTGCAGGGTCAGAGGAAAGGAACACTTCCGGTATTTATGGAAGGATTATGTTGAAGGATTCGGCGTCGGTGGAGGGGGTTTTGGTTAGGTGGGACGAGTTAGGGCCCATATTATATGATAAAGTGTGGAGTGAGGTTCTGCGTAAGTCTAGAATTTGCCGATTCTTTGCAGGAGTAAAAGATAAGTGCGAGCGCTCCTCTAAAAGTCCTGCTAACCACGTACACACGTTTTGGTCTTATCCGAAGCTTGTGGGTTTCTGGGTCTCCTATGTCAGCAATTCTGAAAATTGAGCTGGAGCCCTGTCCCTTAGAGGCTATATTTGGACGTCAGACTCGCCGGAGCTGCAGATGGGTACAGGGGGCAGCAGTATGTCCTGGCCTTCCCCTCTGTGATTGCCCAGAGGCAAATACTGCTGGTTTGAGGTCAGCGTCTCCACCAAGTGCCCCCGTGTGTCTGCGAGATCTGATGGAGTTCCTATACCTCGAGGAAGCAAGTATACTATGAGTGGAGCAATTGAGGATTTTTACAGACGATGACAGTAGTATATTGTCCCCTTCAAGGAATTGATCACCATTAGTGCTATGGGGGGGTAGAAGGAAAGGAGGGTATTAGGCTGTGTGAGGGGTTAGTTTATGTTTTGGGGGTTTTGTGTGTTATTCTTTCCTGTTTTTGTATTATATAAACTGGAAAACTTGAATAAAAGTTTTTTCTTAAAGGGACAAGCAGCTGCACCCACTACTGCACCCCATGGCATCTATTAACAATAGTAGGAAGCTGTCTTTCCCCGAGAAATCCAAAATATGGGCCTGGATTCTCCGGTTGCCGATGGCGAAATCGCGTTCGGCGAATGGCCGTAGAATCAAGTTCACAACCAAAATGGGGGCGCCTCTGCTTATGTGATGCTCCGCCCCCTCCAAAGCCACGTACTCTAGGAGTACGCCAGCGCCACGTATCAACGGCCTCATGACATCTCCTTGGATCTTATCTCTTCCCCCTCCCGTCTCTGAGTCTAAACTCCCTCTGTGCCCCCCTCCCCCCGCCCCTCCCCCCCAACCCCTCCTCCATCTCAGAGTCCCTGGGCTGGATTCTCCATTTTGCAGACTTAAGTCCCCACGCCAGCATGAAAACGGTGGTCTTTTACGGCAAGAAAACTGGCGCAAAACGGCCACCGATTCCCCATTTTGCTGGGGGCTAGCAAGGCGGCAGCGTAGAGCACCTGACGTGAAAAGGCCACCGATTCCCCGTTTTGCTGAGGGCTAGCAGGGAGCCGGCATTGAGCTGCCGATATGGCCCCCAGCACTTCCCAGCAGTCTCAATACATTTCACCTGGGGATCAGAGTTGCGCTGCACTAGTTACAGGTTACGAAAAAAACCAGATTACTCTTGAGCACGATTGATGTAATATTGGTAATATCCGGTTAGGGACTAATAAAGTTTTGTTTAAAGTAGACAAAAGTTTGACATTCAAGACCACCACATCTCAGGTGAGGGTCAAGGTTGAGAAGGCGGGCCTTCATGAATAGCCTTCATGAATAACACTTTAAGAACCTTAAAGATGGATCACAATTTACCACATCCACCTCCACTGAACTTCACCCATGTACCTAATCAGTCCCAGAATTGGAGCTATTGCAGAAAAAGACTTTTGAGGTATGTCACTATTGCAGGATTCAATAGGCAATCAGAGGCAGAAAAAAATTAACACTATTCCATTTGGCCAATTGTAGACAACATCTTTGCAAGGCAAGCCACAGATGAGTCATCTGCTAAATTTAACAACGTCTTAAAATGAATAACCAAGGGCAGCAAGTGTAGGGGAACACCACCACCTGAAAGTTCTCCTCCAAGTCACACTTGGAGTTATGTTGCTGTTCGTTGCTGGATCAAAATTTTAGAATTCCTTACCAAACAGTACTTACTAAGTGTGTACCTACACCACAGGTACTCCAACAGTTCAGGAAGATGCTCGCTCAGCACCACCATCTTAAATTGAGAATGGGTAATAAATAATGGCCTTGCCAATACCCACATCCTGCGAATGAAGAAGTAATAAACACATTCGCTCACACGACAATGTCCCATAATTGCAATAATTGGATCAAAATTTGCAAATACAACAACCTGAATTATAAAACTGATATAATATTGACAGAATAATAGAATACCATATGCTTGTGTCAGTACAGCAGCAGCTGTCTCCAAATAACTTTCCACTGAAGCCCCAACCATCTCCCCCTCTCCGGCCCACACATTGTGCCTCTTGCTGCAATTTTACTTAATTCAGTTTTACGCTCAAAATTCTTTCCTCCACACACTTTTCAATGTAATTCACTTTTTTCTTTCTCAAATTCACGTCATTGTTCCAGACAGCATTGAATGAACCAGAAACCAAATCCAGGACCTTCTGATGCATAGGTCTTTATACTACAATAGCGCCTGTTGTGCCTTTAACTACTAGGGCACAGGGAAGCTCAAGTATGTGCTTTGTGTCAGATGTTTTAAACCCTTGTATATTCATCACTGCAAAATTATTTTAAAATTAGTTTAGTAATTTTGCAAAATAGCAACAAATACTTCTCATTTTTATCTACTTCACTTACCAGAAAGGACAATCTAGTACCCAAGTCATTATTAACACACTGACAAATCAGCAAGGTTGAAACTGCACATGAATGTCACTATATTAGAACTTCTGGAAAAGGATTAGCTCTTATTGAAAACAACTTTCTTACATGGACTTTATTTCCAAATAAAAGCAGCAGAAAACTGAGCATTTCAACTTCTACATCACGTGTTGCCAACAGGTCTGGAAGACAGATTTTGAGGATCAAATTATGGTCATTTGAGGGATAAAGTTATTGTTTTTTGTAATGAGGTATCAGATAGTTACCAGATAGGAGGGTTTAAACTAGTTCAGCAGGGGCTTGGGAACCTGAATTGTAGCTCCAGTATACAGGAGGTTGAGAGTAGTGAGGTCATGAGTAAGGTTTCAAAGTTGCAGGAGTGTACCGGCAGGCAGGAAGGTGGTTTAAAGTGTGTCTTCTTCAATGCCAGGAGCATCCGGAATAAGGTGGGTGAACTTGCGGCATGGGTTGGTACCTGGGACTTCGATGTTGTGGCCATTTCGGAGACATGGATAGAGCAGGGACAGGAATGGTTGTTGCAGGTGCCGGGGTTTAGATATTTCAGTAAGCTCAAGGAAGGTGGTAAAAGAGGGGGAGGGGTGGCATTGTTAGTCAAGGACAGTATTACGGTGGCAGAAAGGACGTTTGATGAGGACTCGTCTACTGAGGTAATATGGGCTGAGGTTAGAAACAGGAAAGGAGAGGTCACCCTGTTAGGGGTTTTCTATAGGCCTCCGAAAAGTTCCAGAGATGTAGAGGAAAGGATTGCAAAGGTGATTCTGGACAGGAGCGAAAGCAACAGTTATGGGGGACTTTAACTTTCCAAATATTGACTGGAAACTCTATAGTTCGAGTACTTTAGATGGGTCTGTTTTTGTCCAATGTATGCAGGAGGCGAGGCCATATTGGATTTGGTACTGGGTAATGAACCAGGACAGGTGTTAGATTTGGAAGTAGGTGAGCACTTTGGTGATAGTGACCACAATTCGATTGAGTTTACTTTAGTGATGGAAAGGGATAGGTATATACCGCAGGGCAAGAGTTATATCTGGGGGAAAGGCAATTATGATGCGATGAGGCAAGATTAATGATGCATCGGATGGAGAGGAAAACTGCAGGGGATAGGCACAATGGAAATGTGGAGATTGTTCAAGGAACAGCTACTGCGAGTCCTTGATAAGTATGTACCTGTCAGGCAGGGAGGAAGTGGTCGAGCGAGGGAACCGTGGTTTACTAAAGCAGTTGAAACACTTGTCAAGAGGAAGAAGGAGGCTTATGTAAAGATGAGACGTGAAGGTTCAGTTAGGGCGCTCGAGATTTACAAGTTAGCTAGGAAGGACCTAAAGAGAGAGCTAAGAGGAGCCAGGAGGGGACATGAGAAGTCTTTGGCAGGTAGGATCAAGGATAACCCTAAAGCTTTCCATAGATATGTCAGGAAGAAACAAATGACTAGGGTAAGAGTAGGGCCAGTCAAGGACAGTAGTGGGAAGTTGTGCTTGGAGTCCGAGGAGATAGGAGAGGTGCTAAATAAATATTTTTTGTCAGTATTCACACAGGAAAAAGACAGTGTTGTTGAGGAGAATACTGATATTCAGGCTACTAGACTAGAAGGGCTTGAGGTTCATAAGGAGGAGGTGTTAGCAATTCTGGAAAGAGTGAAAATAGATAAGTCCCCTGGAGCCGGATGGGATTTATCCTAGGATTCTCTGGGAAGCTAGGGAGGAGATTGCTGAGCCTTTGATCTTTAACTCCTCTTTCTCCACAGGAATAGTGCCAGAAGACTGGAGGATAGCAAATGTTGTCCCCTTGTTCAAGAAGGGGAGTAGAGATAACCCCGGTAACTATAGACCAGTGAGCCTTACTTCTGTTGTGGGCAAAATCTTGGAAAGGTTTATAAGAGATAGGATGTATAATCATCTGGAAAGGAATAATTTGATTAGAGATAGTCAACACGGTTTTGTGAAGGGTAGGTCGTGCCTCACAAAGCTTATTGAGTTCTTTGAGAAGGTGACCAAACAGGTGGATGAGGGTAAAGAGTTGATGTGTATATGGATTTCAGTAAAGCGTTTGATAAGGTTCCCCACGGTAGGCTACTGCAGAAAATACGGAGGCATGGGATTCAGGGTGATTTAGCAGTTTGGATCAGAAATTGGCTAGCTGGAAAAAGACAAAGAGTGGTGGTTGATGGTAAATGTTCAGACTGGAGTCCAGTTACTAGCGTAGATGGGCTTTAGAGTGGTTTCACAGGTCGGCGCAACATCGAGGCCCGAAGGGCCTGTACTGCGCTGTAATGTTCTATGTTCTACATCTAGTTAGCCTTGGTGGCACAATACTTTCATGGACTTTGAGGATGGTAGCTAAAAAGGGTTAATACCCTGTGGGTTTCAAAATCCAGTTTTAATCTATTAGAAGTTGTCAGAAAAGAAAAACAAGATATTCTTCCATCCTTAATGAGACATCATCTGTGTGCCAGCATGAATGAAGAGTACAATGGTTCATCGCAGAACAAAAATAACCGAAGAAGACAGCTGTCAACATATATACAAAAATATTTAGGTCAACAGACATGAAATCTATTAAATCAACTTGCATAGTTTCCTGTCCAGTCAAATCAATTTCTATATAAATCTAATGAACTTTGTGTCTTTTGACTAAAGTGTATTACATCTTAAAACCGATTTTCCTATTAAGTTAAAGAAGAGAACCAGTTAGTTGAATGCCAAAATATATTATATAGTGTGAGTTAATATGATAACTGCACATCTTTAATCCAGCTACCTCGTGTGTGAAATGGAGCTGAAGTTATTTCTCACAATTTCATGTTTTTTTCACTTGTTTTAGCGAAACAACGAAGTGATTTGTACACTAAATTCAAATTGCAGAAGTTGAATTTCATAACCCTAGAGGCTCGCTAGGATTACAAAGGGAAAATCCGACAGGTTCCTACCATCTGCTGAAAGTGGAGATCAGGGGCGTGATTTAATGGAAAAAGTTCTAAGTGTCATATCGGGCACGAATTTCTGGGTGTTCTCCAACAGCCGACCCTGCGAAACTGCGACACTTCGTGCTGAAAGTGTTCCAACCCCCACGAGCTTCATACCTATACTGGCTGTCCCATCAGCTGCTTTTAGATCCTCTGCTTGTGAACTCACTGCCAGTCAGCACACAAGCATGGCACCAAGCAGACCTGCTCCACACTTCAGGGCTGCCGACCTGGTCAGGCTTCTTGGCGCTGTGTAAGTGAGACAGAACACCCTGTGCCCCAAGGGAGCCAGAGGACCAGCAGCAGGTCCATCAATGCCGCCTGAGAAGCAGAGACAGCGGCTGTCAGTTCAGGCGGCGTGACAAGGAAGACTACCATACAATGTCAGAAGAAGACCAATGACCTCCACCGGGCCACAAGAGTAAGTTAACACCGGCCCCCTGCATCGGTTCCACCTACATCCCCCCCCTGACCTCGGCCCCCCTCCCCAAACAGGTCAGTAGCTGGCACCCCGCACCCTCCGCACACCCAATCAAGCTTGTGCCGGATGCTTGGGGAATGAGGGAGATGGGGAGGAAAGAGGAAAATGGTTGGGAGGGACCAGGATGGGGGCTGGATGGTCAATAGGTGGAGGAGGGAAATTGGTGGTAGTTTGGGCGGGGGGGAGGGGGTGAGCTGACGGACAAAGTCTCATCTTATGATAAGCGGGCGAGGTTGAGGGTCTCTCTGGTCCTCCGGGCATGCAGGGCCTTCGCCGCAGCCTGTCCTCCATCCTCCGGCTGTTCCCTTAGGTACTCCCTGGGCTCGTCCTCCAGCCCCTCCTGGTCCAGCTCCTCCTCAGACACGGCCGCAAGTCCCTCCTCCTCCAGCATGTTGACCTGCTGCTGTGCCAGGTTGTGGAGGGCACAGCAGGCCACCACAAAGCAGGAGACCCTCTGGTGTACTGCAGTGCACCACCAGAGCAGTCCAGGCATTGAAACCGCATTTTCAGCAGCTGATGCACCGCTCAATGACAGCATGGGTGGCAAAAAAGGACCTCGTTGTATCGGGTCTCCACCTCAGCTTCTGGTCTCAGCCAGGATCTCAGTGGGGTACCCCTTACCACAGATAGCCAACCCATCATTCTGGGGTGGTCCTCGAAGATGCCGGCATCGCCGAGAGTCCCATGATGTCGCTGTCATGCACATTCCCTGGGAAGCGTGCATAAACGCGCATAATCCAGCAGTGGTGGTCACACACAAGTTGAACATTCAGGGAGTGGAACCGCTTCCAGTTAATGAAGGGTATGCCCTGATGCCCCCGGTGTGTGCGAGGCAACATGCGTGCCATCTGTTACCCGCTGGACCTGGTATATCCCGGCAATGGCAGAGAATCCTGCTGCCCGGGCATGTTGATGGGTTTGGTCCTGCTCAAAATTAATATAGTCAGCTGCCCGGGCATACAGTGCATCCGTGGCCTCATGGATGCACTTGTGGGCTGTAACAGAGGAAATTCTGTACAATACCCTGCTCGAACCCTGCCGTGAAAACATTGTATAAAATTTCAGGGCTGCGGTGACCTTCACAGCCACTGGGAATGGGCATCTTCCTCCTCTGCAGGGTGCCAAATCTATGAGAGCCAAACACAAGTGCCGCACCATCTCCTTCTTGAAATGGAACCTCTTGCGGCACATGCAATTTGTCATCTCCTCGTACGACCAATGACAACTGTGCACCTTGGGTTGTTACTGGCACCCCCCTCTAGGTCTCTCCCTGGCCTGATGGGCGGCCGGGTTTGCAGGATATACGGTAGTCCTCTGCACATAGGTTGCAATCTCCAGACCGTCTACGCTGCTGCTGCCTTCTCCGGTATTTGTCCGCCTGGGCTGCCACCAGCACTGCTACGGGGCCAACGACACCATCCATTGTAGTTTCTATATGGAATTGGAGACGGAGGGATCAGGACTTCCATCCCGGGACCCTCATATCCCTGAGCCTCCCCCCACCCTTGCATGTCCTGTCTTCTCTCAAGTGCCACCCACCTAGCCAGCATCCTGCTATGCATACTCACCCCCGGCCAGAGCAGGAACCCCCAGATCTTTGGCAGGCACACACGGAAGACCGTGCTGAGGTACCCGACACTACGCACTCACCCTTTGGTTGCGAGGATTTCACAGTGCTGAAGGTTCGCTCTTGGCTGTTTGATTGTTGGCTATTGCATCTGTGATGCTAACGCCCCAGGGTTCATATAAAGTGTTCAGACCTCCGTTTGATTGGAAAGCTAGGCAATAACACTTGTCTGAGACATTTTTTAAAAATTAATTTACGAATGTGCACTTCGCATGTTAGGCCACATTTATTGCCTATCCCAAGTTGCCCTTCAGAAGGTGGTGGTGAGCTGCCTTCTTGAACCGCTGAAGTCCCTGAGGCGTAGGTACACTCTCAGTGCTGTTATAGAGGGAGTTCCAGGATTTTCACCCAGTGACAGTCGGGGTGATAAGTAACTTGGTGATGAACCTCCAGTAGTGGGGTTCCCAGGTGTCTGCTGCTCTTGGTCCTTCTAGATGGTAATGGTCGTTGGTTTGGAAGGTGCTGCCTAAGGAACCTTGGCAAGTTCCTACGGTGCATCTTGTAGATGGTACATATGACTGCCTCTGTTCTTCGGTGGTGGAGGGATTGAATGTTTGTGGAAGGGTTAACAATCAAGTGGGCTGCTTTGTCCTGGATGGTGTCGAGCTTCTTGAGTGTTGTTGGAGCTGCACTCATCCAGGCAAGTGGAAAGTAGTCAGGAGCTGAGTGATCCTGGCGGAAAGCTAACTGAGCGTCCGTGAGGAGGTTAATGCTGAGTAAGTGCCGCTTGATAGCACTGTTGATGACTTTGCTGATGGTGGAGAGTAGACTGAAAGGGAGGAGGAGACCGAGATGGATCATCCACTCGGCACTTCTGGCTGAAGATTGTTGCAAATGCTTCAGCCTTGTGTTTTGCACAGGTGCTGGGCTCCTCCATCAATGAGAATGGGGATATTTGTGGAGTCTTCTCCTCCAGTGAGTTGTTTAATTGTCCATCAACATTCATGGCTGCACATGAGAGCTTAGATCTGATGTGTTCGTTGTGGAATCACTTAGCTCTCTCTATTACTCGCTGCTAATGCTGTTTGGCATGTTGCAGCTTCAGCAGGTTGATACTTCATTTTTAGGTACGCCTGGTGTTGCTACTGCCTTGCTCTCCTGCACTCTTTCAGGCTTGACCCCCTTGCTTGGTGGTAATGGTAGAGTTTGGGGATATGCTGGGCTATGAGGTAGTAAATCGTGGTTGAGTACAATCTGCTGCTGCTGATGGCCCACAGCACCTCATGGATGGTCCAGTCTTGAGTTGCTGGATCTGTTAGAAGTCTATCCCATTTAACACGGTGGTATTGCCACACAACACAATAGAGGGTGTCTTCAATGGTAAGACGGGGCTTTGTCTGCACAATGGCTGTGTATTGGTCACTCCTACGATACTGTCATGCAAGTATGTTTTTCCCTCTTGTTCGTTCCCTCACCACCTGCTCCAGTCCCAGTCTAGCAGCTATGTCCTTTAGGACTCGGCCAGCTTGGTCTGTGGTGGTACTACTGAGCCACTCTTGGTGATGGGCATTGAAGTCCCCCACCCAGAGTATATTTTGAGCCCTTGCCACCTTCAGTGCTTCCTCCAAGTGGTGTTCAACATGGAGGAGTACTGATTCATCAGCTGATGGTGGATGCTACGTTGTAATCAGCAGGAGGTTTCTTGCCCATTTTTCAACTGAAGCCATGAGACTTCATGGGGTCCAGAGTCGATGTTGAGGACTCCCAGGGCAACTCCCTCCCGTCTGTATACCGCTGTACCACCATTTCTACTGGTCTGTCTTGCCAGTGCGACAAGACACACCCAGGAATGGTGATAGTTGTGTCTGGGACATTGTCTGTGAGGTATGATTCTGTGAGTATGACTATGCCTGGCTGTTCCTTGACTAGTCTGTGAGACAGCTCTCACAACTTTGGCTCACGGCCTCAGATGTTAGTAAAGAGGACTTTGCAGGGTCGACAGGGCTGGGTTAGCCGCTGTCGTGTCCGGTGCCTGGGTCGATGCAAGGTATTCCGTCCGGTTTCATTCCTTTTGCATGTTTTTGAAGTGGTTGAATACAATTGAGTGGCTTGCTGGGCCATTTCCGAGGGCACTTAAAAATCAACCACATTGCTGTAGGTCTGGAGTCACATGTAAGCTGGACCAGGTAAGGATGGACGATTTCCTTCCCTAAAGCACGTTTTTTTACGACAATCAAAAATGTTTCTGGTCATCATTAGAATATTCAGGGCTTGAGAGGGTGAAATTGTGTGGCATTTCACAAGCTACAACCCACAAGTGGTCCGCGATGTCACGGATGCACTGTTTCCCCGGGCAGCTACCTATATAAACTTTGACCTGGCCCAAGCCCAACAAGATGCCCGGGCAGCAGAGTTCTCCACCATGCCCCAGGTCCAGGAGGTAATAGATAGCATGCATGTCCAGGATGTCAGGGGGTGCCCTTCATCAACAGGAAGCGGTTCCACTCCCTGAACGTCCAACTTGTGTGCAACCACCACATTAAGATCATGCACGTGTGTGCACGCTTCCCAGGGTGCATGACCACTACATCCTGGGGTAGTCGGAGATCCCCAGCTTCTTCGAAGACCACTCCAGGATGGCCGATTTGTTCTTGGGGGATAAGAGGGTGTGTGGGACCTGGCACCAGTATGGAGGCCAGTGACTAATGCAGGGATCCATTTGGCCACTCGGGCTGTCATCGAGATGCATCGGACTGCTTAAAATACAGTACACTGCAGTACACCTCTCAGAGCGTCTCCCACTTTGTGGTAGTCTGCTGTGCCCTCCAGTGGGGTGACATGCTGGCATGTAAGGAATCTCTGAGGAGGAGGACGTGGTGCCACCGAACCAGGACGGGCTGGAAGACGAGCCCCAGGGGGACCCACAGGACTGGATGGAGTTGAGACGGCAGCAGCGAGGGTTCGGCATGCCCGGAGGGCCAGGGAGGCCCTCATCCGCATCCGCTTCTCAGAGGACATGGCTTTGTCCGTCATCTCACCCACTTCCCTCCCACCACTCCTGCACACCTGTTCCCGTGTCCCCCACCCTGCCCACGTCACCCAACCCAATCCCCCCCCCCCCAACCATCCTGTTCTGCCTTCCCAGGGTTTGTTTTACATCACCCGAGGGTTATGGGCTGTGTCGGTACTGTCACCAGGTCACTGTTGGAGGCAGCTGGGCACTGATGCTCTGCTATTAATGCCATGGTTTGAGTCCTGGCTGTCTGCTGAGTGCGAGCTGACACCCATCACCTGCACTTGGATGCCGGTGGGAGCAGCACCCTTGGGGACTAGAGGCAGTTGGGGTCACAACTGTGCATCAATAAAACACGTTTCACCCGAGACATGTGAAGCTTCTGGCACATTATTCTGCACTGCAGGCTGACCTCCAAGCCCCTGCCCCAGACCCCTGGACATGGTGGTATAATGGGGAGATGCCATGCGCATGGTCATAGGTTGGGAGGGGGGGGGGGGGGGCGGGGGGGGAGGGGGGGGCAGGGTCAGCATCAACCCACCCATGTGGCCCGGTGGAGGCCGTTGATCATCTTAAGGCACTGAGTGCCGATCCTCACGGTACCACTCCCCGAGCTGACAGCCGCTGCCACTTCCTCCCAGGTGACATTGGCTGTCCTGTGGCTGGCCGTCCAAGCCCCTCGGGGGAACAGGGCATTCTGTCTGGATCTGACCGTATCCAACATTCTGGCCAGGTTGGCATCCCCGAATCGTGGGGCTGGTCTCCTCGGTGGTATGGCTACGAGTTGTGTGGGGCTTGCTCTGCGGGATCAGGTTAAGTGCTGCTCCCCATTGTTAGCAGGGAGCTGGTGGGCGCACTCCCGACAAATCTGCTGGCGGGACAATCATTTGCAGTGTGAAGCCCTTGGGAGCCTTGTTAAGTGGACCAATTAACGTTTGGTACCAGTGAAGGCCTCGCCTCGCCGACTGTCGGGAAGCTCGCAGCAGTCCCCATTCACTACCACAGTTTGAAAAGTTTCCGTTAAATCACGCCCTGTGTCTTGAATCTATTACATGACCTTGTGTTTTCATATTTCAATTACAGTAGCAATTTATGCTAGTAATTGATGTTTCATTGCCAGTATGTCCAATTCCAAGAGGCTTAAAATCTTTACTTTTGTCGATGTGAATTACACATAATGCAGTTTGATAGCTATGAGTGATCTTTCTTCATGATGTGCACCTCATTGCCAGTGAACGGCTATTCCTCAGGACTTGAGGGAATATTGAACCGTGTGTCACCTTCATTCAGTCTAATCTTGATTTGTTTTCACAGCTTTCTCCTATACATCATTTACCAAATATGGACTGGAATAGATGCTTGCCTGACTGTCAACTGCAGTGGCATAAAAATATATAAAATTAGGAGCATGAGTAGGCCATTCGAGCCCACTCCGCCATTCATTTTTTCTTACATAAATTTAGAATACCCAATTATTTTTTTCCACTTAAGGGGCAATTTTAGCATGGCCAATCCACCTAACCTGCACATCTTTGGGGTGTGGGAGAGAAACCCATGCAGACACGGGGAGAATGTGCAAACTTCACACGGACAGTGATCCAGGGCCGGATTGAACCCGGATACTCAGCACCAAAGGCAGCAGTGCCAACCACTGCGCCGCCATGCCACTCACCACCATTCATTATGATCATGGCTGATCATCCAATTCAATAGCCTAATCCGCTTGCCCCCATATCTTTTGATCCCTAAGTGCTATATCAAATTGCTTCTTGAAAACATATAGGGCTGAATTCTCCGCTGTCGGGATTCTTCGTTTTGCCGGCAGCCCGGGGGTTTCCTGACAGTGTGGGGCTGCCCACAATGGGAAATCTGATGTGGCGGGATGGAAAAAAAAAACCAGAATCTTTTGGCCTCAACTACTTCCGATGTTAACTAATTCCACAAGCCAATCAATTTTGCACATTGATCTCTTATGCGGGAGTTTGTCAAAAGCCTTCTGAAAGTCCAAATATAGCACATCCACTGGCTCTCCCTCTGCAACTCTACCAGTTGCATTCATGAAGAATTCCAGTAGATAGGTCAAGCACGATTTCCCCTTCATTAATCTATGCTGACTCTCCGATCCTGCCACTATTTGCTAAGCCCTCTGCCATAAAATCTTTGATAATGGATTCTAGAAGTTTCCCCACTACTGACGTCAGGCTCACTGGTCTATAATTCCATGTTTTCTCGTTACCTCTCTTTTTAAATAGTGAGCTTACATTAGCTACCCCCCAACCTGCAGGAACTGTTCCAGAGTCTATAGAATCCTGGAAGAGGACCACGATTTCTAGAGCCATTTCCTTGAGTATCCTGGGATATAGATTATCAGGCCCTGGGGATTTATCAGCCTTCAATCCCATCGATTTTCCCAACACCATTTCTCTACTAATATTAATCTCCTTCAGTTCCTCCGTCTCACTTAAACCCTGCTTTCCCTGACATTTCTGATGTCTGATTTGTGTCCTCATTTGTGAAGACAGAACCAAAGTGTGTGTTTCTTTGCCCCCTGTTTCTGACTGTAAAAAGCCTACATTTGTCTTCACCAATCTTTTTCTCTTCACGTTCCTCTATAAACTTTTCCAGTCAGTTTTTATGTTCCCTGCAAGCTTATTCTTGTGCTCTATTTTCATCTTCTTAATCAATCCTTTGGTCCTTCTTTGCTGAATTCGAAGCTGCTTCCCATCCTCAGACCTGTTGTTTTTCTTGGCCAATTTGTATGCTTCTTCCTTGGATCTAATACTAGCTCTAATTTCCCTTGTCAGCCATGGATTGGCCAACTTTTCCATTTTACTTTTGTGCCAGATAGGAATAAACAATTGTTGCAATTCCCCATGCACTCTTTGAATGTTTGCCATTGCCTATCCCGTCATCCCTGTAAATAACGTTTCCCAATCTATCATAGCCAACTTACACTTCAAGCCATCGTGGTTTCCTTTATTAAGATTCCGGACCCTAGTCTCAGAATTAACTACTTCACTCTCCATCTTGATGAATAATTCTATCACATTATGGTCACTCATCCCCAAGGGTTCTCACACAACTAGATTGCCAATGATTCCATTCTCATTACGCAGTACCCAGTCTAGGAAGGCCTGCTCCCTAGTTGGTTCCTCAATATATTGGTGCAGAAAACCATCCAGTAGACACTCCAGAAATTCCTCCTCTTCGGTATTGTGGCTAATTTGATTTGCCTTATCTATATACAAATTAAAATCATCCAGAATTACAGATATCCCTTTATCGCATGTGTCTCTAATTTCCTGTTTAATGCCATTCCCAACATCACCACTGCAGTTTGGGGTCTATATACGACGCCCACTAATGTTTTTTACCCCTTGGTGTTTCTCAACTCTACCCATACAGATTCCACATTGTCAGAGCTAGTATCTTCCCTCACTATTGTGTTAATTCCCTCTTTAACCAGCAGTGCAACTGCACCACCTTTACCTTTTTGTCTGTCTTTCCTAAATACTGAATACCCCCGGACATTCAGTTCCCATCCCTGGTCACCCTGCAGCCATGTCTCTGTAATCCCAATTGTATCATATCCGTTTACATCTATTTGTGAGATTAGTTATCCTCAGTGGCAGATCTGGCGGAAGATACTCATATTGTATCAACGGCTGTGATGGTGGATGAAGGCTGCAGCGGTTGGGAAATCCCCAGTCATCGAGGTTCTCTTGCCACTGGCATTAAGGCACAAAGTCTTTAAGCTTCTCTTTTTAACATTACTTGTCTTACTTGTCTTGCTCCCAATATTTTTCACTGTGGCCCTGTTTGAATTAGGCTCTTGGTTTCTCTGCCTATCACTTTTCTTATTCCCCTTTCTGTTCTTATTTCCTTGCCTAGGTTCCCACCCACCCTGCCATTTTCGTTGAAACCCTCCCAACTACTCTAGAAAATAAATACTCCCCCAAGGTCATCAGTCCCATTCCTGCCCAGGTGTAGTTTGTGAAGTTTGTGTAACTCTGTACATCATCTCCTGGGTAAAACTCCCTTACAACGCTCCCATGGTGAGCGTACGGACCAACAACACCAACTCCCGATACTTCCAGCTGCACAGGGGCACCAGACAAGGATGCCCACTGTCCCCACTGCTGTTCGCTTCAGCGATTGAGCCACTAGCAATTGCGCTCAGAGCAGCAAAAAGCTGGAGGCTGATCCAAACAGGCGGCAGAGAGCACAGAGTCTCACTCTATGCAGATGACCTGCTCCTCTACATTTCGGACCCACAAAGCAGCATGGACGAAATCATCACGCTCCTGAAAGAGTTTGGCGCCTTCTCGGGCTACAAACTCAACATGAGCAAAAGCGAGATCTTCCCGGTACACCCATAAGTAGGTGGGGCAGCACTAACGGGACTGCCGTTTAAACAAGCCCGACACAAATTCCGCTACCTGGGGATCCAAATAGTCCATGACTGGAAAGGGATCCACAAATGGAACCTCACCAGTCTGACAGAGGAAGTAAAATGGACCTGCAAAGATGGAACACGCTCCCATTCTCCCTCGTGGGGAGAGTCCAGACGATCAAAATGAACGTGCTACCCAGGTACCTCTTCCTATTCAGATCCATCCCGATCTACATCCCCAAGGCCTTTTTCAAAGCATTGGACAAACTAATCATTGCGTTCGTATGGGGGGGTGGGAAGAATGCTAGGATCCCAAAGAAGGTCTTACAAAAAACAAAATCCGGGGGGGGGGGGGGCTTGCCCTCCCAAACCTACAATTCAACCACTGGGCGGCGACGGCCGAGCAAATAAGGGGATGGATCAAGGAGCCAGAAACCGAATAGGTGCATGCGGAGGAGGCCTCCTGCAGGGATCCTCCCTCCGGGCCCTCGTCACTGCAGCACTCCCATCCCCACCCAAAAAACACTCCAGCAGCCCAGTGGTAACAGCCACCCTCCAGTCCTGGAACCAGCTCCGGCAGCAATTTGACCTGACCAAAATGTCGGACAAAGCTCCCATCTGCAACAACCATAGGTTCACACCAGCGCTGACTGACGCCACCTTCAAAAGGTGGGGGCAGGACAGAGGGACACTGACAGTTAGGGACCTATACACTGACGGCAGGATCGCAACAATGGACGAACTTCCAGCTAGCCAGGGGGAACGAGCTAAGGTACCTGCAACTCAAAGCCTTTCTACGAAAGGAGACAAGGACATACCCACAACCGCCACAACAGATATTACTGGAAGAGTTACTGGACGCAAGCATACTAGGTTAAGGAAACTGTAGCGACATGTATGACCGACTGGTAGAAGGGGCCGACACGGTACTGGACGCAACAAGAATGAAGTGGGAGGAGGACCTGGGTATCGAAATAGGGTGGGGACTCTGGAGCGAAGCACTGCATAGGGTCAACTCCACCTCCACATGCGCAAGGCTCAGCCTGACGCAACTAAAAGTGGTACATAGAGCCCACTTAACAAGAACCTGTATGAGTAGATTCTTCCCGGAGATGGAGGATAGATGTGAACGGTGCCAAGGAGGCCCGGCCAACCATGCCCACATGTTCTGGTCTTGCCCCAGATTGGGGAGTACTGGACAGCCTTCTTCGAGGCAATGTCCAAAGTGGTGCGGGTGAGGGTGGAGCCATGCCCGAAAGTGGCAGTCTTCGGGGTTTCAGACCAGCCAGATCTATTCCTGGGGAGGAGGGCAGACGTCCCTGCCTTTGCCTCTCTGATCGCCCGCCGTAGAATCCTGTTCAGCTGGCGGTCAGCAGCACCACCCAAAGCTGCAGACTGGCTGTCCGACCTCTCAGAATCTCTCCAAAAGGAGAAAATCAAATTCGCCATCCAAGGGTCAGACGACGGCTTCCACAGAACGTGGGAGCCATTCACCTAATTGTTCCGGGACCGGTATGTGGCCAACAAACAAGCAGAAGAATAGCCAGGTAGCCAAGAACCAGGGGAAAGTAGCGAAAGCATGAGAGGGAGAGATAGACCGGGAGAGGTGGGGGAGGAACAGCTAAATCTAAGAGGAAGGAAAGGCAAACCGCGAGGGGGGGGTGGGGGGGGGGGTCAGAAGCAGAGGGAAGAGACAGGGAACAATAGAGGGGAGGTGGGGGGAGGCAGGAAAACGTTAACAAACTTGGCATCCACAGGAACAGAGGAAAAGGAGAAGACAGCCAGAAGACGGGAGGGCCGGCTGAAGCGGAAGTGAGCACTAAACGACTACATTATTTGATTTTGTATTTCTCTCGTGTTACTTTTTTTTACCCTTTGTGATTTGTGTGTGTGTGCCCTTTGCTTCTTCTATATCTATATATGTGTACATAACGGCAAATATACTTTGTTCAAAAACCCAATAAAAAACATTTATAAAAAAAAAAACTCTGTACGTCAAGTTATGTTTTAGTAGAGATTAGATTTTTCTGTTACGCCTGGGGTTCACCCATTTCCTGGATGCAATTGCAAGCCTAAAGGCACAGAGACCTATTTCAGTGATCTTTGCCCCTTTTACTTTTCCTTGAGATTTCCAAGGCAACCTGGGGCATGACGAGGATGTGGCTGCTGTAAGTCGGCAGAGGCCAGCATTAGTATGCAAAAAGAGATGAGATGAGGCATTTTCAGCCTAAATTCATGATTAAATTTTCATATGCAACGCACAGCCAGGAGATAAGCCTGAACCCAGGGACAAGAAATGGTGACAGTTCTGGGCCTGGACAGGTTGAATATGCTGCACCTGTACAATTCAAGGGCAGATACCAATTGACCCCACACTGTATAGAATATTGTTTGACAATTGAATATACTGTCGCAGTTATATTTGTGTCCAGCAATGCAACATTTTAACAAAGCTGACTAAAAGTGACTGCAGTTGCAAATCAAACTTTGATTGCTGTTGAATAGATGAAGATACAGATGTGCGTGTGCATATTCTAAAGCATGCAATGAACATAACTTGCACTGGCAATTGGAGGAAATATGTCTTGATAGTAAACAGTGGACAAAAAAGTTGTTTCTGTTTCTTAGAAATGTATAGATTACAAAGCAATAGGCAGCACAAGATTGCTTTATCAGGTGAGCTTGCAACACTCCTTGTGCTTTATAATGCATGGATAACAGTACTTGACAGACGATAGGCCCAGTTCCAGTGGCAAGGGAACCTCGATGACGGGATCACCCAACCGCTGCAGCCTTCATCCACCATCTCAGCCGTTGATACAATATGAGTATCTTCCGCCAGATCTCTAAAACCGAGAACTGCCCTTGTTGACCATGAACTCAGGCACTTCAACATGGATGTCGCTACCCTGAAGGAGACCCAAAGGGTAGCTGAGGGAAGATGGCAGTGATTACACCTTCTGGAGAGGAAGAGCCGAAAATCAGCCCAGGACGCATGGGATTGGATCGAGAACAAACTCGTCAATCAACTCTCAGAGGTCCCTGTCGGCATCAATAATAATAATCTTTATTGGCACAAGTAGGCTTACATCAATGCTGCAATGAAGTTACAGTGAAAAAACCCTAGTCGCCACAATCCGGTACCTGTTTGGGTACACAGAGAGAATTCGGAATGTCCACATTACCTAACAGCATGTCTTTCAGGACTTGGAGGAATCCAGAACACCCGGAGGAAACCCACGCAGACACGGAGAACGTGCAGACTCCGCACAGACAGTGACCCAGCCAGGAATCGAATGTGGGACCTTGGGGGCTGTGAAGCAACAGTGATAACCACTGTGCTACCGTGCCACCTCACGAGCGCTTCATGACTCTCTGTCTGCAACTTGTCAAGAACCAGCAGACAATGGTCGTGAATGCCTAAGTCACACCCTTGAGACCAACACTGAGTCCAAAGAAGTCTTCTACTCCATTCCAAAACCATACTCTCCAACATTCAGAAGGAGGATAAGGTCATCCTCCTTGGCTACTTCAATGCCAGGGTTGGAAATGACTCCCAATTCTGGAAAGTAGCCATTAGAAAGGAAGAAATTGGGAATTGCAACTCCAACAGAGTTCTCCTGTTCATCAATTGCACTGCACACCAGCTTGTCTTCACTAACACAATGTTCTGCCAAAAAGACAAGTTCAGAACTTCCTGGAGACATCCACGATCAAAGCACTGGCACATGATCGACTTCGATTTCATCCAATCTCGAGGCCAAAAGGATGCACTCATCACCAAAGCAATGACCAGTGCAGATGGTGGCTGGAAAGACCACCAGCTCATCCACTCCACTATGTTCATCAAACTCCAGCAGAAGCAATGGGAGATGAAGAACCAGCTCTGGAAAAAAAACAACATTGAGCAGCTTCAGGAGCCAAGCATGCTAGTGAACTCCAACAATGCCTTCTTCAAAATCTCCATTCTAATGGAGTGAAGGAAAACTGGAAAGAGCTGAAGACAGCCACCATCTCAAGCTTTGAAGAAACCCATCGACTACAAGACCAGGAAACACCAAGGCTGGTTCGACAAGAATGCCCACATCATCCCAGACCTCACCAACAAGGAGAAAGCTCTCAGCGATTGGCAAAACGATGCAACCAACAAGATAAAGAGGAGAGCTCATAAATCAACAAGTACAAAGAAGAACTAGGTAAGTCAGGAACCAATTCAGACTAAGAAAGCTAAGGAGCTGCAACTCCTCTCCGCCAAGCATGATACCTCGGGCTTCTCAGTGCTTCCAAACACCCAAGGCCTCAAAGCGATGCAATGTAAGGTCGGAACTCTTTTGAGAAACCAAGAAATCATCAGCTTCCGATGGAGAGAACACTTTACAGAATCTTAAACTGTGATACAATCATAGATGAGGATGTGTTTGAGGAAATACCCCAACTCCTCATCAAAGATGACCTTGGACTCCCGCCAAGTGTGGACGAAGTCAAAGCCACCATTAAACATGAAGATTGGAAAAACTGCAGGAATGGACTGGATTCCAAGGAAAACTTTTTTTTTTTTAATTTAGAGCACCCAATTCTTTATTTTCTACAATTAAGGGGAAATTTATCATGGCCTATTCATCTACCCTGAAGATCGAATCCGGTTCCTCGGCATCGTGAGGGATTCCAGAAGAAACTTGGAGGAGAAGAGATCAGCTGTCATCTCCATCAGCTGTTCCTGAAAATCTGGGACAAAGAAGAAATTCTTCTGACCCTCAGAGATGCTGTCATCACCACCATCTTCAAGAAAGGAGACAAAGTGATTTGTGGGAACTACCGAGGAACCTCCCTACTCTCCATCACCCGAATCCTCGCTAGGCGACTTCTCCCAGTCTCTGAAGAAATCCTTCCGGAAAGCCACTGTGGCTTCTGACCAAATTGTGGAACAGCGGACATGATTTCCACTGCTTGACAACTTCAAGAGGAATGCCAGAAGCATTCATCGATCTGACCAAGGCTTTTGATTCAGTAATCAGGATGTGCTATGGAAGACCCTATCAAAGGCTGGCTGTCCAGGAAAATTCATCAACATCCTCCATCACCTCCACGACAAGATTTCGGCAACAGAAATAAGACAGGAAACTTTGAGGTCCAGATTAGAGTCGAGCAGCGATGTGTCATGGCCCCACCTTTTTCTCCATGACAGCCTACTTGTGACAATAACAATTATTATTATTATCTTCATCGCCACCATCCTTTACCTTGTCAAGAACAAACTCCCCAGTGGAGTGGACATCATCTACAGGTTGGACGGAAAACTTTTCAACCTCATCCGGCTGAAATCGAGAAACAAACGATACTGACATAACTTCAATATGCGGGATGACATTGCCATTTCAACTCTCTCAGAAGAGAATCTCCAAGCCATGCTTGACACCTTCATGGAAGCATACCAAAGAACCTGTCTCAGCATCAACCTCAAGAAGACTCAAGTCAGTTCCCAACCTACCCCAGGGCAAGATCCAGTCTCTCTCCATAAAGGTCGACAGAGAAACCCTATCAAACATGGAACATTTTCCCTACCTGAGAATCCACCTCTTATCTGAGGCTGACATCGATGCGGAGACCCAACATCATATCCAATCCAATGCCTCCTTCAGATGCCAAAGGACGAAAGTCTTTGACAACTACAACATTCGTGCTGACACCAAAATCCTTGTGTACAAGGCAGTCATCCTTCCAACTCTTCTACATGGCTCAGAAACCTGGCCTACATGTAGGCGCCAACTCAAGGCTCTGGAGAAGTACCATCTGAGTCATAGAATTTACAGTGTAGACGGATCCATTTGGCCCATCGAGTCTGCACCAGCACTTGGAAAGGGCACCCTACTTAAACCCACACCTCCACCCTATCCCCGTAACCCAGTAAACCCACCTAACCTTTTTGGACACTTAGGGCAATTTTAGCATGGCTAATTCATCTAACCTGCACATCTTTGGGCTGTGGGAGGAAACCGGAAAAAAAACATGCAGACGAGAGAATGTGCAGACTCCACACGGACAGTGGGAACGGGAATCGAACCTGGGACCCTGGAGCTGTGAAGCAACAGTGCTAACCACAGTGCTACCCTGCAGCCCTCAATGGCGTCTGAGACGGATTCTCCCAGCATCAGCTGTGAGGACAGGCTTACTAACATCAGCCTCCTTGAAGGAGCCAAGAACACCCGCATCAAGGCCATAATCATTCAAAACCAACTCTTCTGGACCAGCTTAGTATGTCAGAGTCCTGACTGCCAAAGCAAATCCTCTTAACTAGCTCAAGGAAGGTTCCTGAACTAGAGGAGGAGTAAGGAAGCACTACAAAGACACCCTTGAGGCTTATCGCAAGAAATGCAACATAAAATCCATCATCTGGAAGACCCTTGCTCAGAAGGGACTTACCTCGAGGAACCTTTTGATTGAAGGGTCAAAGTTCTTCAAGGACACCCAACGGCAAGAGAAGGTCTGGAAAAAGGAGCCCGAGAAAGGAATCCCAGCGATCTAACATTCAAGGACTGATCCCACCTCCCAGAAACACCTGCCAAGTGTGCGTTCGAAGATGCGCTTCCACGATCGAGCTCATCAGCCTCGCAAGGACCTACAGAACCTGTGACCCGTCACACAAAATTTCTTAGGTGGACCAAAGAAGACGATAACATACTGAAAGGCAAAAGGCTGTGCTATTCTAGGACAAATAAGAAGCAAACCTGGAATTTGAAAGAATTACGAATGATGAATCAAATAATTGGCAACAGTGGTTTTGTCATTAAGACTTTGAACTTCCTGGCGATTGCTTTATTAAATACATTTTAATGCATACTAATAATGCAGTCAAAATATTTTTATGATTTTTATATTAATTAAGTGTGGAACTGTGAAAATTATCTCTGTTACTTGAGGCTGAGATGAAAGCTAAATCAGTATTTGAACATCACTTAGAAACCTCTGGAAATGTTTTAGTTGTTAAACCACGTTTTATATTTTTATGACTATGCTACTCTCTGAAGATGTAAATACCTTATGAAAGAGTATTTAGATTATTGGAAATTATTTGAGTATGGAGAATAAAGAGTCAAATCATACTGAATTTAAAAAAGACTGATATTAACTGGTTGGTTAGTTAAAATTCAGAACATAATATCAAACAAAACTCCACAAAGGATTCAAAATTCATACAGAAAGGCTTGTTATTTGTAATCGTATCAATCAAATAAAAGCTTACCTTTCAAAAATTAATTCCTAGCTATTTTTCTTCTACTTTATTTTGTGCTTATCACAGTGGTGGGTATTAGAACTAGGAAATGGAGCATTTTCCACTTAACATACACATTATGGGAATCAAGCATTCCCACGCCAGGCATAATGGTTGCAAAGTGAAACTCTTTTTGCTCTACCCCTGCAGCCTACACCTTAAGAAATTGTCTGCTAGTGGATCAGTGCGATATTGAATTTGTTTCTCACGCCTATGATGGCCAATGGGAACTGCATGGAGGCTACATAAATTAGTTTTACTTGGAATCTTTATTATATGTGGACCAAGAAAATTTTTCTTCACATCAGTTGTTACCAGGTTTGAAATCCTGGGCGTCATTCTCCGACCCCCCCAGCGGGTCGGAGAATGGCCGTTGGCCGCCGTGAATCCCGCCCCCGCCGGTTGCCGAAGTCTCCGGCACCGGATATTCGGCGGGGGCGGGAATCGGGCCGCGCCGGTTGGCGGGCCCCCCCGCTGGATTCTCCGGCCCGGATGGGCCGAAGTCCCGCCGATAAATTGCCTGTCCCGCCGGCGTGGATTAAACCACCTTTTCAACGGCGGGACAAGACGGCGTGGGTAGGCTCCGGGGTCCTGGAGGGGGCGTGGGGCGAACTGGCCCCAGGGGGTGCCCCCACGGTGGCCTGGCCCGCGATCGGGGCCCACCGATCCGCGGTCGGGCCTGTGCCGTGGGGGCACTCTTTCCCTTCCGCCTCCGCCACGGTCTCCACTATGGCGGAGGCGGAAGAGACTCCCTCCACTGCGCATGCGCGGGAAACTTTCAGCGGCCGCTGATGCTCCCGCGCATGCTCCGCCCGGGGATGTCATTTCCGCGCCAGCTGCAACAAAGGACGTTTCCGCCAGCTGGCGGGGCGGAAATTCCTCCGGCTTCGGCCTAGCCTCTCAATGTTGGGGCTCAGCCCCCAAAGATGCGGAGCATTCCGCACCTTTGGGGCGGTGCGATGCCCGTCTGATTGGCGCCGTTTTGGGCGCCAGTCGGCGGACATCGCGCCATTGGGGGAGAATTTCGCCCCAAGTGTTATAGGAGAGTGTCTAGTCCACTGTACTCTTCCCCCTAATCTGTTCCCCAAATTCTAGCCGCTTTTGATTGGCAGACAAATTTATTTAAACGATAATATTATTTTAAAAAGCAAAATAAGACATCCTCAGGGCGGCACTGTGGCACAGTATTTAGCACTGCTGCCACACGACGCCGAGGACCCGGGTTCGATCCCAGCCCCGGGTCACTGTCCGTGTGGAAAGATGTGCAGGGTAGGTGGATTGGGTATGTTAAATTGCCCTTTAATTGGGGGGGGGGGGGGGGGGGGGGGGGGGAAGACATCATCCTGTAGAAGGTGCCCAAGCTGCAGCCAAAAAGAAGCTTCTGGAAACACTCAGCAGGTCAGTCAGCACCTGAGACAAGCTAACGTTTCAGTCGGCCCCTTCGTCCTTTTTTCAGGACTATGAGATATTGCAGATGAGCAGCATATGAAAAGAAACAGAGGAAATGACAGAGCCCATTTTGTGTTTTTTACTTTTGCCATCCTTTTGAACTGCTCTTTTTAAAAAACAGATGCTGTCTGATCTGCTCAATGTCAACAATATTCTCTCTTATGGGATCTTCCTATGTGTGTTTTAGCTGACAAATTTTATTCCTTGGAAACAATTAGTTATGTATTCAAACAAGCAAAATATTACAGACATCAAAGTAAATTTTTATCAATGATTTTATTTTTACTCAGATATGGTGATATGAGGAGACAAATTGGATTTGAGATCAGGGACATGTGGTATAACCTTGGTAAGTTGTACTTTTGAATAAATATTAATGTTTTTTGATGCAATAAATCCATAAACTTTCTGCCTTAGCTCATCGTCTTTGTCAGGATAACAGTTAATTAAATAATTGTTTAAAATGGATATTAATTTGGAGTGGACAAAAGAAGCCGAAAATAGAAAAGTTCATATTATATAGTGCTTCCCATTTTGAAAATTAGTCACTTTAGAGGCAAACACGGTAGCTAATTAGTGTACAGCAAGGTAAATAGTAGTGAGATAAATTACCTGTTAATCAGTTTTGTTGTTAGTTGAGGGATAAATGTTGGTCAAAATATCATGAAAATGCCTCAATTCTTAAAAAAAATCCAAATCTTTAAGTATCGGCTATGGTAGCAAAGCGGTTATATTACTGGAATAGTCATACAAGACCTAGCCTAATAAATAATCAAGAGACGTAAGTTCAAATTTCACCATGGCAGTTGAGGCATTTAAACTCAGTTATTTAAAAATAAACCTGGCATAAAAAGCTAATATCAGTAATGTGGCTACAAAATAAGCATATTGTCAAAAAAACTGATCTGGTAAATTAAGGCCTTTTAAGGAAACAAATGTACCTTCCTTATCTCTCCTAGCCTATATGTAACACAAATGTGGTTGACCCTTAACTGTACTCTGAAATGGCCTTGTAAGCCAATTTTTTGTTTCAAGAAGGTGACTCATCACCCTTTCTCATGGGCAATTAGGGGTGGACAATAATTGCTGGCCTTGTCATACTTCATAATGGCCAACCCCTATGAATGAATAAATTAAGAATAACTTTCTATTCACAGTTCTGTACAAACTTTTGACACAGAGGTAAGAATGCTCCAATTGAGAGTGACATTGACAGAAACAATTTTATTTTTATTGTCTTATCATTCTAATTGTCAGTATCTTTCTCTTCTAATGGGATTAATTAAGGATCATTAAAATCCCTTTTTATTTTACTGATTTAAAAAACTTTTTTCCGGTTCTATTTTTAAACATTAAATCCAAATGAAAAACAAGAGGAAAAATTTGGAACCTAGAAACCTGGTTAAGTTTTAAGAATACAGGTATCAGTAAAATAATTTTTTATTCAGAACATCAGTGTAATATACAGTGACATTCTGAAGCATTCATCAATAAAATACCATGCTATTACAGCAAATCACATACATCAATTCACCATAAAATGTTAAGACAATCGTCCCCAAACTAATGCTGATGTGCCCATGAAAAAACCTCCCAAGTATGAGAGGACTTTGATCTGGTCCTTTAATGGTAAGGTATGGACAAGGCTTTGAGTGCAGTGAAAATGATGCAAGTATGAAGGTACATTATAATTCACATCTGGAAGGAAGCAGTTTTGATGCTGAATGATTTTTGTTCAGCAGGATATAGGGTAAGTGATAGAAACATTGAGCATTATCAAGCCCTATTTCAGAGATTATCGGTGCAGTAACCTGTTCTTTGACTGCCGGGTTCAAAGCTAGATCTTACAGACCTGATGGAAATTTCCCCTTCCCCGTCCATGGTGCCAGCATAAAAATATACTGCATTACATATGATTATTATAATACAATGCAGCATCAAATTTACTGCAAACAATCCCAGAGGTGGTTTGATGCTCCAGAGACACACTGCCTTTGACTCAAACTTCATATTGCAAAACAGCAGCAAATGGACACTAGACATTAGCAAAATATACCGATTTTTAAAAACTAGAAAAATAAACTGACCAAATCATTCAAAAAAAAACTTTATGCACCTGCAATGTGCACGAGACAAAGCTAATTATTTATTTTCCAAGATTCAATTAATAAGTGCTTCACTGTTCTGGACAAATTTATTTCCAAATTCCGGTTTCCCCCTCTCCCTCTACTTCCATACACCAGCAGTCCTCCTCTCCCTTATTTTAACAACGTAATCTTGGACTCACCGTGAGCAACAGTATGGAAAACAAAATCAGTGCAATATAATAAATTCAATAATTTTTGATGTCTGAATGACATAATAGATCACTCAAAATTCACTTTCATATCTTGATATTGCTTTAACTATTGAATTGCTTTGCAATATTTATTCTTCTAGTCCTGCTGATGGTATCCCATTGACAGTGGCCGGATCAGATCCCGCCACCAGCCAACAGTGGGCCGCCTCCTGCCACGGAGAAACACACCACGGGGTGCGCAGAAATACTCCCACCCAAGTCTTATTACTTAGCTACTAAACTGTGACACCCAAATGCAAGATCTAGTGCCACAGTTCATCAGTCACAGACAGCATATATATTGTTGATCTAGTGAGCGTTTGCATGTATCATGGTATAATTTCTCATGACACTGGCCATGTTTGATATGTGATAGGTCCATTACGGGACCAAAATATAAGTAAATAAAATGCAGGTCTTTACTATGGTCTCAATGGCTGAACAGTGTTGCTTCTCTTCAGTGACCACATGATACAAGCACTGGATAGTAAGCTTCAACCTTATCCATGTTAAGGAGTCTGTCTGGTAGGTGTAAGAAGTAGATGTAATTTGAACCTTTCAATTTCTTTCAATTGTGTTTTTTTTTGCTTTTACTGCCGATGAAAATTGTAATTGATGTCATGCGAATGTCACTTTAAGAAATGTTTGGCTGCTCGTGTTACTGCAGTGATGTCAGAGTGTGGGTGGAGTTGAGCTCTGGCTCTGCTTTTTGGTTTACTTTGAGAAAAGCTTGGGTGTGTCTGTGTTTTATTTGATTTTGCTTCAGTGTTGGAGCTGAAGACAAACAAAGCAGGTGTACTGTTGTTCTCTCTGCCATGAAACGACTATCTCTTGATCATTTGGTGAATTCAGAATTATAAATGTTCTCAGTAGTGAATTTAAACCTGATGTGCTTCTGTTAAAAGGTGTTTCTTTTGTCTTCTGGACATTGTTTGGAAATTTATTAAGGATTACTTAGTGTTGTAGTCGTTGGGGGTTGTATTTGAATTAATGGTTGCTAAGATGTTCACTATGTTTTAAAAAGGTTAACTTGAGTTCATAGAATAAATATTGTTTTGCTTTAAAAAAAATACTTTTCCATTTCTGCTGTACCACACCTGTAGAGTGGGCCGTGTGCTCCCCATACCACAATCTATTAAAAGTTGTGGGTCAGGTGAACTCCATGATACACTTTGGGGTTCTCTAAACCCTGGCCCATAACATTGGATAGAGCCTACAATGCACCAGTGACTATCCATTATTTATATCTGGAGAATAAAGGATCTGTGAAGGCATACAAACCAGCTGCCTTTATATGAGTATAGGAACAAGTTTATGTCATTCAGGTCCTCAAGTCTGTACTGCTATTCAGTTAGATCATGGGTGATCTGTACCTCAACTCCATTTACCTCCTTTGATCCATGTCCATTGATATCCTTATTTAAGCCTTATATGGGAGAGAATCCAGAATCCACAATCCTTTGTGTGAAGAGGATCTCTTGATTTCGCTCATAAATGGCATTGCTCAACAGATAACTGCAAATAGGAGCCAGAAGAAATATCTGTAGACCAACAGGTTGGCTAGAAAGACATGTTGCAGGGGGGGGGAGTAATTTAGATTAGAGTAGGGGGTCAATAAGGGTGGGACCTGTACTATGTTTATGGTTTCATGTATATTGTTTCTTTTGTTGTTGTCACTATACCAAAAATACCTCATTAAAATGTTTATTAAAAAAATAGAAAGACAAGTTGCAATAAACCATAGTTTTACGTAAGTGCCTGGGCCACTAAATATATTTGTCCTATACCCAATATCTATCGATATCCTGGAATGAATCTGTTGTTACAACTTACTAGAGTCACATCTGTACAGCAGAACAATTTTATAGGTAACCAGCTTAACCCCATAGCACTCCTCACCCAACAAGCATTTTGTGCTGGGTGTCATATGAACATCCGAATTAGGAGCAAGTGTAGGCCACTCGGCCCCTCGAGTCTGCTCCGCCATTGCATAAGATTATGATTGATCTGGTTGTAACTTCAACACCACATTCCTGCCAAGCACTGAAACCTTTCACTCTCTTGTTAATCAAGAATTTATCTCTTTCTGCCTTAAAAATATTCAAAGACTCTGCTCCACTACCTTTTTAGGAACAGAGTTCCAGAGACCCACGCTCCTCTGAGAGAGAAAAAGTTCTCCTCATCTCTGTCTTAAATGAACAACCCCTTATTTTTGAATGAATATTTATATTTATAGTTTTCCATTTTACATTTAACCACAAGACACAACCCCAAATCCCCAAAATCTAGTAGAGTACAGAGTGATCATTATTTCGCATATGCAGAAAAGAAAGACCAGCAAATACCCATACAAACGGTTCAGATTATCAATCATTGTAGTCGCCGTCTTCTTTCATATGGATAATGAAAGAATACAAGAGAGTGGGAGATCTCAGAATAACAGAATAAAGTCAAGAGCACATGACCACAGTACACGCTCTCCTCCAAAGGACAACAAAGACAGAGCTACACAATATACAGGATCCCTTATGGTGTAAAATACAACTAATTGGGACCTAAAGCAGCATCCAAGCAATGAAAGGATACCCCATAAAAAGGGGAACATCAGGGTACCTCCAACGGTACAAGATGTGGCTTGACAGTGCACACGCCTGTATACAGGAGCTAGGAAGCCAAGGATTCTTACATCATGCCAAGATTCGCAACACAACAAACCTCACTCCTCACCAGCCAAATCAGAGGCACCATTCAGACCCTGCTGTCACTGGCAAACTTAAACCACTTCCACCAAGGAAAGTCCCATCAGCAAGGAGATGAAGAATTATCAAGACACCCATTAAGAGGAAATCTCGGGAAAAATACAATTCTCCTCCTTTCAACAGGATAAGCAAATCAGAGCCTGTATTACACCTCATCTACCAAATAAAAAAAAGGAAACCCCAGAGAGAGAGGAACACCAGGATTAGCCAATGGATGTTAGACCTGGTCTAGCAAAATACTTCCGCTGCCCGCTCCCCAAATCACCCCCGCAGGACAACCCAAGCCTCAAGAAAACAGTCTGGAGGTCTCTATGAAAGACCATTTGGAGGACGGCGACTTACTCCTCCATCCATCCTAATCTCCAACCAAAGAAAGACTCTAAAACCGTTGGTCCGAAGCACTCAGACTCTCATTCAGGCCTTGTAGCCAACAGAATACTACATCCAGTGGTACCAAATTTCAAAAAGGGGAGTAGTCCAGAATCCCTCAAAAGGGACATCTCCGGGAAGGGACACCTACTCTCACGCCCAATGTACCTTCTAGTTGACAAGGATAAACCTAGTTACTACTGCTCTGACCTACTCAATCAAGCTAAACTAAGATCAACGACCCACTAGAATAGGGGCCGACAGGACAAGCATACTCACATCACTCTTATTCACTGAACAAAGCAAACTACCCCTACCTGTAAACACCCCAGAGGCACCATTAGGGCCTGCCATCAGTGAGATTCCACCCATTTCCCCTCATCACAGTAACACCCACAACAGGATGATATGTCCCCCGTACATTCCATGAGCCAAGTAATCGAGTAACCATTGTTATTACTCGCACATAGGAACAGGAGTAGGCCATTCAGCCCTCAAGTCTGTGCCATCATTTCGTGAGATTGTGTTTGCACGAACCTCAGCCCGACTCCAATCCCACCCCTGCAAAAATAAGAAGTGCCATGTTCAGGGATGGGACTTGGGATTTCAGACTCACCTGGCAAATTTGCCATGATGGAGAGACTCTCCACTGTGACAAGAATCTCAGCCCTTGTGTCTATCTTTTGGAGGAAGATACATAAACCTCCCTCCCAGAAATACTAGAGAACAAAGGTATTCACAAAAATTAGGAACTCAAAAAAATTAATATTAGTAAAAAATCAATACTGAGAAATTAATAGGATTGAAAGTGGGTAAAACCCCTGGACCCAAAGCATTACAGAGTGTTCAAAAAGACGGCTGTACAGAGAGTGGATGCATTTGTGATTATCTTTCCTAGATTGTGGAACGGTAACTGGACATTGGAAGGTGGCAAATGTTACCCCATTATTTAATAAAAGAGGAGGAGAGAAAACGGGGAATAACAGATATTGTTAGCCTGACATCAGTAGTCGGGCAAAAATGCTAGAATCTGTTGTAAAGGATGTGATAACTGGACACATTGGGATTGGGCAAGAGTATACATGCGTTTGTGCAAGGCAAATCATGGTTTCCAAACCTGTTGGTCTTTTTTGAGGCTATAACTGGATGAATAAGGTAAGGGTGAACCAGTGAAAGTGGTGTATTTGGATTTTCAGAAGGCTTTTGACAAGGTCCCATGCAAGATGTTAATACATCTCTAGTTAGGGGAGGTATTAGCATAGTGGTATTATCACGACTAGTAATCCAGAAACCAGGCATAATGCCCTGGGGACTTGGATTCGAACCCCACTATGGCGGTTGCTGGAATTTGAGTTCAATAAAGAAAATCTGTAATTAAAAGTGTAATGGTGACCATGAAACCGTTGTCGGGTGCTGTAAAGACCCCCCTGGTTCACTAATGACCATTAGGGAAGGACGTCTGCCATCCTTACCTAGTCTGGCCTATATGTAACTACAGACCCACAGAAAATAGGCATAAAGGGAATTTAGTGAGGTTAGGTGAGTGGGCAAGAACATTGCATATGGAACATAATGTGGAACAAAGAACAATACAGCACAGGAACAGGCCCTTTGGCCCTCCAAACATGTACCGGCCATGATACCACCCTTGGACAAAGCCCTCAGCACTTCCTAGTGCCATATCCCTCTATACCCATTGTCATGTGAGAGTACTTTTAAGACATGGATGTTTAAGCAATGTACCTTTAAGAAAACAGTGATGTCAGAGAGTGGGTGGGGCTGAGGTTAGGTCAACCATTTAGAAATGAAAAGTAAACTGTTAGATTTGGCAAGAACATTGCAGTTAACATTACATGACAAAATGTGAAAAGATGAGGTAATTATGGCGGTTGTTAAGCATTTAAAGTTGCCTGAGATAGAGTTTGACTCATTGGAAATGGCAAAAATTCAGTTGCAAATTAAACAAATGGAACATGAGAAAGAATTAAAGCGGCTGGAATGCGGGAGTGAGAGAGAGGAAAAAGAAAGAGAAAGAGAGAGAGAGGAAAATGAAAGAGAAAAAGAGAGAGAGGAAAAAGAAAGAGAGAGAGAGGAAAAAGAAAAGGAGAGAGAAGAAAGGAGAAAAGAAAGAATAGCCCTAGCAGAACAAAAAGAAAAGGAAAGGGAGATACAGATCAGGGAAAAAGATAAAGAGAGGGAGTTTGAACTTAAGAAAATGGCCATGAAACATGACAATCTGTTAAAATTGGCAGACGTAAATGGAAACGTACAGTTGGATGATAGTAATGAGGATAGTGAGACAGAGCGTCATAGTCGAAGGCTTGGTGGGAATCTATTTAAATATGTCCAAGCATTGCCAAGGTTTGATGAGAAGGAAGCGGAAGCCTTTTTCATTTCATTTGAGAAGGTAGCTAAACAAATGAAATGGCCACAGGACATGTGGGTGTTACTGATTCAAACAAAGCTGGTAGGTAGAGCTAGTGAAGTATCTGGAACGTATGAGGAGGTGAAGAAATCCATCATAAGTGTATATGAGCTAGTGCCTGAAGCTTCCAGACAAAGGTTTAGAAATTTAAGGAAAGAATTTGGTCAAACATTCATGGCGTTTGAAAGGCTCAAACAGAGTAATTTTGATAGTTGGATCAGGGCTTTGAAAATAGACCAAACGTATGAAGCTCTCAGAGAAATTATACTTTTGGAGGAGTTTAAAAATTCAATTCCTGAAGTAGTGAGAACTCATGTGGAAGAACAGAGGGTTAAAACTGCGAGATGAGCAGCGGAAATGGCAGATGATTATGAATTAGTTCATAAATCAAAGATTGGTTTCCGACATCAGTTTCAGCCGGTGAGGGATAGAAACTGGGGACTTGAGAAATACTCAAAAGGTAAAGGTGATCTGATGGGAGATAATAAGGAGTGTACCTCAAATGAATAAAGAAATCCAGGAAGGTGGAAAAGAAATTAAAAATTTCAAATGTTTTCACTGTAATAAACTAGGCCATGTAAAGTCACATGATGTGGTAAAACAGGATAAGACAGTGGGGTTTGTTAAAGTGGTAAAGGAAAGCCCAAGTGAAGGAGGTGCAAAAGATTGTACAGCCTGATCAAGAGGTGATTGATAAGAAGGTGCCGGATGTCTTTAAATAATTTACTTGTGTGGGTAAAGTTTACTCATGTGTATCAGGAGGAGCAGGTAAAGAAGTCACAATTTTAAGAGATACAGGGGCTAGTCAATCTTTACTGGTAAGAGATGAGGAATTAGGTAGTTTGGGAAGAATGTTGCCAGAAAAGGTGGTGATATGTGGATTCCAGGGTGAGAGGAGTAGCATTCCATTATATAAGGTAAGATTGGAAAGTCCAGTGAATAGTGGTGAAGTGGTAGCAGGAGTAATAGATAAACTATCTTGTCCAGGGATAAGTTTATCTTGGGTAATGATATAGCTGGATCGCAGGTGGGAGTGATGCCTACTGTGGTTGATAAGCCAGTGGAAAATCAGTCAACTGAAGTGTTGAAGGACGAATATCCTGGGATTTTTCAAGATTGTATAGTAACAAGGTCGCAAAGTCACAGGTTAAGACAAGAGGAGAAATCAAAGAGTGAAGATGAAGTTGAAGTGCAATAATCAGAAACGATTTTTGATCAGATGGTTGAAAAAGAACAAGAACAGGTGGAGGATGAGGCGGACATTTTTAGTTCAGAAAAATTGGCAGAGTTACAACAGAAAGATGCAGAAATAAAATGGATATGTCAGAAAGCAGATACGGAAGAGGAATCTGAGAGTATACCAGAGTGTTAGTACCATAAAAATGATGTCATGATGAGAAAATGGAGACCTGTACATATGCAGGCGGATGAGAAGTGGGCAGAAGTTCATCAAGTAGTATTGCCGATAGGGTATCGAAAGGAGGTGTTGCGAGTTGCGCATGAGGCACCAGTGGGAGGTCATTTGGGAATAAGGAAAACTCAAGCTAACATCCAGAAACATTTTTATTGGCCTGAACTACATAAAGATGTAGTTAAATTTTGTCAATCATATCACACATGTCAAGTGATAGGGAAACCTCAAGCAGTGATAAAACCAGCGCCCTTAATACCCATTCCAGCGTTTGAGGAACCTTTTACAAGGGTCCTAATCAATTGTGTAGGACCGCTTCCTAAAACAAAAAGTGGGAATCAATATCTTTTGACTGTAATGGATGTGTCTACTAGGTGTCCAGAGGCCATTCCAGTACGTAATATTACAGCTAAAAGGATTGTGGAGGAGTTACTTAAATTCTTTACTAGCTATGGACTACCCACAGAAATTCAATCGGATCAAGGAACAAATTTTACTTCAAAGTTATTCAAAGATGTTATGGATAGCTTGGGAATAAAACAATTTAATTCAACTGCGTATGGAGAATTAGAAAGGTGGCATCAGACATTAAAGACAATGTTGAGGGCTTATTGTCAAGATTATCCAGAGGATTGGGATAAAAGAATCCCATTCGTATTGTTTGCAATTAGGGATGCACCTAATGAGTCTGCCAAATTTAGTCCTTTTGAACTAATATTTGGTCATGAGGTAAGAGGACCACTTAAATTGATTAAGGAAAAATTGGTGGGTGAGAAATCAGAAATTACACTATTGGATTACGTGTCAAATTTTAGGGAACGATTAAATAGTGTAGGTGAATTGGCTAGACAACATTTGAAAGTTGCACAAAATGTGATGAAACGGGTAGCGGACAAGAAATCCAAAGTTCGTAGTTTTGCCAGTGGGGATAAAGTTTTAGTGTTGTTACCAGTGGTAGGGGAGCCTTTAAAAGCTAGTTTTTGTGGACCGTATCAGATTGAAAGGAAATTAAGTGAGGTGAATTATGTGGTAAAAACACCAGATAGAAGGAAGACTCACCGAGTGTGTCATGTGAATATGCTTAAAAGGTACTTTGAAAGAGAAGGAGAGAAAAAGGAGGTTTTAATTATTCTAATGCAAAGTGACAAACCAAATCCAGATGACTGTGAATTTGACATACCTCAAATTAAATTGGAAAATGAGGATGTTCTTAAAAATTGGGATGAATTGTTAAGTTACCTTCCAGAGGAAAAACGAACTAACCTGAAAGAGCTATTGATATCACATGGGCAAGTTTGTAGAGATAAATTGGGAAGTACTAAAATGGCTATACATGATGTAGATGTGGGAAATGCTGTTCTTATCAAACAACATCCATATAGACTTAAGCCTTTAAAATTGGCACAGGTTAACAGAGAGATTGAGAGTATGCTGAAGAATGGCATAATTGAAGTGGGTTGCAGCCAATGGAGCTCACCCATAGTGATGGTACCTAAACCAGACGGTACCCAACGGTTGTGTGTGGACTATCGAAAGGTGAATGCAGTTACAAGAACGGACTCTTATCCTATCCCACGTTTGACGGATTGCATTGAAAAAGTGGGACAACCTTCTTTTATATCCAACTTTCAGACATGGAAAGAACATTTAAAGCATCGTATGGAGTTCTTCGATCGACTTCAGGTGGCGGATTTGGTGATGAACCTAGCCGAAAGTGAATTTGGAGAAGCCCGAATCAGTTTCCTTGCGGAGTTTCCGATGCCCTCAAGACGAAGGGAAATAATGCGATCTCTTAGCATGAGTGGATTTGATCGAACATTTGTGCAAACGTTTTGTGGCATGATTACTCCACTGATGGACTTGCTAAAGAAACCTAAAAACATTCAGTGGACAGCAGACTCTCAACAGGCATTTGACTGCCTGAAAGCTGTAATCACCAATGCTCCTGTATTGGAGAATTGCAAGGGACTCTGTGGTCAGATTGAACTAAATTATCTGATTCTGAAGAGAACTGCCAAGGAGTAGATGAATGGATGGATCGTGCAGAGACTTTGTTCAAAGAGACTGTCAATCGAGATGGATTTCAGTTGGAGGAAGAAGAACAATGAAAAATGGACTATATTATTATACCTGTTTGCATGTGTTGTTTATTTTTAGAAATGAAAAGTTATATTTACTGTGTACATTTCTTAGTGGATGGTGCAAAAGTGAAAAATGAAACCATCTTGAAGTTGATGGGGTTTTATTTCTTGGGGGGAGGTGTCATGTGAGAGTACTTTTAAGACATGGATGTTTAAGCAATGTACCTTTAAGAAAACAGTGATGTCAGAGAGTGGGTGGGGCTGAGGTCAGGTCAGCCATTTTGCAGGTTTTTAGTTTCAGTTTTGAAAAGAGCTGGGTGTGTGTCTGTGTTTTACAGTGAACTGGATATCTGCCATGAAAGACTATCTCTGGATCATTTGGGTGATTTAAACTTATAATAGTGAAGCCTTTAACCTGATGCGATTTTGTTTAAAGATGTTAAGTCTCTTGGAAGTTTGAAGGAACATTTTAAGGAATTATTTACTGTTGCAATATTTTCTGAGTTATCTTTGAAGCAAGGGGTGCTAAGAGATCCAACGTTTATTTAAGATGTTAAGTTGAGTTCATGGAATAAACAGTGTTTTGTGTTTAAAAACCTACGTGTCCATAATTGTAATCCCACACCTAGGGAAAAAGCCGTGTGAAAGGAAAAGCAACAAATCCATTAAAAGGAGAGGTTGGTTGAACTCCATGATACATTTTGGGGTTCTGAAAATGCCTCGCCCATAACACCATCCTTTTCATGTATTTGCCGAGATGCCTTTTGAACACCGTTAATGTATCTGCTTCCACAACCTCCATGGCAACGCGTTCCTGTCAATCACCACCCTCTGTATAAAGAAACCTGCCTCGCACATCTCCTCGAAACTTAGCCCCAAGGACCTTAAACCTATGCCCCCTGGTGACTGATCCCTCCACCCTGCCCATCCACTCTATCCATTCCCCTCATAATCTTGTAGACCTCTCTCAGGTCACCCCACAACCTCTGTCATTTAATGAAAACAGTCCGAGTCTATTCATCCTCTCCGCAAAGCTAACACCCTCCAAACCAGGCAACATCCGGGTAAACCTCCTCTGCACCCTCTCCAAAGCCTCCACATCCTTCTGGTAGTGTGGCGACCAGAATTGGAAAAATGTGAAGTCATCCACTTTGGTAGGAAAAATGGAAATGCAGAGTCACTGAAAGCTCACATGCAAGTACAGAAAGCAGCTGAGAAGGCACATGGTATGTTGACTTTAATTACAAGAGAATTTGAGTGCAGAAATAAATATGTCCTGTTGCACCTGGATAAAGCCTTCGTGAGGACGCACCTGGGTATTGCGTATAGTTTTGGTCTCCTTAGCTAAAGAAGCTTATCATAGAATCCCTATAATGTAGAAGGAGACCATTTGGCCCATTGAATCTTCACCGACTCTCTGAAAGAGCACCACACCGCATACGCGTGACCCCACCTAACCTTTGGACACTTTAGGGGCACTTTAGAATGGGCAATCCACCCAATCTGCACATCTTCGGACTGTGGGAGGAAACTGGAGTACTTGGACGAGCAGATGCAGGGGAAATGTACAGAGACAATTACCCAAGGTCGGGATCGAACCCAGGTCCCTGGCGCTGTGGGGCAACAGTGCCACCCCAAAGGGTATACAGGCAGTCACAAATCAAAGAGTCATAAGTCGGAACCGATTTTCTCATTAAGAATAAAATGAGAAGTGGGGAATTACTTCGTGAACCAAGGCCTGATACCCTATTTCACCAAAATAACCCAGAATTTTGTGCTTGATCAATTACAAAAAGGTAATATAGCACTGAAATAATATTGCAAAATATAAATATTAAGAAAAAGCTTGGAAACACAAAGATTCACCAAGTAAAATGTTTCAGAAAAGCGACTGACTGTCTTGATTCAGGGAGCTGGACGGCGCAGAATGTTGATATGCACATATGAATGTTTGAACTTGTTCACTGGTGTGTCATTGTAAAGTCAAAACTGACCTTGTAAATTTGAAACAGGATGTGAATTTATCAGTGTTGTATGTGCTACTCGTATCTCAAACATCGTAAAGTCGAGGACTGCCCGTATTTGCCATGAAGGGAGTGGAACGAAAGTTCACCAGACTGGCATGATTGTCCTATGAGATGAGAGAATGAGGAGACTAGGCCTGTATTTTCTAGAGTTCAGAAGAATGAGAGTTGATCTCATTGAAACTTGGAAAATTCTTACAGGGTTGAAAGATAGGTGAGGAAGAATGTTTCTCCTGCTGAAGAGATCGAAACCCAGGGGACCCGTTTCGGAATAAGGGACTGAGATAATGAGAAATTACTTCACTCAGAGGGTGGTGAATCTTTGAAATTCTCTTCCCCAGAGGACTGTGAAAGCTGAGTCACTGGCCAGGATCTTCCGGGCACACCAGCAGCGATAGGCTTGGTGGGCAGGAGAATTAAATTTGGCGGGAGGTCAAAAATCACTTTCCCAACAGCAGGGGATGAACTTTTGCAATTACATTCTTGAGACTTTAAAGAAGGATCGAGCTTCCCAATGAACAGGAAGCCCTTTTGCATGCATTTGTATGTCACGCATTCTCATTAGAAGATCAACTCCCCAGAATTAAGTCTCTCCTCCAAATTAAGTTCTCTGCTAGTGAGAAATTATAACGTTCATATTTACGCCTGCATATAAGTGGCATGCATCTGGCAAGGTAGACTTCTTCCTGGACTTTTAAGTGAGTAGCTGCTGATTTGGTCATCTTGGCGCCCACTCAGAAATTTCAGCCTCTTGATTGAGAGCGAGAGTCCAAGCTGCACAAAGGCTGGATGGGGGAGGCAGGCTAAGGTTGGAGGATGTTCGAGGAAGGAAGCCAGGGCATGTTCGGATGGTGTTTAGGGAAGAAAGCCGGACTATACTGCAGCATATTAAGAGGTGTCCAGGGAAGGAAGCCAGTCTATCCAAGACTATTTAGGAGCTTGGCCTGCGAAAAAAGCGAGACTCAACTGTGGCTTGTTTAAGATTAAGAGGGTAAGCATGTCATGCATGCATCACCTAGGCTGCCGTGGTGAGAGGGGAGGCCTTCCTGCTGGCATTCCAGGGAACACCAACTGGCTTTCCTGGACGGCCTGGGGGAGAACCTGCAGCGAGGCTTCGCTGAACTATGAGGCCACACAATGCCTGTTTTCTGCAGGAGGTCTCCCCATCTGGAACAACAGCCAGGCTGACGCACCTGGTTTACAATGAGTGAATTGCTGTCAGAGTGCCTTTTAAATATAGCACCAGGACCTTCATACCCATGAGGTGACAGCGGGTATGGCATCTTCCTGCACGCCTTGCCGAAAGATTCACCATGCTCCTCATGCATGCATATGTAATGAGCCGAATAGCACAAGGTTGCATGTGGCCAGCTGCTGTCCCTTCCCCAAGTGGAAATCACTCTTATTTCCACTCCTGCCACCCAACTTGCAAACCAGAATAGAAGAGGTGCATATATGAGAATGTTAAAGACAAAGATCAATACATTTATAGAATCCGGAAAATGGGGCTAGTGAGAGAAAATGGCATTGATGTGGAAGATCAGTATGGGAAGTGTATTCAAGGAGCCCCAGTAAAACTGAAACCAATGGGAATCAGGGAGAAAACTCTGCACTGGTTGGAGTCATACCTAGCACAAAAGAAGATGGCTCTAATTATTGCAGGTCCATTACCTCAGTCCCGGGACATCACTGCAGGCATTCCTCGGCAATGTCCTAGGCCCAACAATCTTAAGCTGTAGCATCAAAGACCTGTCTATCATAAGGTAAGAATTTGGATGTTCACGGATGATTGCGCAGTGTTCTGCACCATATGCAACTCCTCAGATACTGAAGCAGTCTGTGTCCATATGCAGCAAGACCTGGACAACATTCAGGCTTGGACTGATAAGTGGCAAGTAACATTAATGCCACACAAGTGCCAGGCAATGACCATCTCCAACAAGAGAGAATCTACCTAACTCCCCTTGACATTCAATGGCATCACCGTTGTGGAGAACCCCCACAATCAACATGTTGGGGAGCGGGGGGTTACCATTGACCAGAAACTGAACTGAACCAGTCACATAAATACAAGAGCATATGAGAGAGCTGAGGAGGGTAACTCATTTCTTGACTCCCCAAAGCCTGTCCACCATCTAAAAGACACAAGTCAGGGGTGTGATGAAATACCCCCCACTTGCCTGGATGAGTACAACTTTCAACAAAACTCAACAAGTTCAACACCATCCAGAACAAAGCAGCCCGTTTGATTGGCACCCTATCCAGTACATTACATTTTCACTCTGTTGGCAATCAATGTACAGTGGCAGCAATATGTTCCATATGCAAGATGCACTGCAGCAACTTACCAAGGCTCCTACGACAGCACCTTCAAGCCCCTACCACCAAGAAGGACAAGGGCTTCGCTGGGTCAAAATCTTGGAACACCCTTCCTAAGAGAACTGTGGGTGTTCCTACAACACATGGATTGCAGCAGTTCAGTAAAGCAGCAGACCACCGTCCTCTCAAGGGCAATGAGGGATGGGCAAGAAATGCTGGTCTAGTCAGCGACACCCACTTCTCATGAACATTTATCTTAAAAAATCTCTCATGATATGGTTGAATTGCAGAATAGACTCAAGGGGCTGAACCACCTAGTCCTGTTCCTATTTTCTGGGTCCACTAATCCTATGTAAGGATTTCAGAAGTTAAAAATATCTTTGATAGTTATTCATTTTCTGTGTATTCTTGTACGTTTTGTTTTGTGAGATGTTATTCTTTTAAAAGATGGATGTTGATAATTGCCAACAAAATTTGGACATGCAAGTTTTTTGATGGCATGTGAATGCTGATGTCTTGTGCGATTGTGAAATACTAACTATATATTGTCACCCAGTGCAAATAAGACTTAATCTGAATTACAAAAGCTTGTTAATAGCACTCTCTTAGAGAATTTCTCAACATTTGAAACAAATGTTCTGTGATAGAATTTGGCATGCAGTGCTCATTAGTTATTTTTTGAAAGCTGTTGATTGAAGGGAATGCCAGCAGGACTTTTTCTGATCTTTTTTGACACATTCCTGGTAACATTGAAATTAGTGAAAATGGTGAAAAATCTCCTTGCTTTGAATCTGTTTCTAAGTGTTATATTGGCCCAGTCCATACAAGGAGAGCTGTCATCGTCTGATTTCCTCTCTGCGCAAAAATTCCACCAGCTTGATGGTGCTCCACATTTCTTCTGGGATCTTCAAAGCCCTGCTTCTCCAGAAATGTGGAGCGCAGTGGGTGTAGCTGAATTGGGTTTGATGGTGTGGTCGTAAGTCAGGTCAGGGGTAGTCGTGTGAGATCAGGGAGTGGTCTGTGGTGGAGTCTGGGCTGGTCAGGGAGGTGGTTGGGCGGTGTAAAGTGGTTGGGAGAGGTATCGAGGATTAGTCGGCTGATCAGGGTGCTGGCCAGGTCTAGTTGGGGGTTGCTTAGGTCAGGGATTACATGGCGAGGAGATCTAATGTGAGTGATTGGGGTCCATTTATGTAGTTACCCTGATATTAGACTAGATTATAAAATATCTATTGTTCCATCAGGACTTTAGCAGGGTTCGGGCGCACATCTTTAGTCATTTGTCTGGTCTCCAACAGTCCGGAGACGGGAAGATTTTGGCAAATATGATCAAGATACACGTTCAAAAAAATTAAGAATGTTATCCGAAATAACTCCTTGGTGTAAAAATTGCCGTCGGCAAATTAATTTAAACTACAAACAGAAAATGAAATAACAAATTAACCCATTTGGGCCATCACACCTCTTATAATTTCAAATTTGATATGCTTCTCCCCCCACCCCACCCCCTCCATATGTGCCCCCACATAATCTTTCTAATCTCCTCAAGGTGGTTTACAATGGCAGCCAAAATCTCCAAGGAAATGGACGTATTCCAATTCTTAAGGACAATCTAGTGCAACTCCAGGTTGTCAATCCAACCTCAAAACCTGTCATTCAGCAGTGATTATTTCACATTACACATCGAGCAAAATGGAAAGCATGACCTTCTGGAGACATTTATCACAGTTTAGTATGTTGCTACAGCCTTTAATCCATTTTAATCACCCATTTATCTTTTTATATAAAATAAATTAATTTATTCCACTCGGGGCTTATTCTACATATCTTCCAGTTACAAATCACACAATGTAGGAGGTATTTTTGTATGTGTGTGTGTCTTCTTTAATCCTCTATCCTTCAAGGAAGTAATTTAAAGCTTTGATTTGGCAAAGCTCCACGAGGACCTCACTGGAATCAAATGCAGTAAGGAAATTGGGCATGCAATCACATGCATCTAATCTCAGTCCATTTGATTTCTGACCATGATGTAAGGAACATGTGTGAGCCTTTCTACTGATATTAGACTAGATTTTAAAATATCTATTGTTTCATCAGGACTTCAGCAGGGCCGGAGTTAAATAGTTAAATAACTATTTAAATGTGATGCTAGGGTCTTCCCATGATATGTTGCTCGCTCACTTTAGATGGGTACATGTTCTTCGACCCAGCCTGCTCAAGCACGTTTCTTAAATATAGGTAAACATTTAAATATTCAGAAAAATATTTATTTTACATATCTGGGAAAATTTAACTGCATTTTTCTCCACGAGTCAGTTGTTTTGGATACACGGTTGTTTTGGGGTTTTGGCCAAAAATACTTTCCTTTAATATTCTTGGTTACTTCAACCATTCAAATGGTACTGTATGAGGTGCTGAGCCTCAGTGTCCATTTCATGTCCCAAACATGCTGAACATCTCAAATCAAGAGAGAATTTTGCAAATACAGGTGCAATGACAACTGAAATGTTCTGTCTGCACATTTCACTGTTTGCTACCCCTTTCTACACATATTAGGTTATGTCAGACAAGATTCATCTTTTGGTACATCAAATTTTAAAGACAGACTGTCACATAGTTCTACCATCGTCTGCAGAATGAGCTGTAGGCTACAGGGCAGCTCTTCCCATGGAACCACATTCTTCCATGTCACATATGTCAAACAAGTGATAATCGTTATATTCACAGCTTTCCCGTGGAACGGAATCATCAACCGAACAGGGCTGACGTCCTTTCTTCCAGAGTGAGGCATTGTAGATATCATGCATGAAAGAAAGATTTAAATTTATGCGGTGCCTTTCATAACCTCACGACATCTCACAGCACTTTACAGCCAATAAAGTACTTTCTGAAGTATGTTCTTAGACCCTTGAATCAAGGATGTCTTGCTTCCTCTCCGGTTCGGTTCTGAGATAGCTGATAAGTCCAGTGCACTATCTGAAGGCTCTGCCACACGTGAGGCAGGTCATAGAAACACAGAAAATAGGAGCAGGAGTAGACCATTCAGCTCTTTGAACCTGCTCTGCCATTCAGTATGACCATGGCTAATCCTCTGTCTCAACAACATGCTCCGGCGCACTTCCCAGACCTCTTCCTAGAGTCTAGAAATCTATCTATTTCCTTCTTAAATATATTCAGTGTGACTTGACCATTAGAGCCTCCTATGGTATAGAGTTCCTCAGATTCACCACCCTTTGAAGAAGTTTCTCCTCATCTCAGTCCTAATTAGCCTACTCCATATCCTGAGACTGACCCCTTATTCTGAACTCCTAGCCAGAGGAAACAATATCCCTGCATCCACTCTTGTCAGAATGTTATACTTTTCAATTAGATCCCCCCCCTCATTTTTTGAAATTCCAGTGAACACAGGCCCAGTTGACCCAATCTCCCCTCATAGAACAATAGTTCCACCCTCCCAACAATCAATCTGATGAACTTTTACTGCACTCCCTTTCTAACAAGTATATCCTTTCTTAGATAAAGAGACCAAAACTGCACACAATAGTTCAAGAGTGATCCTGTGCAGCTACAGTCAGACACCCTTGTTCCTTTCTTCAAGGCCTCTTACAATGAAAGCCAATGTACCATTTGCCTTCCGAATTGTTTTCTGTACCTGTATGCTTGCTTTCGATGACTGGTATACAAGGTCATCCGGTCCTTTCATAAGTTAACATTTCCCAATCTATCACCAGTTAAATAATTCTTAGCCTTTTTTTTTCTCTGTGCAAAGTGGATAGCTTCATATTTATCCACATCATACTGCACCTGCCTGTATTTGCCCACTCACTCAACCTGTCTAATCACCTTGAAGCTTCTTAACATCCTCCTCACCACTCTCCCACCAAGTTTTGTGTTGTCAGCAAACTTAAAATATTACCTATGATTCCCCCAGCCAAATCATTGTTGTGTTTTGTAAATAACTGTGGCCCAAGCACTGTTCCCTGCTGGACCCCACTAGTCACTGCCTGCCACTTCTAAAAATACCTGTTTATTCCTACTGTCCGTTTCCTGTCTGCTAACCAATTCTCAATCCATGTCAATTCATTACCCCTAATCCCATGTGTTTTAATTACTCACCTCCTATGTGGGACTTTATCAAAAGCTTTCTGAAAATCCAAATACACCACATCTACCTTGGAATAGATACATCAGCAAAAAACTCCAATAGGTTTGGTAAACATGATTTCCTTTTCATAAATCCATGATGACTTCATCTAATCCTGATGATATTTTCTAAATGTCCTAATAATGCATAGCATTTTCTCCACTACTGATGTTAGACTTACCAGTCTGTAACTTCCTGTTTTCTCCCCCACTCCCTTTTTAAATAGCAGGGTTATATTTTCCACCCTCCAATCTGCCAGGACTATTCGAGAAACTACAGAATTCTGGAAGATGACAACCAATGCATCCACTATTTACATGGGCACCCGCTTTGTACCCTGGGGTGTAGATTCTCAAACCTTGGGGTTTTATCGGCTTTCAACACAATTCATTTCTCCAGCACTATTTTCCTAGTAATGCTAATTTCCTTCAGTTCCTCCTCCTCACTAGACATTTGATTCCTTCGCATTTCTGGGAAGTTAGTTGTATCTTCCTCTGTGGTGACAGAACTAAAGTAGCTGTTTAATTACGGTGTCATTTCCTTGCTATTTATTATAAACTCTCCTGTTTTGGACTCAAAGGGAGCTACATTTGTCTTCACTAATATTTTTTATCTTTATATACTTAAAAAAGCTTTTGTAGTCTGCTTTTATGTTACTTGCAAGTTTCCTCGTACTCCATTCTTCCCATCTTAATCAATCTTGTTTTCCTCGTTTGCTGATTATTGAACTTCTCCCAATCCTCAGACTTGCTACTTTCTCTAGCAATTTTGGTTGAAGGAAAAGCAGATGAGACTTTGGAGGTTTATGTGCTCTCTCCAATACCTAGACCAAGCCTCTGCCTGCTCCTGACATGTTTTCCCAATGTGCTCACAGTGCCTTCCTGAATAAGCTTTCTCCATTTTGGTCAGTCATGAGTCGGACTTTCCTCCAACAAGGGGATGTTTGATCATTTCAGCAACGCTTTGAAGGCATCCCTCAAGCATTTAAACTGAACTTTTAAGGGCCTCCTGCTGCAACTGGGTTCCAAACAGAGCAGTTGCTTCAGGAGGCTGGTATCAGGCATATGAATGTGGTGACTACCCAGCAAAGCTGGTTTTGCATGATTAACACCTCAATGATGGAAATGTTGGCTTGGGAGAGGGCACTGCTATTGGACAGAGGGTAGCAATGGAGGGATGCTTTTCTAATTGGAGGGCTGTGACCAGTGGTGTTCCACAGGGATCAGTGTTGGGACCTTTGCTGTTTGTAGTATATATAAATGATTTGGAGGAAAATGTAACTGGTCTGATTAGTAAGTTTGCAGACGACACAAAGGTTGGTGGAATTGCGGATAGCGATGAGGACTGTCAGAGGATACAGCAGGATTTAGATTGTCTGGAGACTTGGGCGGAGAGATGGCAGATGGAGTTTAATCCGGACAAATGTGAGGTAATGCATTTTGGAAGGGCTAATGCAGGTAGGGAATATACAGTGAATGGTAGAACCCTCAAGAGTATTGAAAGTCAAAGAGATCTAGGAGTACAGGTCCACAGGTCATTGAAAGGGGCAACACAGGTGGAGAAGGTAGTCAAGAAGGCATACGGCATGCTTGCCTTCATTGGCCGGGGCATTGAGTATAAGAATTGGCAAGTCATGTTGCAGCTGTATAGAACCTTAGTTTGGCCACACTTGGAGTATAGTGTTCAATTCTGGTCGCCACACTACCAGAAGGATGTGGAGGCTTTAGAGAGGGTGCAGAAGAGATTTACCAGAATGTTGCCTGGTATGGAGGACATTAGCTATGAGGAGCGATTGAATAAACTCGGTTTGTTCTCACTGGAACGAAGGAGGTTGAGGGGCGACCTGATAGAGGTATACAAAATTATGAGGGGCATAGACAGAGTGGATAGTCAGAGGCTTTTCCCCAGGGTAGAGGGGTCAATTACTAGGGGGCATAGGTTTAAGGTGAGAGGGGCAAGGTTTAGAGTAGATGTACGAGGCAAGTTTTTTACGCAGAGGGTAGTGGGTGCCTGGAACTCACTACCGGAGGAGGTAGTGGAAGCAGGGACGATAGGGACATTTAAGGGGCATCTTGACAAATATATGAATAGGATGGGAATAGAAGGATACGGACCCAGGAAGTGTAGAAGATTGTAGTTTAGTCGGGCAGTATGGTCGGCACGGGCTTGGAGGGCCGAAGGGCCTGTTCCTGTGCTGTACATTTCTTTGTTCTTTGTTCTTTGACTTCTCTTATTGATTTGGAGGATTTGGATTTAGAGAATCTTGCAAAGGCACTACTTATGCTTTTTATCTAAAGAAGATAAAATATTTTAAGGTGAAAGGTGGAAGATATAGGAGGGATATCAGAGGTAGGTTCTTTACCCAGAGAGTAGTGGGGGCATGGAATGCACTGCCTGTGGAAGTAGTTGAGTCGGAAACATTAGGGACCTTCAAGCAGCTATTGGATAGGTACATGGATTACGGTAAAATGATATAGTGTAGATTTATTTGTTCTCAAGGGCAGCACGGTAGCATTGTGGATAGCACAATTGCTTCACAGCTCCAGGGTCCCAGGTTCGGTTCCGGCTTGGGTCACTGTCTGTGCGGAGTCTGCACGTCCTCCCCATGTCTGCGTGGGTTTCCTCCGGGTGCTCCGGTTTCCTCCCACAGTCCAAAGATGTGCGGGTTAGGTGGATTGGCCAATGATAAATTGCCCTTAATGTCCAAATTGCCCTTGGTGTTGGGTGGAGGTGTTGAGTTTGGGTAGGGTGCTCTTTCCAAGAGCCGGTGCAGACTCAAAGGGCCGAATGGCCTCCTTCTGCACTGTAAATTCAATGATAATCTATGATTAATCTAGGACAAAGGTTCGGCACAACATCGTGGGCCGAAGGGCCTGTTCTGTGCTGTATTTTCTATGTTCTATGTTATGCTGCTTCTCCAGTGACCCAAAGTGTCTCCTGTACCTAGTAGAGTGGATGTGGTTTATTTGGACGTTCAGAAGACTTTCGACAAGGTTCTATTTGACAAATTAGTGTGTAAACTGAGACGATTGGGATTGGGCATGGTGTATTGAGATGAATAGAAAACTGGTTGGCAGATTGGAAACAAAAGAGTAGGAATAAAAGTTATTTTTCCAAGTGGCAGACAGTGACCCCAGGGATCGGTGCCAGCTATTCACAATGTTTCAGTGTGATTTGGACAAGTTGAGTGAATGGGCAAATGCATGACAGAATAATATGGATAAATATGATGTTATCTACTTTGGTGGCAAAAAAGTAAGACAGATTATTATCTGAATTGCAATAGATTGCGAGAGGGAATGTGTAACGCGACCTGGGTGTCCTTGTACACCAGTTGTTGCTGAAGGTGCAGCAGGCATGACCTGCCCAAGTTATACATGGCCTAAGTGAGACCACACCTGAAATACTGTGTGCAGTTCTGGCCTCCTTATCTGAGGAATGATGTTCTTGCTGTGGAGGGAGTGCACTGAAGGTTTACCAGACTGGTTCCTGGGATGAGAAGAGGTTGAGTTTGTTACAATTATATTTGCTGGAGTTTAGATGAGTGAGGGGGGAATCTCAGAAACCTGGAAAATTCTAACAGGACTAGACAGGGTAGATTAAGGAAGGATATTCCTGATGGCGGGGGAGAACAGAAGAACAAAGAACAAAGAAATGTACAGCACAGGAACAGGCCCTTCGGCCCTCCAAGCCCGTGCCGACCATACTGCCCGACTAAACTACAATCTTCTACACTTCCTGGGTCCGTATCCTTCTATTCCCATCCTATTCATATATTTGTCAAGATGCCCCTTAAATGTCCCTATCGTCCCTGCTTCCACTACCTCCTCCGGTAGCGAGTTCCAGGTACCCACTACCCTCTGCGTAAAAAACTTGCCTCGTACATCTACTCTAAACCTTGCCCCTCTCACCTTAAACCTATGCCCCCTAGTAATTGACCCCTCTACCCTGGGGAAAAGCCTCTGACTATCCACTCTGTCTATGCCCCTCATAATTTTGTATACCTCTATCAGGTCGCCCCTCAACCTCCTTCGTTCCAGTGAGAACAAACCGAGTTTATTCAACCGCTCCTCATAGCTTATGCCCTCCATACCAGGCAACATTCTGGTAAATCTCTTCTGCACCCTCTCTAAAGCCTCCACATCCTTCTGGTAGTGTGGCGACCAGAATTGAACACTATACTCCAAGTGTGGCCAAACTAAGGTTCTATACAGCTGCAACATGACTTGCCAATTCTTATACTCAATGCCCCGGCCAATGAAGGCCAGCATGCCGTATGCCTTCTTGACTACCTTCTCCACCTGTGTTGCCCCTTTCAATGACCTGTGGACCTGTACTCCTAGATCACACTCCTGTACAGGACCTGTACTCCTAGAACCAGAGATCACAGTCTAAGGATACGACGTAAACCATTTAGGACTGAGATGAAAACTTTCTTCAGTCAGAGAGTGGTTATCCTCTGGAATTCTCTACCAAAAATGCAACTGAGGCCAAAACATTGCATGTTTTCAAGAAGGAGATAGATATAGCTCTCGAGGCTAAAGGGATCAAAGGATATGGGATAAAGCAGGAACAGGTTACTGAGTTGGATGATCAGCCATGATCATAACGAATGGCGGAGCAGGCTCGAAGAGCTGAATGTTTCTGTAGATTGTCCAAGTCTCTGAAACATATAGGAACATAAGAGGCATTGCTCAACTCACTCCCTCCACAGCAAAAACTTCCTTCCTCAGATAAGGAGGCCAAAACTACACACAATATTTCAGGTGTGGTCTCAGTTAGGCATGTATAATTTTGGCCTTCCACCTGGGACCGAGATCTGGTCCTCAAATACTCTTTTCCTCAATCAACCTAAAGTCGAATTGACAGATTGGAGGCGATGATGAATGTCATTGTTTACATCTGACCTCATCATGAGAAGCTTACAAGATATGGAAAATGACCCACATGGAATTAGGTCATATCAGCCACAGACTCAGTGAATAATGGAACACATTTTAGGGGCTAAATGGTCTACTCCTTCTACCCACTGAATCATGGCTGAAACACATGAGTATCAACAGCTCCCTTTATCAATCCCAAAGTCCTGAATGCAAAAGTAGGGTTGCGCTATTTTACTAAATTTGATAGGTTATTCTGAACCATAGAAATATATGCACATCCATGATCATTATTTGCAGGAAGCAACAGTCTTTTTGCACCATTGGAAGGAGAAGAAACAAAGACATGATTGAGTCAGGAAGGAGATGGCTCTTAAATGGCAAAGAGCGGGTTTTTGCATCGGCAGATGCCAAAATCGGGAAAGGCAATTGGGTGAAAAATTGGTTTTGACGCCAAAATCGTGGCAATCGCCGGGTTCACGCCAAATTGCAATTCTCCGGTGCCTCAACAGTGGCATCAATGCATTCCACTCCGCGCGCACAGTAAACACTGTTCTCATATCATTAGCGGGCCTGACCCAGTACTTTCCGGGGCCTGCGCAATTCTTGTCTCCGCCAGGGCGAGTTCCCGACGGCGAGGTTAACTTGTGCTTTCAAAAATCGTGAAACAGGTGCCGTGGCTAAGAATGCCCTCCAAAGGAGATAATGGCCAGAATTTTTGGGATGGCGGAGCTTTCCTTCCTACCATCTGACAGCAGATATACCAGGGAGCATGTCCCACCTCAGGGAGCTACACACCAATCAAATTGGCCCGTAGCTGTCTAGCCCAGAAGCTGCAATGGACAGGACTGGGGCCACGAGCAGTCCCTGTAGTCTAAGACCAGATATGTTTTAGGGGACTAAGGACGAGAATGGCAGGGGACGGACGGGAGGGAGTGGGGGGCCGGTGGTGTGTAGTAGAGAGGCAAAGGGGGAGGAACTACCTGCAGGGGCCAGACATTTTTATTATAAGGAGTCTTGATGGAGGCGACTCCCTCCAACACCATACTGCCTGAAGCCTGAGAGAGTCACTTTTCAGGCTTCTCCGTCCACCTGAACCCCTCCTGCCAGCCTACAAATTGAGATGGGGTGGGAATTCGCCACTAAGTGGTCATTAATTGGTCAATTAATGGCCTCAATTGAAACAGTGGTAGTGAACAAAAGAACAAAGAACAAAGAAATGTACAGCACAGGAACAGGCCCTTCGGCCCTCCAAGCCCGTGCCGACCATGCTGCCCGACTAAACTACAATTTTCTACACTTCCTGGGTCCGCATCCCTCTATTCCAATCCTATTCATGTATTTGTCAAGATGCCCCTTAAATGTCACTATCGTCCCTGCTTCCACCACCTCCTCCGGTAGCGAGTTCCAGGCACCCACTAGCATCTGCGTAAAAAACTTGCCTTGTACATCTACTCTAAACCTTGCCCCTCTCACCTTAAACCTATGCCCCCTAGTAATTGACCCCTCTACCCTGGGGAAAAGCCTCTGACTATCCACTCTGTCTATGCCCCTCATAATTTTGTATACCTCTTATCAGGTCTCCCCTCAACCTCCTTCGTTCCAGTGAGAACAAACCGAGTTTATTCAACCGCTCCTCATAGCTAATGCCCTCCATACCAGGCAACATTCTGGTAAATCTCTTCTGCACCTTCTCTAAAGCCTCCACATCCTTCTGGTAGTGTGGCGACCAGAATTGAACACTATACTCCGAGTGTGGCCTAACTAAGATTCTATACAGCTGCAACATAACTTGCCAATTCTTATACTCAATGCCCCGGCCAATGAAGGCAAGCATGCCGTATGCTTTCTTGACTACCTTCTCCACCTGTGTTGCCCCTTTCATTGACCTGTGGACCTGTACTCCTAGATCTCTTTGACTTTCAATACTCTTGAGGGTTCTACCATTCACTGTATATTCCCTACCTGCATTAGACCTTCCAAAATGCATTACCTCACATTTGTCCAGATTAAACTCCATCTGCCATCTCTCCGCCCAAGTCTCCAAACAATCTAAATCCTGCTGTATCCTCCGACAGTCCTCATCGCTATCCGCAATTCCACCAACCTTTGTGTCGTCTGCAAACTTACTAATCAGACCAGTTACATTTTCCTCCAAATCATTTATATATACTACAAAGAGCAAAGGTCCCAGCACTGATCCCTGTGGAACACCACTGGTCACAGCCCTCCAATTAGAAAAGCATCCTTCCATTGCTACTCTCTGCCTTCTATGACCCAGCCAGTTCTGTATCCACCTTGCCAGCTCACCCCTGATCCCGTGTGACTTCACCTTTTGTACTAGTCTACCATGAGGGACCTTGTCAAAGGCCTTACTGAAGTCCATATAGACAACATCCACTGCCCTACCTGCATCAATCATCTTAGTGA